>NC_141000.1:60680351-61137895 GCF_052327205.1 Somniosus microcephalus | reverse complement strand
AGTCTGAAAATTACTTAGTTGTCCAGACTTCAATATCATTTTACAAGATCCATTTCTTTCCAATCAAACCCAGTTCTATTCCTCTGTGTTTGCCAAAAAAATCAATGGCCCAGAAATTCCAGAACGGGGCTTGCAGCGCGTGCAAGCCCCGTATTTACACTTACCCCGCGCTACTGCCGATCAGCTCCAGGGACGCCTGGAATTGGTGTTTCCAGAAGAAGAATCCCGGGCAGTGTATGACGTCACGCCGCCCAGGAGTGCAGCCAGCGCGAAGTCAGGAGCGTGCAGTGCAAGTGAGACACGCCCCTTGAGGTCTCAGTTTCGCTGGACACGCCCCCAATGTTTCTGTCAAGCTGCTAACCATTTTTACATGCAAAGCAGCAGTTTAAATAGGTTTTTGGAAGTTTTTTGAAGATTTTGGTAACTTTCATAAACTTTTTAAAATGTTTACATTATTTTGAGTAATCTGAAGTAGTTTTAAAGAGAATTAAAGCAATTTAAAGACTTTTAAAAGCCCTAAAAGAATTTTTTTAATTCCATTTATTTATTTAGCAATGTCGTCGTCATACGTGTCTTCACACTGTTCCCTTTGGGGAACTGTATGAAGTGGTGGAAGGATTTATGGCCATGATTAATGCTCATTCCGTGACCGTAACCATCTTTGAACCAGCCATTAGGGCGGTTAGTCCTATGGCGGGAGGGTTTTACGGGCTCCCACAAGCTATACAAGGAGGGGGGGCCACCCACACCCACGGACGCAAATATCCCACTGGATGTCAACCCAGAATTTAGAGCCGGAGCTCCGACTCCACTTGCCGGGACTGTCTGGAGCGGGGTTCGAAACCCTACCCTGATCTGGCCCAGCGGCGGGGATCCTACCGCTATGACAAAGGCCCAATCCAATTAGCAACATGAAATGGCAGCATAGGGCTCCAGTCACGGGGAGGGAAAAGGCGCAGGAAACGTATGGGTGTCACCTTTTGTGCGGAGTGGGCCTTTTGCGTAGCAGTAAGCATCCCCGCCGCTGGGCCAGAAGGAGTTGGGTTTTGAACCCCACTCCAGACAGTCCCGGCAAGTGGAGTCGGAGCTCCAACTTTAAATTCTGGGTGGACATCCAGCGGGATGCTTGTGTCCGTGGGTGTTGGTGGCCCCCCCCCCCTCAGATGGGTTGTGGGAGCCCGTAAAACCCGCCCGCCATAGGACTAACCACCCTAATGGCTGGTTCAAAGATGGTTACGGTCACGGAATGAGCGTTAATCACGGCCATAAATCCTTCCACCACTTCATACAGTTCCCCAAAGGGAACAGTGTGAGGATACGTACGATGATGACCTCTTGCGCAATGCACCTCCTTGGACCCTCAGTCGCAGATGCGAGGGGGCAAGTTGTGCAATTGTTAAATTTTTTATTTTATTGACATGTAAAATGTTGGCCCAGTAATTCCCTTCCAAATGCGCTAGTACGGTCGGGGTACTTACGCATCTGGCCGGATGAAATGCCGGTTTTCAGCATGCACAGTGCATGTGGGGAAAACCGGCATTTCCTGTCCTCTGAACGAAGGGGTTCAGAGGCAGAACGCGTGCGACTGCACAGGCAGCGCGTGCGCAGTATAATTCGCCGCTTTCATTAATGCTTTCAGTGAGGTCCAGTCATTACAACTTACACATGAAAAAAGCATGGGTACAGTTGCTCCAGAGGCTGCGGAGGAAGATATTTCTTATCGTGGAGCTTCTGAAAGTATGTATGTCTGTATATATTCCTTTGCGTGTTATGTATATATTCCTTTACTTATGTGTATGAATGTATTATTTAATTATGACTTTCAGAGAAAGTAGCTTATTGGAAAATCATAATTAAAAATATACATTCATACACATTAGTAAAGGAATATAAAACATACATACATATACGTAAAGGAATATATGTGGACATACATACATAACTCATTCTCACATTCCATTCACACAGCCACAATTGCTCCTTCTACCTACCGTTCTGAAAACCCGTTTAAAAAAAAAAAATTAAAGTTTAAAACTTAGTTAAAATTTCTTAAAATAACTTCCCTCCCTTTCCCAAACCTAAATATTGCATTTCATAAGCTCCTCCATAAAATATATCTCCTTCCCCAGCCAATGAACAACTTTACACTTGCTTTTTTTAAGTGCAAGTTCTAGGGACTTACCCTCACTGAATCCATCAGTGAAATCTACAAAGTTCACTGCGCAAGCGCTGCCTGTGCAGTCGCACGCGCTGTGAATAGACCTCGGGTCTGGAAATGCCGGCGTTCCCCACATGCGCTGTTCCTGCTGAACGCCGGCATTTCCAACGGCCAGATGCGTGAGTAACCCGACCGTACTCACGCTTCTGGCCTGGAATTTCTGGCCCAATATGGGTTTAAACTTAGCATGTAAGCATGTGTATAAAAGTAAGTTAATGCCTCATCCATTATATGGCACCTCTGACAATATAACAACAACAGCTCATCTGCTGCTGAAACCCTCATCCATGCCTTTGTTACCTCTAGACTGGACTATTAAAATGCACTCCTGGGCGGCCTCCCATCTTCCACCCTCCATAAACTTGAAGTCATCCAAAACTTTGCTGTTCGTGTCCTAACTCGCACCAAGTCCCGTTCACCCATCACCCCTGTGCTCGCTGACTTACATTGGCTCCTGGTAAAGCAACGCCTCGATTTTAAAATTCTCATCCTTGTTTCCAAATCCCTCCAGGGCCTCACCCCTCCCTGACTCTAATCTCCTCCAGCCCCACAACCCTCCAAGATATCTGTGCTCCTCTAATTCTGGCCTCTTGAGCATCCCCGATTTCAATCGCTCCACCATTGTGCCTTCAGCTGCCAATGCCCTAAGCTCTGGAATTCCCTCCACAAACCTCTCCACCTCTCTTTCCTCCTTTAAGACACTCCTTAAAACCTACCTCTGACCAAGCTTTTGATCATCTGCCCTAATGCAGCTCAGTGCCAAATTTTGTTTTAAACTGTTTCCTGTGAAGCGCCTCGAGACATTTTACTTCATTAAAAGCACTATATAAATACAAGTTGTTGTTGTCATAATATAGCACTTCCTTAGTGCTCTACTGAAATATCATCCGAGACTATGTGCTCAATGGAGGTTGAACCCACAATCTTCTGACCCAGAGATGAGACTACTACCAAAAAAGCCAAGTTGACCCAATCCCTTTGGAAGTTCTAGAACTCCTGCCGGGAAGAACCAGGGCCAATTCCTTGAGTGAGTGACACTGCAGTCAGAGATTGGACGCACTCGGGGTAGTTTTCTAATTTCACATTTTATTGAATCTCCTTCAATATGGTGCAGACAGGCATTAAGAAACTTACCTTGGATTGATTGCATAAACTTGTAAACTTTAATCTGGTATTAATGGCCTGGATTTTGCATTAGGAATAACAGTGAGGCTATCAGCTCCCACTGTTATTAAGGAGTAAATTGGACAGCAACTTTTGGGGTCTGCACATGCGCAGTTAATCACAGAAATCAGGAAATTACTGTCCATGTGGCCCTGTTCCTCCTGAAGCTTTGCTAAACTGGTACCTCACCAAGAGATTCAGCATTGAAACACACATGAAGGGTGTGAAGTTACTGTACTTACCCAGTAGATACTCACTAAACATGCCAGAAAAAGTTAGGGCTTGTTCATTCAAGTGTAAGTGAATTTTTAACGGCATTAGTCTTAATTAGTACCAAACAACCTTCTGGCACTAAAAATTTACTTTCACAGGTGTAAAGTCTCATTCCTTCAGATTTTAATCATTACTGGAGATTTTTTTTTAATTAACAATTAAAATTTAAAAAATTGGCTTTACTTTTTCATTCTGTCTCTTTTATCTCTCTCTCTTAATCCCAACTTTCCTTTCCAATCCATATTTCACTTTCTCTACATGATTTTACATTGAATTAAATATTCTAACTTACACTTCCTGGTTTAGATTCTGCGGGTCTCAATAAGGATTCTTCAATCTGATTGGTTGAAGAGACATGCTGTTGCTTTCCCTGTTCACACAGGTCCCAGATCTCCTGTCGAGGGTGCTGCGATGTTTCGGACTCCCGATGACCGTAAATTGCCACACAAAGGCCCACGAAAAGTCCGTAGATTGCTGTAAGTATAATGAACGGAGAGCGCCATTCGTTTGCTGCTGACCGTAAAATCCGGGCCAATATCTATTCCAAAACCAGACCACTTATAGGTCAAATAAAATCTTTTTCTTTGAATTTTAAAGATTTAAAGTATTTTGTTTTGTGAATTCTAATTGTAGATATAAAATAATGATGTATTGCAACAAGCCAAGCAAGTATGAATGAATAATTAACTTCTGCTACATTGACTACAACTTAAAAAATGAAAGGAAATTAAAGGGATCAGTGATGTAAAAAATATTTTTTTCACTTTATTACAGTCCTCTGTAGCAAAATTTTTACCAATATTCCAATCTGAAGTACATGTGGTACAATTTCTAGTCAATCGGTTCCATTCTCTACTTCCAGCAACAGTTTATCATGGCACCAGTGGACATTCCTTTCATGCTGACTTTATGTAGCCTGAGCCTGGAGCAGTTGTCTGTTAATAAATTGTTACTTAAGACCCTTAGGCCTAGAAATTCAGTGGGCTGTGCCACCCGTTAGTGCCTTAAGAGGGCGCTAAGTGGGTCAGAAGCCACTGGCCACGCCTCCCGCTAAATTCAGCGGGACGCTAATGGCGGCGCTAGCCGTTAGCGCTGCGCCGCTACCGATGACTTCATCGGTGTGCGCCACGCCCCACTGACGCCCCGATCGCGATATTTAGATGCGCCCCCTGCTTTAACGCCAGACGCTATGTGCGACCGGTTCAGGGGGGCCTACCTGCAGCGGTAGAGGCGCTAATTAAAGGAGAGGTGCTGGCCGCCTGCCAGCACCTCTCCGCGCTGCTGTCCCCGGCCTCCTGAGCACCCCCCCCGCGGAGTGCCGACTGCGTTCCAAGAGCTCCTCGGTGCCGGGCTCTTTTGCCGGCACTCGCGATCCTCGGGGGCCCAGCTGGGCCCCAGATCACGCAGAACAAGGCCCCTCCCCTTTAAGAAGGGGAGGAAGGCCTGCAGTACCGCAGCGCGACGTGCCGCAGCGTGTGGCGCTGCGGCACATTGCGCAGCGATATTCAGTTGCAGCGCCCCAAGAGGGATGCGGGGCGCCTCTAGTAGCGCCGCGCTTCCCTTTGGGGTGCTCCAACTGAATTTCCGGCGGGCAGCCGCGACTGCTTCCGGGGCGCTACTTTTAGCGCCCTGGCAAGACTGGCGCCCCAAACGGGGCTATAGTGAATTTCTAGACCTTAAGTCTGCAGAGGCCAGCAAGCAGAAGAACACACCACTGCCCTGTATAGCTCAGCCCACCAGTGGCCAGACTAGAAAGTGGCCTTTTCATCCAACAGTGTTTAAATTTGCCAATGGGGTGCTATTACCAAAGGACCAGCAAAAAACACCTTTTGATAAAGGTTATCAGACCACCAAAGACAGCAGTGCTGCCTCATTTATTTTATACCACTATTACCAAAGTTAGAGCTGCCATAATATAAAGGATACAAAGATTCAAAAGCTCCAAATTTTCAATTATTAGGTTCCAAGCTAATTTCTGATTATATAAAAAGAAGCTGTTTATCTCGTGACTTAATTTTGTGAAACCTGCTACCAGGTTAAGTTGTTCCATGAGATAAGCTTTGCCATTCTGTTAGCCACTTAAATTCATCAGGTCTCTTCAGCTTTTCACAGCACAGCACCTCACTATGGTGGAGAATTAAACTTCGGCAGGGAGGGAAAGAGAACTGATGTAGCCATCTTTATCTTGCCAGCAATTAGAAATACACCCACTGTCTGCCAAGCATCAAGTGCTATTGGTGGTCATCATAGAGAAGTGTGTGTTGAAAAAAACACCACATGCAGAACAGAGGCCTGTGTGCAGAACACGTTTCTAATAACGCACCTGCTAGATTTCCTCAAACCAAACCCCACCCGAAGCCAGAAAGCTGCAAACCCCATTTGTAAAAAAGATAGGTAATTCATCTCTTTGGTTCTACTTTTAAGTGATGACTCAATGGCAGCTGACAAAACCCATGAAAATGTATGTCTCTGATGGTGTCAGGTGCAGGTCTCCAGAGTTTCTCTGCTTTATGTTACAGCGCTACTGACTGTGGAAATGCTGCATAACTAAAGTTGCCAGGACTCATCAAATACAACAGTGTCTAAAGTCTCATCACACTGAGTGATGTCTCACCTCCAACACTGCTGTCTCAATCTAAATTCTTAATGGACACCAGTGCACAACACGAAACTGTCCATAATCCAACATTAATTAACACTAAATTAGCGATCATGCTCAGAGAGCCCAAGAATGGTTGGTGTGGGAAATGAAAACAAAATCACACTTGTGCAGCAGGAATGCTCTTCTCAGGTGATTGTTCATGCACGTGTTTGGATAGAGGAGAGGAAGCTGAAAAGAGTGCTAAAGCTGATACATTTCCCAATGCTAACATCCCTTTACCTCCATGAGCACAAAATTAATTTGAAAAACGGCCTAATCCCCTATTGCAAACCATATGATAAACTGCTGATGTTCAGCATATCCTGAAATTGTTGACCATAGCAACTCTTCTTCCACGGATAAAAACAATGCAGGCTAGAGTAAGTTTAGACACAAGCCTGGGACTGTTGGCACCGAGAGAAGAAAGGATCAAGAATTAACACAGTGTAAGGTAGTTAAAACAACACTGCTGTTTTTACCTATATGCTGAACGGCCAACTGCATCCATCAAAAACACTTTGCGATATCCAGGGACAAGTTAAGTGCCCAGTGTAGTTAGCCAAATATTATTGAATTTTAATTGACAGCGATTTAACTAATATTTCATTTCCATAATTAGCTCTTGTCCTTCAAATTAAAGCTTGGGATGCTCATGACACAGCTGAAAACCACTTTAATTGAAGAAAACCTCTGCTGTAAAACTATGGTCAGCATAACTGGAAAACCCATAGCTTACTGGCACATGGTGAAGCTTTAACAATCTAAGGATGTTACAATTAATGACTCTTTGGAATGACCAGCACAATTACTTTCCAAATCCCAACTGCCTAGATTTTAGCCCTTGATTCACTACAATACTTCTGCAGCCATCAATCAGCTTAATTACTCCCTTTCGTCCACCTTTGATGCCCTTATTCCCAGCATAACCTTTACTCTCTCCCATCCCCCTGGTATGGCCCCCATCTTCACTCCCTCAAAGACCTGAGCATATTTGGTGCAAAACTGATTGAGCTATCCATCAATCGATCTGGCTAGACCACATTAAGCGCTACCAAGCCTCATGCTCCTCAATCGAAACCACCCACTACTCCAGGATCATCTTGAAGAACCAAGATAAGCCCTTTTTTTCTCCATTATGAATCATCTCCTTAAACACCTTTCCCTGCCCCATCCACTCACGCCTCCAACAACAGTGCAAGGAGCTCATGGACTACTTTGTCACTAAGATTGAGAACAGATGTTTTGCTGCTTCCCCCTTGACCCCAAGCTAAACCTTCCCCAGTTTTCTTCCTGCTCTAGTCCTGAATCCATGTCCTATCTTCCCTTATGAACTCTGCGAGCTCATCTTGTCCATGAGACCAAGCACGATCCCCCTTGTCCCCATTCCTACTGAACTGCTGGCCAGCCAACTTCCCTTCATAAGAACATAAGAAATAGGAGCAGGAGTAGGCCATTCGGCCCCCTCGAGCCTGCTCCACCATTCAATAAGATCATGGCTGATCTGATCTTGGCCTCAACTCCACTTTCCTGCCTGCTCCCCATAACCCTTGATTGCCCTGTTTTTCAAAAATCTGTCTATCTCTGCCTTGAATATGTGCAATGATTCAGCCTCCACAGCTCTCTGGAGTAGAGAATCCCAAAGATTCACGACCCTCAGAGAAGAAATTCCTCCTCATCTCCGTTTTAAATGGGCGACCCCTTATTCTGAAACTATGCCCCCTAGTTCTAGATTCCCCCATGAAGGGAAACATCCTCCCTGCATCTACCCTGTCAAGTTTCAATAAGATCACCTCTCATTCTTCTAAACTCCAATGAGTATAGGCCCAACCTGCTCAACCTTTCCTCATAAGACAACCCCTCAACTCAGGAATCAACCTAGTGAACCTTCTCTGAACTGCCTCCAATGCAAGTATATCTTTCCTAAAATAAGGAGACCAAAACTGTACGCAGTACAGCTGTAGTAAGACTTCCCTACTTTTATACTCCAACCCCCTTGCAATAAAGGCCAATATTCCATTTGCCTTCCTAATTACTTGCTGTACCTGCATGCTAACTTCTTGTGTTTCATGTACTTTTTTATGGCCCCCATGATAGCTGACATTGTAAATAGTTCCGTCTCCTCAGGTGCTTCCCTCTTCCCTTTCAAAACCGCCTCAAAAAAAATCATTGGTCCCTCCACCCTATCCTTTCCTCACCTACATTTTTGATTGTGTTGGTGCCTCCCAAATCCGTGCCCATCTTTCCTGCAACTCCACATTTGAATGGCTCCAATCAGGTTTCTGCCCTGCCACAGCACCAAAATAGCTCTAATCACATCCTCTTTTAGCTTGGTACATTGTCTTTCCTCGTCTTCCTCTATAGCCTTTGATTTTTCACCATACCACCATCCTCTAATGCCTTTCCTCCACTGTCCAGCTCAGTGGAATGACCCTCGCTTGGTTCAACTCTTACTTATCTGCATAGTCAGTGCATCGTCAGAAATGGCTACCATTTCTGCCCCCATATCCAGAGTTGCCCAAGGATCTATCTCTACACTCTATAATTCCTCCCCTAAACCTCTCCATTTTTTCCTCCTCCTTTAAGGCCCATGTTAAAACTCACCTCTTTGACTGAGCTTTTGGTCGCCACTCCAAATATCTCCTTCTTTGGCTCATTGTCCATTTTTGGCTGCTGATGCCTCTGTGACGCACCATGAGGACATTTCTCTGTGTTAAAGGTGCTGTTAAGAGCAGAGACTGCTGCTGGTGTCCTGACCAACATTCTTCCTTCAACCAACACCACAAAAATAAAACATTAATCTTATTGCTGTTTGTGGACTTTTACTGTGTGCAAAATGGCTATTGTGTTTGCCTCTATAACAGTATTAATTGCACTGTTGTATGTGAAGCACTTTGGGATGTTTCTGAGAGACTATGATAAGGCCTTGTATAAATGTAAATTCTTTCTTTCCCACTTTGATGCTTGATAGCACACACACTGAAGGATTAATGATTGTGATTTAATCACTGAAAGTTCATCAAGAAATTATCAATAGTTGCTTTTCAGTCAATTATGTGGCTAGTATGTAAAACTGTCTTATCTCCTGAGTCCTATTCAATAGATTTTCCTACTATTCTCTCTTCATAATTCCACACTATGATACTTAATGTAGCATAATTTCAAAATGGAGTATGATATAGTTGTTTCCACAGTTGGGCCAGCCAAGTGCAAAATCATCCTTCTGTTTTCATGTTACTTATCCATCCTGTTCACTCAGCTTCACATTCATTTCTGGGGATTGTCATTTGAATGGATTTGGGTTATATAAATGTTGCATTCAAAGTGCTATACTAATATCACTAAAATATGTTAGTACAGGCCTACTTTCAGCATAACTAAATGGATTTTAAGAGTGAAAATTGGTTTACAACCAGTAAATATTTACATCAACAGACCACACAAGCAGCTTTAAAGACACATTTGTAAGCTTTTGTGTGAAGCACCCTCTCCTCATATTATTTTTTAATGACGTTTAAAGCACCTGAACAAAATTTCTTGAAGGCCTACATCTCCTTCAGAAAGTTGAAGTATTATCTAAGATTTACTTGATGAAAAGGATCTCCTGTCTCAGGTGGATCAAAGAGGGCAATGTGCTGGCTTATGTACCGTCATTAAAAGTATTAACTGAAATGAGGCATTATGCAGCACACAGTACATAGTAGGTCAAATATTGGTACAACTTCACTGAATCGCAATGAACATTTATAGTCACCTCCATGCAGAGATCATTTCTATTGGTATGTGTGGATGTGCTGAGCAGCATGATTTCAGCACTATAGAAAACAACGTAATTTTTAATGAAAAGAATGGGATCAGCTCAGAACACAAGAAAGTGGATGAAATGTATTTTATAATGATACATCAATACATAGCTACATTTTGCCCTGTGTGATACTACGCTCAGTAGGACTGGGAGTTATGAATCTTTTTTCACATTATGATTCTATTTTGAGAAAAGACTGCTGTAAGTAATATTAATGCATTACTGTATTTATATATACACTATTATTTTACAATGTTACACTAATTATTTTTTTCCATTTTGCAATGTATTTAAGATGCTTACCTATCATTCAGAAAGAATAATTACTCCATTATTGACTTTCATGACTATCTGAAGTATAAATAATTATTTTTCAAAAACATCGTGTCACCAGACTATCACTAGAGTCATGGGGTCATGGGGTCATAGAGTCATACAGCACAGAAGGAGGCCATTCGGCCCATCGAGTCCGTGCTGGCTCTCTGCAGAGCAATCCAGTCAGTCCCATTCCCCCGCTCTATCCTCGTAGCCCTGCAAGTTTATTTCCCCTCAAGTGCCTATCCAGTCTAACCCTTGAAAACATTCAGGGCCAGAGTTTCAGGGTGCCGTGAGGCGGGCTTTCAGGCATGCTGGGGGGGGCAAAAATCCCAAATTCGAGGGTCCTGACAAAATCCCGCCCAAAACCCGCCTCCACGTAAGTTTCAAGGGAGGCGGGTACCCGCCCCGCACTGGGACCCGCCGACCCGAGGCGGGAAGGGATTAGTGCCAATTAACTGCCTGTTAACAGGTAGTTAACAGGCAGTTTTTAGCCTAATCCCTATTTTGAGGGGTGTCGTATGGGATTCCCGACGGCTCCAAACCACGCCAGGTTAGAGCAGGCGGGCCGTCGGGTTGAAGGGCTTGGAGGGGTCGCGATGTCGGTGTTCAGGTGAGTGATGGGTGCATGAGTGCGAAGGCAAGTGTGTTTGGTGTGTCTAAAGTGTGTAGAGAAGTTTTACTTACCTGTACTTACCTTTACAGCCTTTCTTCCTCTAGGTTGCGGGAGTCCATCACTCAGCCGGAACTGAAAGCTGAACGGCTGCGATCTGTGAAAAGTGACAGCCTTCAGCTTTCAGTGCCGGTGACAGTTCTAACTGAGTCTGTGTAGAAGGACTCAGGTTAGAAGTCAGACTGTCAGGGGGAGAATTTGGGTAAGTAGCACCACTTGTTAGCGCCTAAAGAGGCAGGCAGTGGCTGTAGCGCCACTGGCTGCGCCTCCCGCGATATTGAGTTGGGGCGATAATGGTGGCGTTAGTCTTTTGCGCTGCGCTGCCACCGATGACGTCATCGGTGTGCGCAGCGCCCCGTTTGCGATATTTGGTAGCGAACGCCGCAGTTGCGCCATTCGCTACCCGCGCCCGGTTCACGGGGCCTTACTGTGCCGGCAGCGGCGCAAGTTAAGGTGGAGGTGCGGGGCAGCCGCCTTTTTCGGCGGCCACCTGCCAGCACCTCCGTCCCCGGCCTCCTAACACAGCCCCCCCACCCCCGTGGCATTGCCAGCTGTTTCCCGAGAGCCCGGCACTTCTCCTTGGTGCCGGGCTCATTTGCCGGCACTCGCAATCAGGGTTCGCGCTTTTGCAGGCACCTCCCCCTTAAAAGTGGGAGGAAGGCCTGCAGTACCGCAGCGTGCCGTGCCGCAGCGCTGCGCTGCGATATTCAGTTTCAGCGCCACAAGAGGGACGCGGAGTGCCTCGAGCCACGCCCCATCTCCCTCGGGGGGCAATGAAACTGAATATCGGACGATCGCTGAAGCCGCGAACGCTGCGCTAAATCCTGCGCTCAGGCGACTTTTGCGCCACTTTGGCGCCCCACCCAATTTCTAGGCCTCAGTGTTTCACAGCTTCAAACAGCTGTGAAACACTGATATTTCATCTGTCAAACAGATGAAATTTCAGTCTGCGACGTCACCTGTTGCTGGGTGGACCTTAATTGGCCTGCTGAGCCCACTGGGCGGGCTCAACAAGGTCAATCAAGGGAAAATCGCGTCGATTGGCCGGACGTCGATGGAAGTGGGACTAAAACCCGAAAGTTGTAGTCCCGCCTCCTTCCCGACAGCTTAAGGAAAATCCAGCCCTCAGTGTCTCCGCTTCCATCAGTTCTCTCGGCAGCGAATTTCAGGTCCTCACCACTCGTTGCGTAAAAAAGTTTTTCTTCACATTCCCCCCTGTATCTCTTGCCCAAAACCTTAAATCTGTGTCCCCTAGTCCTTGTACCATCAACTAGTGGGAACAGCCTTTCCCCGTTTACCTATCCAAACCCGTCATAATCTTGTACACCTCTATCAAATCACCCCTCAACCTCCTTTGCCCTAATGAAAACAAATCCAGCTTCTCCAACCTGTCCTTGCAGCTAAGATTCCCCATCCCTGGAACCATTCTGGTAAATCTCCTCTGCACCCTCTCAAGTACTTTCACATCCTTCCTAAAGTGTGGTGACCAGAATTGGATGCAATAATCCAGTTGTGGCCTAACCAGCGCTTTATAAAGGTTCAGCATAACTTCTCTACTTTTGTACTCAATACCTCTATTTATGAAAACCAAGATCCCATATGCTTTGTTAACCACTCTCTCAATATGTCCCGCCACCTTCAGGGACCTTTGCACATTAACTCCCAGGTCCCTCTGTCCCTGCACACTCTTTAAAACTGTGCCATTAAATGTATATTGCCTCTCCCTGTTCCTTCTACCAAAATGCATCACCTCACACTTCTCTGTATTAAATTCCATCTACCACTTGTCTGCCCATTCTGCTAGCCTTTCTGTGTCCTGTTGCAGTCGATTGGTACCATCCTCACTGTTTGCCACACACCCAAGTTTGGTGTCATCGGCAAATTTAGAAATTCTACTCTCTATTCCAATATCCAGGTCATTTATACATATCAAAAAAAGCAGTGGTCCCAGCACTGACCCTTGGGGAACTCCACTGTCTACCATCCTCCAGTCCGAAAAACAGCCATTAACCACAACTCGCTGTTTTCTGTCCTTAAGCCAATTCCTTATCCAAGCTGCCACTGACCCACCAATTCCATGAGCCTCAATTTTGCTAACCAGCCTTCTATGTGGTACTTTGTCAAACGCCTTCCGAAAATCCATGTAGACAACATCCATTGCATTCCCTTCATCAACTGTCCCTGTTACTTCATCAAAAAATTTAATTAGATTAGTCAAACATGATCTGCCTTTTACAAATCCATGTTGGCTCTCCTTAATTAGCTTAAACGTCTCTGTTAATTTTTTCCTTGATTATTGTTTCTAAAACTTTACCCACCGCTGATGTTAAACTGACCGGCCTGCAGTTACTAGGATTGTCCTTACACCCTTTCTTGAACAATGGTGTCACATTTGCCACTTTCCAATCCTCAGGCACCTCCCCTGCATCTAGGGAAGATTGTAAAATTATGGCAAGCCCCTCCGCTATCTCCTCCCCCAATTCCCTTAGCAACCTGGGATGCAAGCCATCTGGACCAGGCGACTTATCCACTCCAAGCATACCCAGCCTTTCTAGTACATCCTGCCTATCAATTTTCACCCTTTCCATTGCTTCTACCTTTTCCACTTCTACTGATATTTTGTCAGCATTCACCTCCTTAGTAAACACCGATACAAAGTACTCATTGAGTATTCTAGCCTTGCCCTGCGCCTCTAAGCATATATCACCTTCTTTGTCCCTAATAGGCCCCACTCCACCTCTTGCTACCCACTTACTGTTTACATGCCGGTAGAAGATTTTTGGGTTCCCTTTCATGTTAACCGCCATTCTACTGTCATATTCTCTCTTTGCCAATCTTATTTTCATCTGCCCTTCCCCTCTCAACTTATTGTATTTGGTTTGGTTCTCCCTTGAAGAATTCACCTGACATTCATCATAAACCCTCTTTTTATGTTTCATCATCTTCTCTATCTCCCTCGTCATTCAAGGAGCCCTTGCTTTGGTTCCTTTACCCTTCCCTCTTGTTGGAATGTACCTAGCCTGTACTTGAAACATCTCCTCCTTAAAGATCTCCCATTGTTCCGTTACAGTTTTTCCTGTCAGTCTTTGGTTCCATTTTACTCTGGCTAGATCCTTTTGCATTCCATTGAAGTTAGCCCTATTCCAGTTTAGAAGTTCCACTCTAGATTGTTCCTTGCTCCTCTCCATTGCTAATCTAAATCTTATGATACGATGACCACTTGTACCCAAGTGTTCTCCCACAGACACTTGGTCGACCTGGCCCACCTCATTCCCCAGCACCAGATCCAGCAATGCCTCCTTCCTAGTTCCTAGATGTTTTCTGTTAGCACATAAAAACGTAATACCAGCATCACCACAGCGATATAAGTTTTCACATTACACAGATGGAAGCTTTCACATTTTGATGTCTTCCTTTATTAATTCACCTTGATTAGTGTAAAATTAGTATTTATGCCTTTTACAGCACCAGATCCAGCAATGCCTCCTTCCTAGTCAGGCCAAGAACATATTGGTCAAGGACCTTTCCCTTTACCCTAGCATTATCCCAATTGGTATTTGGGTAATTAAAGTCCCCCAATATCACCACTCGAAACCTGTTGCATATCTCTGCGACTTCCCTGCAGATTTGCTTCTCTACCTCCCTCTCACTATTTGGAGGTCTATAGAATACCCCCAATAGTGTGATCATACCCTTTTTGCTCCTCAACTCTAACTAATTGGATTCTGTCCTTGTCCCCTCAAGAACATCCTTCCTTTCCAACACTACAATGTCTTCCTTAATCTGCACTGCCACCCCACCTCCCTTTTCTCCTTCCCTATCTTTTCTGAACACCTTATACCCTTGACTATTAAGTGGCCAGTCCTCATCGTTTTAGAGTTAAGATAAACTCTACATTAGAGTTCAAATAAAATGAAGAAGCGACAGTACGTTAATTGGAAATTCAGGATTATGGTTTATTAATGGAAGTACAGGGGGTAATCAGACTTTTTCATTGGCCTTTCACTGAAATACTATGGGCCGTATTTTGCGACTCCGTCCCCATACTCGCCCGTATGGGCCACACAAATTCTGGGTTTAGGCATGCGAAGCGCATGCGCTAAAACACAGAACTTGCAGTCTGTTGACAGATCCTCCGCAGCCCCGGCAGAAGGGCCTCTGCGGCTGGAGTGTTTCACTATTTGTCCAACTCCTGCCTGCTGAATGCCTGTGAAATTCTTACGCCTGCTTTTATCAACATATAAGAGTTTTAAAAAATAGAAAAATATACATTAAAAACCCTGTCCAAGAAGGTAATTTTATTTTTAGCCCCGTTAAAACATATACATTTTTTCCCCAAAAATTTAATTTGTTTAAAATAAATGGCATTTTAATTAATTTAAAATATGTAATTAAAAAAAAAAATATTTCATGTGTTCGTGTATTTTTTAAGTGATCCCCAATTACACTTATGGGAGTTCCGTACATACATGAATGGGGGTTCCCTTCTCTTATTGGTTGGGCCGGCCCACATGATCCCAGGGGCGCTTGCGAACCACATGCGCCCCTGGGATACGTGGGCCTCTGCCCGCGCGTACCCGGAGAAGCCCAGGATCGCAGGCCTCCATACCTCCCGGGCCACCAGGTAAATATGTATATTTTTTACAGGTCGGAGCCATCTGCCCACGGGAAGCCTCCGATCATAAATTTTGGGCCAATATGTTAAAACCCAATCTGGTCATAACTCAAATGTAGCTGTGTACAGGTGTATCATTCTAAAATATATTTTATCCACTTTCCTGTGTTCTGATCTGGTCCCCTCATTTTCATTTTAAAATTACATAGTTGTATAGTGCTGAAAACATGTTTGAGTTACAGTGCTCTTTCTTTACTGGTGTTCAAAGAGATCAGGGACTTGTTGATTTTGCAGTTGAGTTTGAATATAAATTTGCAAGATGATCATCTGGAAATAATTCCTATGATTCTGACTGGATGACTATACCATTTGATACCTTCAATTTTGTAGTTAAATCATAGAGCTGTATTCAGACATAAAAACATAAGAGGCCAAGGAAGAAGGGATTGCATGTCAGCAAAGTAAAGTGGGACGCATGCAATAGAGGTGACTATAAATAAATGAAAGGATAGCCATTTTCCTCTGAACACTGAGTCCCTGATCTCAATTGTGTTGCTGTGGAGAGGAAAATCAAAGTGAGAGTCACCCCGGCACCCATTTGCCCACACTCAGCTGGGAAGGTAAATGAGCATACAGTCTCATAACGAAGAAGAAAGACACGTGCCTCATTCATAACAACAAAAAAAAGAGGCTATAAAACGAGTACGGCATTTATCCTATCCCGTCCACATGCTCATTTAGGAAGACTAAAATTAGTGCTCAAGCTACTAAAAGGGAAATGCTCATTTCCAACCAGGGAGGGGATAAGAAAGATTGCCCCCTTTAGGATAGACACTATTGGGGGTCATTTTAACCTAACCCGCCAGGTGGGAAATTGACCAGATTGTGCTGAACGTCTGTTTTACACCCCCACCTGATTTTGCTCTCCATTGACTCCAATGGAGCGTAAAATTGCATAGGGTGTAAACCCAGATTTCAAGCCCATGAGTTCAGATTCCCACCAGGTGAGTTAGGGTAAAATTGCCCCCATTTATATGTGTGATGTCTATGGTGAAAACTGACCTACATTTGTCATGGATTGCTTCAAAAGGACTATTTTGATGGGCTCAAAACTGAAGTAAATGATGCAGGGTTTAAATGATAGTCACAACATTTCATTGTTCTGCATCAGAGCTAGTATGTAAAGTGGACTTTGAGTGAATGAAAGTCAAAATACACATCCTGTTCCCATGAGGTATTAACAGCACTAACAAAGGTATGCACTTGTCTAGCTTAAATTACACTGTTGTAGCACTCTGCTTTGCGTTGTAACTTTTCTCATGTATTAAAGTCTGATATATGCATCTTTCTGTTTCTTATTACCTGGTTGAACAACCATTTGTTTTAAAGTGCATGTTAAAAATAAACAGAAGAGCACAACAGAAAAATTAGTACCACAATTACATCATGTTGTCAGTGCTATCCACTGCAACAATTTGTTTTAAAATTGTGTATCATAGGGACACTGCTTCAAATGTTTTGCTGACTTTTTTTTAATTTTGGGAGGAAAAAGAACCATGCACCATTTTCCTTACATTTCACCGATTCATGCCATCATGTGTTTCCAAACAAAATGAAACAGAAAGTTTGCCAAACACCTTTTAAAACGAAGACCACTCTTCTTTATCCAAATCTGAATTTAAATTATGAAAATCACATTGAAAATGTTGATGAAGATAACAATGTCTGCTTCAGTTCAAATCAGGGAAGGCATCCAACATGGGTTGTCCCTGGTGATTGCACAAACTAACTCACAGATATGCCAATACTGCCACTTTAAGGTTTTTAATTTAATACTATTTGTATCTGAATTATGCAGCCACCTGACAATGTTGGCATTGTGACTGGTACAAATGATACATTAGCAATGTAAATATAATGGGCATCTGGAATAAACAGCCACAATTGAACCAGACACAGTCAAGGTCGCTAGTCTAATTCCACTGGTCTAAGAAGAAGAAGGTTTAGTTGAAGCCATAGAAGTTAATTATTCTCTGGATTAACTAGCGACCTAACAAACTGATGGTGTTGAAGGGCCTATACTCAAAACATTAATCTGTCGTTTCTCTTTTCAGATGCTGACTAGCCTGCTGTGTATTTCCAACATTTCCTACAGATTTCTAACATTGTAGATTTTTCTTATTATACTTATTTCACAGTGAGAAGGATAGCATAGCTCAATCACTAACCAGTTATGGCTGCGTGTGGATGAGTTATCTACTAACCATATTGTACTGTAAAATTTGATCATTCAGCATCGAAAGTCCTAGAAAAACTTCCAAGTCCCTGCACTGCTCACTATAGTTGGGACTTAGGATTCCTTTAGAACAACGTATCATTTTCAAAGAGAAATACTGGAATTCTGCCAAAAGACAAGTGAGAACCAAGATAATTACCTCTCCTATGCTATTCACAGAATCACAGAATCACAGAAACCCCACAGTGCAGATAGAGGCCATTTCGGCCCATCGAGCCTGCACCGACACATATCCCACCCTATCCCTGTAACCCCAACACATATCCCACCCTATCCCTGTAACCCCACCTAGTTAATCCCCCTAACACTAAGGGTCAATTTATCATTGCCAATCAACCTTTACAGATATTATAGCATAAAAGAGTTGATAATTTATCGAGTTTGTACAGGGGCACTGTTGTCCTGCTGGGATGCTTGAGGAGGTGAATAATTATGGTAACAAATTAGAGCAACCCAATCAATTCCCTAGAGTAACTGCATCATTTATCATGGAGCTTTACTACATACCTACCGGGACCTTTTAGCATGGCTGTCCATAAATTATTAGTTGAAATAATGTATTTTTTACAGAAGAATATCTAGATGAAGATTGTATGTTTAAATCCTTACAAAATACCTGTGACAGGCTATGCTCGTCTGCAATTTGTTTATATCCAGGACGCTGGCTTGCAATTTAAATGTGACGAATCCGACGATCCCAGCATGTAAATCATGATGACAGAACCCCTTTAAGTGTAAAGCATGGGTTGGCACTGTTATTGCACAGCTGAGACATGGAATTATAAGTTTATCAAATAATTCCTATCTGGCAATTTCCTGCATTTGGCAGTGCCTTAAAGGCAAGATGCCAAATAGAGATTCAACAGTTCCCCACAAGGAAACAGGGGGAAAAACTTCATCAGGTCAGTCATCTTGAAGTCAGAAATAGTAAAAGAAAATGTTTCAATTAGCATTTGTGTGTGTGATATGATAACAAGTACAATGTTTGTGTTACATCACACTACCTGTGAACTTTCATATTCAGAGGTAAAACACAAAGACGATAAATGGCTGAGGGTTGTTACAGACTTGAAGAATTCTAATAATTTAATTTTACATATAGTTTTGTGTTGATTACCTTTGCGGAACTTTTCCCTCAGAAACTAAACATTGGAATTTCAATCTTTCATTACTGTTCTCCAATTTCTCCACAAGGTTGCACGTCACATGATGGGATGGTTTTACAAGATCATGACACTAGAACATGGGCATAATGGAGTGATGCAATAATGGCCCAGATATTCCGATCGAGGGCCTCCCGCGGGCAGAGGACTGCGATCTGGAAAAATCTGCGCCCTTACCTGAGGGCTCCCGGGACGCACACAATTCCGGTGCTGGGCCTCTCCAAACTGCCGGTGCGCAGGGCCCACGTATCCCAAAGGTGCAGGTAGTTTGCAGCGTCCCTGGGATCACGTGGGCCATGGGGAGCCAATCACAGAAGGGAATCTCCCTTCAAACATTTGACAGGAAGACCTGTCAAATATATGAATAGAGATCACACCAAAACATAGTAAAACTTTAAATAATTTTTTTTTTAAATCACATTTTTAAAATGACTTGAAATTACAATAAATTAACTATTTTAAACAAAAATTTAAATTTTTGAAAAAAATAATTAAAGTTTTTACAGGGCTAAAAATAAACTTACCTTTTTTAAAGTATTTTTAAATGATAAATCAGAGAAAAAACATTTTTTTTTACTCTTTTCAACTCTTACAAGAATTGTAAGGGTTTTCTGTGGGCGGAGGGTCTCCAAAAAGCGGAACTATCTGCCCGCAGAGGCCCTTCTCCTGGGCAGCTGAAGGATCTGTCAAGACCATTCTTCACAGATCGGAAATGCCGGTTTTCAGCGCATGCGCAGTGCATGCCTGAAACTGGCATTTCCAATGTCCCTACGGGTGAATACACAGCGCGTACCCACCCATAGGGATCAGAATATCCAGCCCAATGAATGTGTATTACTGAGAAACAATGCACTCTTGTTTTGGAACACACTTTTAGCCACATGGACTGCCTGTATAGAGTTAACATGTTTGGTGCATCTAATCTTCATATGCAAGAGAACCACAGGAATGCTGACTTTGTGCCAAATGTTTCCTGGTGTAAATCTACCTTCAAGCGTGTTACGTATTTCAGTGTCTCACTTTGTGGCCTGACAGGTGGGTTAATGGCCCGATTCATGGCCAGTCAGACAAAGTAGCACCACATAGCCTGTCAGTAATGGACCTAATTACACTATTCCTCACTGCTGTCATATGTGCCACATAATGTCATTTTTCATACTCCACCTATATTAATAAAGAACAGTGTCGACAGGATTATTCCTTCTCCATCTCAGCTGTGTTCAGTATCAAAAACGAATCAAAAAGAATAATGCTTTTTAAGTGACTTTATTTAATAAAAACTTTTCAGACAAATGTTCTTTTTCATTTTTCCCATTTTCTCTTATTCTTCCATCCTTACAGATCACTTGTCATAATGCACCCCCTCCATTCTGGAGAGGAGGGAAGAGGGAAATGGTCTGCACAGCAGACACATCCACTGGTGTTGCTACCGTCACTCTTTGACGAGCCAACTTGGAATGAGGCAGCACAAAAGACATTTGTTTCCTACATACAGATACCGACTCTATTAATAGAGTTTACAGATCTAGAAGTTTTTACTCAGATTTCTTTGCATGTCAGTGCCTTGGAAGGCTTGTTGTGTTGCAATTGGATCCTTCCTGGCAACATTTTGTGACATTTGCGACATTAGTCACCATTGCATTAAGGTGGTGCCTGATGCTCTCTTTGGGTGGGCTTTGTACTTAATTTCCTTTCCAATGCAATTAAAGAAAGAGCTATCCAATTCTTACAAAGAAACAAATGCCATAAATAATTTTAAACTTTATAATATTTAGTTCTGAGATGGTCAAGAAAAAAAAACTCTACTCATTTGTAAATTGTTTGGATGAATGTGTGCTCATAAAGGCAGCAGATGTTACATCTTTTCACTCCCTATGAGTATCAAATAACTTGAGCTCAGGTATAGCACATGTCAGAAACAGGAGTAAACTCACTCTGTGTCTTCCAACAATTTACCCCAGCATCAAAAGGGTGCCTTTGATTTCACCTTTGTGGACTTTTTCTATTTCCCACAACTGCTGCCACTGTGGTCTTTTCAAGGGAAACAAAAATTCAAGAATGAATTAAACGCATCTGGGGGAAAATTTTGGTTGCTTTGTGCCTCCTGTTAGTGCCCTCTTTGGTAGCGCCCCCCTGACTTACTGCCGGACGCTATGTCCGACAGGGTCAGGGGGGCCTACCTGTGGCCGGGGCGGCGCTATTTAAAGGTGAGGTGCCGGGCAGCCATTTTTGTTGCTGGCTGCCTGCCAGCACCTGCCTCTGCTGCCGTCCCTGGCCTCCTGACCCGCCCCCGCCCCCCCCGCGGAGTGCCGGCTACGCTCCATGAGCCCGGCACTTCTCGAGTGCTGGGCTCTTTTGCCGGCACTCTGATCCCTGGTGGCCCAGCTGGGCACCAGGTCGCGCTGCGCAAGGCCCCTCCCCTTTAAGAAGGGGAGGAAGGCCTGCAATAGTCATGGCGCGACGTGTTGCGATATGCCCTCACAGCGCCACAAGAGGGAGGCGGGACGCTTCCAGTAGCGCCCTGCTTCCCTCTTGGGGCACTACAATTCAATTTCGGCCGCGGGGGCGCTACTTTTTCCGGGCCATAAAAGTAGCGCCCCGGCGAAGTTAACGCCCCAAAGGGGGCGCGACTCAATTTTTCCCCCTTTGTTCTTTGGGCCTACAGCCACCAAAAGTTCTTCTAAGAAAACAAAACGAGAAATATTTTCCTGGACTAAAAGACACTGCCACATGTCATTCAACAGTTCTGAAAAATAAGCCATTGCCTCTGTTCAAGGTGTTACTTTCTGGAACCTGAAGATACTTTTACAGAGAGAAATCATTAGTAGTACAGGCTGCCAACGATATGCCATGATAATCCATTTTGAGAATCAGTTAACCAACGTTTACATCACAGTTATGATTGATAGCAGAGAGTAATCAATAAAAAGAAAGTAATTATTTGAGGGTGCATTATACATTGCAAACTGCACTGATAGATTTTGGCCTTGCACTAAGTGTGCAATTATTTAGCCTAGTAGACAATCCAGTTTTGAACAATTGCGTATAACATTTTGAAAATGGTGTTTGGATGGATTGCTTACCTCAGTATAACCAATCGATTTAGACAAGGCTATTCTGATCTGTAACTATTTAACTTTTTTGAAATAGAATGAACAGAATAAAAATGTTTTGCACAATATAAGATCGAGGCTTAGCTTTCTACAAATCTGAAAGACATTGGCCTAGAAATTCAATATCGCCACGTTTGGGGCGTTATAGTCGAGCGGGCGCGGCGCAAATTATCGCCGCCTTCAGAGAAATTGACCTGCTTCGCCCCAAGAGGTGCTTGGAGTGCTAAAGCAGGCGCTGCACGACTGTCCTAAGGCGCTAAGCCGGAGAAGCGAGGCGCTACCACCGAGGGCGGGCGCAGCGCAGGCGCGGCCAGTTAGCGATTGCAGGCAGACACGCTGGCGCCGGTCAGCTCTTAAAGGGGGAGGGTCGATTTGGACTGCAGCCATGCCCTGCACATTGGAGCCCTGATTCTCGGCCTGGACAGAGCTGCTGCCACATTCTAACGCCTATGACCATGGAGAGGGCCAGGGAGCGCAGCGGTTCAGTGAGGGGGCCCTGAAGGTTCTGGTTGGTGCAGTGGAGTGCAGGCGATCTATCCTGTTTCCGGACAGTGGCAGGAGGCCGCTGCCCAACGAATATCGAAAAGCTTGGAGGGAGGTGGCACACAGAGTGACCTCCAGCATCATGGTACCTAGGACCCCTGTGCAATGCAAGAAGAAGTTCAACGACCTCACTTGGGTTGTCAAGGTGAGTACCCTTTTCAGTATCCTCTTCATCCCTGCATGTGCACCTCACTTTATGGCCAAAGGGTCTTGAAAGCCCCAATGCCCAGCGCTCATCCAACACCTATGGGCCTTTCATGAAACTCACATGCACATTCACCACTTTACACACTGTAAGGGCTATTCGACCATGGGAGGCAGTGCAGCCAAGATCAGGGCTTCACACTGTAAGGGCTATCCAACCATGGGAGGCAGTGCAGCCAAGATCAGGGCTTCACACTGTAAGGGCTATTCCACCATGGGACGCAGTGCAGCCAAGATCAGGGCTTCACACTGTAAGGGCTATTCCACCATGGGAGGCAGTGCAGCCAAGATCAGGACTTCACACTACTCAGAGCTCGTCCTTTCTCTTGCAGGGCAAGCTGGCCCATAACATGAGGCAGCAGCAATGGACTGGGGGAGGCCGGCCTCACCTTAAAGACCTCAGCGATCTGGAGCAGCGAGTGGAGCGGATTATGGCAGGCCGGATGATTGGCCCCGTCGCCACTGGAGATGCCGACCCTGCTCTGGACAGCAATGGTAAGGTCATCACCTTTTTGACCTCTCTCCTTCCACTTGTGCCTCACACCAGCATCCTTTGCCACTATCGAACCAATACGGTGCATCACAGCACTCATGCCTCCCTTGCTGCCGCCCTGTCCTCACACTAAAGTAACTCTTGTACCTCCCTGCTTTCAGATGCTGATTCACCAGGTGAGGAGGCGGGCCCTCAAGCTGCCACTGTGAGTGATTCTGAAGGCGAGGAGGAAGAGGAAGCCGGACCATCAGTGCCACCCTCAGCCAAGGCAGCCCATGGCCATAATGGGGACACGTCTTCCCTGGAGGGGAGCAGGGGGGAAGGGTCTGAGGAGGGTGAAGCTCCGGGGCCCAGCGGGCTGCAGCAACGCGGGGTGGGGGGGGGGTAGGGAAGCTCGGCGGCCTTCTCCCCGGAGGGAGAGTCTGGCCTCCAGTCCTGCTACAGTGAGCGCAGAAGAGGTGCGACTCCTCGCTGAAATGGGCGCCCAGGCGGAGCAGAGACACACTGAGCTCATGGCTGCAGTGGCAAGGATGCCCGACTCCATAGAGTCACTGGCAAGGAGTGTCCAGGACTTCGGTGCAGCACTGGCAAGGAGTCTGCAGGAATTTGGTGCAGCACAGGCGGCTTCCACGCAAGTGCTTAGTGGTGCAATGCAGTCAGTGGCTGGTCTGATGCAGACACAGATTGAGGCCACACGAGCACTGACTGCTGCCACCCTCGTTGCATCGGACACGAATCGCCGGGGCCCTCGCCGCGCCGCAGAAGGCCAGCAGTCTGTGCTTCAGCAGATTGCGCCGCATGCTGCAGTGCTGCCCCGTGGGAGTGCCAGTGTGTCGTCCGACCAGGGAGTGCCTGTCCTCTGTCAGAATGGCAGCATTCCTGCTGCCAACACTGTCACTCCTCCACTGCAGATGCCACCACCCAAAGGACAGACTGCTGCCGCCTATGCAGAGTTGGAGCAGTCAGCAGCCGGGCCCTCCAGGCCCAGAGCTGGTCCAGGCCGTACCTCAAGGGCATCTGCAGACTCAGTTTCTGACACCCAGCAGCCTTCCCCCAGCCTTGCTGCAGCCACTGGGGTCCCATTGCGGAGGAGCTGCAGGGTGGGAAGGGGCCAATCTCGCAAGCGAAGCAGATCACCCTCTCAGGCCAAAAAGTAGGAGGTGTGGCAAAATGCTGTTAATTTTCTTAGTGAAGGCCGAGGTTCATGGTCATTTTTGGTTAACTCTTTTGTTCATTGTCTCCAGGTTGTGAGAGCCAGTTATGCGTCTGACTGTTTTTTGGGGGTTTCTCTGTATTTCTTTGTCATGTGGGAAGGGCACACAGTTTGTTAAATAAATAATTGTCTTTATTCAGATTGTGCATGTTTGCTCTTTGAACTATTTGTTGCCTTGACCGGCTCAGGGTTTGCGGAACCGTTCCATTCATGTTCTTTCAGATGCACAAGCCATTCCCTCAGAGGGGGCCTAGAACCGACTTGCAATAAGCCGCTGACGGACAGCCCTTGCACTTTGTGCCTCCCTCCCATCTTGGTGCTCCTCCTCCTCCTCCTCCTCCTCCTCCTCCTCCTCTGGTGGTGCTCAGCAGTGGCTGAGTCCTGAGGATAGCCAGGTTATGCAGCATGCAGCACACTACAACGAAATGGGAGACTCGCTCAGGCGCGTACTGAAGGGCTCCCCCAGAATGGTACAGACAGCGGAACCTTTGCTTTAGCACGCCGATTGTGTGCTCAGTGATGTTCCTGGTCGCTTGATGGCTGTCATTGTATCGTTCTTCAGCAGGGGTGCTGGGCGCACAGAGCGGGGTCATCAGCCAGGTGCACAAAGGATAGCCCTTGTCTCCGAGAAGCCAGCCTCCTGGGTGAGCCGGGGCTTCGAAAAGGTCTGCCACAGAAGTCTGGCGCAGGATGAAGGCGTTGTGGCTGCTGCCTGGAAAGCGGGCATTGACAGCTAGTATCAGCTGCCTGTGGTCACACACCAACTGCACGTTCAACGAATGGTACCCCTTCCGGTTGCGGTAATCCTCGGCATTCTCTTGAGGCAGCCGCAAAGCCACATGCGTGCAGTCAATGGTGCCCTGGACCATGGGGAAGCCCGCTATTCTTGCAAATCACATTGTGTGCTCTTGCTGCTTGTCCAGGGTCATGGGGAAGGAAATGCACTGACGTCTCCTTTTGAAGAGGGCATTCGTGACTTGGCGGATGCAGCAATGCACTGCAAACTGGGAGACATTGGCAATGTCCCCAGTAGCGGATTGGAAGGAGCCGGTGGCATAGAAGTTGAGAGCCACTGTCACCTTCACTGCCACCAACAGAGACGCCCTGCTCCTCAGCTGAGGCTGCAGATCTGTCTGAAGCAGGCGGCAGAGCTCAGTGACCACCTCCCTGCTGAATCGAAGCCTCCGAATACACTGCTCCTCAGACATGTTGAGGTAGGAGAACTGCTGGCAGTATACCCTGGGAGGGTAAGGTCTCCTGTGCCGACGCCTGTTGGCCCTCCTCCGTCTGGCCATGATTGGCACTCTCTCTCGGCATCTCTGAGCCCTCTCAATGCAATGGAGAAACCCAACGTTCCCACCCATTGCAGCCCCCATAATATGTGGCCACTCAGGGCTATGCCACTGAAAAATCAATCCAACTGCAAAGTTCTGGGCTGAAGCCAGAAGTACCTGTGCGAGCGCTGACTCAATGCTGAAAGCTCTCTCCCTTTCTCTCTCTGCAAAACTCTCTCTCTCTCACACAGAAGGAGTGGTCCAAAATGGCTACCACTAAGAAGCCAGGAAGAGCCCCCTTTAAATAGCACCCCCCAACCCCACAGCGACTGGGAACCGTTCCAATCAACCAGTCGCTGGGAGCGCCAGGCGGAAAGAAGGGGGGCGCCACTGAAGTTCCGGTTCGGGGCGCACCAAGGGCGTTGCACCATGAAATGACGTAAGGATCTGCGCGCGCAGCTGAGCGGGCGTTGCGGTTTTGCGCCGCCGCTAAATGTCCGCTCAATTTCGCGAGAGGCGCAGGTCTCGCCATGCCCGGGCGCTAGCCGTTTCGCGCCCCACTTATCGCCCTCTTAAGGCGCTAACGGCTGGCGCTAACAACTGAATTTCTCCCCCATTTTGCTTTATGAAGATAGAGACATAGGGCAGGATTTTCATTGAGCTGTGGAGGCGGGATTGGAGGCGTGTGGGGGATTAACATCGCAAAAACTGACGGGCGGGACCATCCCCGCCTCCATCCCTCCTCGGAGCAATTTTAATTCATTCGTGTCTCATGGTCCCATCTCCATCCCGCCTCCAAGAGGCGGGATAGGCCATTAAGGTCCTTAACAAGCACTAAATTGCCTCTATAATGCCTTTTTGAAAGGCCTAAGGCCTTTGCGATTTTAACCCTTTTCCCACGTGAAACAGGCCTGGTGTTAAACACGCCGGTGAAACCTGGCGGGAGCACAATTGGATTGCTGACTATCAGCTGCCATCATTTGCAGGTGGCAGGACTTTGTTGTCTCAGGTCTGGGGGAACTTTTAGAAGGCTTAACCACAGCTGTGGAAGTTTGGAGCATGACACCCATTTCCAGTGTGACCTCCTGGGAAACCCCTCTTGCCACCTTCACTGAGCGCTTCCTCAACTGAGGCATATAGCAGAAGCATGGGAGCCATTTATTTCTTTCCCTTTTGGGCATTAGATGAGCTCGAGCACCATCCGCGGCACCAGCAGAACCAGGAACAACAGCAGCACCAACAGCAGCAGCAGCAGCAACAGGAGCTTACTGCACAGGCCAGAAGGGGCCAGTGCATGGAAGCCCATTGGCGCAGGAGATACCCCCCAAACAGGGTCTACAGACACAGGGTCAGCTACCTCAACATGAGTGAGCAGCAGTGACAAATATGGCTCCGACTTTCACGAGAGGTAGTGACTGACATCAGCGCAAAGCTGCAACAATACCTGCAGCCCAGAGGACCAGGTGGACAAGCCTTACCAGTGGCTGTCAAAGTCACCACCGCACTCAACTTTTTTGCCTCAGGCTCATTCCAGGGAGCAGCAGCAGGCATCAGCAGCATCTCCCAGGCGGCCGCACACACTTGCATCACGCAGGTAACCGATGCCCTCTTTGCCCTCGCGCACAATCACATTCATTTCACCAAGGATCAAGATAGTGTCACGGTGCGAGCGGTTGGATTAGCTAATCTGGCAGGCTTTCCAAGGGTGCAGGGCGTCGTTGACTGCACACATGTGGCCCTTAAGGCACCCCATCAAAATCCAGGTATTTTTGTCAACCGCAAGGGCTTCTACTCCCTTAACGTTCAGCTGGTGTGTGACCACAAGAAGGAAATTTTGCATGTTTGTGCCAAGTACCCTGGCAGTTGCCATGACTCCTTCATACTGTGCCAGTCTAGTGTGCCTCCGCTATTCAGTCCACCAGACCAACTTAACGGATGGCTACTTGGAGACAAGAGCTATCCCGAGGACATGGCTAATGACGCCGTTGAGGAGCCAATCCAACGAAGCAGAGGAGGGCTACAACTCCAGCCACATGTCCACCAGAGCCATAATCGAGCAAACCATCAGTTTACTGAAGATGTGCTTCAGATGCCTGGATAGATCCGTTGGAGCCCTGCAGTACTCAGAAGCCAGGGTCTCCAGAATCGTCATGGTTTGCTGTGCACTTCACAACATGGCACAGCGTCGTGGCTTGCAGATTCCTGAGTACCAAGTGTCTCCTCACATATCCTCCTCAGATGATGATGCACCCATCTGTCTGTCTCCCACTTGCGCATCTTCCTCAACTCCAACGATTTCCAGGACCGCCTCCTCCCAGGGGGTGAGGTGGGCTAGTGAGGGTGTCCCTCCTCCTGTCGTCGCTCTTTCACTTTTATTGTGAGCTCTCTTTTTCTGCAATAAGGGAGACAAGTGGAGGTTGAGTGAGAATGAAAGAGTGAATGTAGAGATTCCATAGCATAGATACTTAGAAGGAGACAAAGATGGAGTGAGGTGGCAAGACCAAGGGCCCTCCCTGTGTGTTGTCAGTTGTCTGCATAGCATCACAGTGATAGGGAGTGTGAGGGCTGCATAGTCGAATAGTTAGGTGAATGTGACCATAGAGAGAAAGGGAATGGGTAAGGGTGCATGGATGTCAGAGTCAAGTGGGATGTGGAGGAAGAGATTGCTAAAGCCGAGTGCTGGTGAGGAAAGGCAATGGGGATCAGATTGAGGGTGATGGGAAAATCATACTCACTTTTAAAGTGTGCTGAAGGTCATGAAATCTCTTCCTGCACTGAATCCAGCTTCTACGGGTCATTGCTAAGGAGTTGACCTTCTATGCCTGTATCCACACAGCCTTGGTCTGCTGGGGAGGCTTCTTCCTCCCTGTAGAAGGGAAGAGCACCTCCTTATGTGCTCTAGCTCCATCAACTAATGCCTGCAGGGCCACATCATCGAATCTGGGAGCAGACTTAGCTCTCCCGCTGCTCATGGTGCCTCCAGGTCCCTCCCAAACCAAAGGCCAAAAGGTTGGCAGTCTGCAGAAGAAGCAAGGCTAGCTGTAGACCTTAAATGCAGCAGCAATGATGACGTCATCGGAGGCAACTTTCAGACTGGAAAAACTCATTTGCCAAGGGTTCCCACATGTTGGAACTCAATTGGCCAATTAAGTTAAATTCGCATCAATCTCCCACATCGATTTACATTCATGTGGATTAAACGAAATGCGGATTACACGACCCCAACCTGCCCCTGAATTAAAATCCAGCCCATAGAGTCATAACGGCACAGAAGGAGGCCATTCGGCCCATCGAGTCTGTGCCAGCTCTCTGTAGTGCAATCCAGTCAATCCCATTCCCCCGCTCTATCCCCATAGCCCTGCAAGTTTATTTCCCTCAAGTGCCTATCCAGTCACCCCTTGAAAACATTCAGTGTCTCCGTTTCCACCACTTCTGTCGGCAGCGAATTCCAGGCCATCACCACTCGCTGCGTAAAAAAGATTTCCTCACATCCCCCTGTATCGCTTGCCCAAAACCTTAAATATGTGTCCCCTAGTCCTTGTACCATCAACTACAGGAAACTCTATTTACTGGCACCTAAATAACCGGAAATCTCTGTTAAACGGCAAAATTCAGGAGTAGGTTCAGGTAAGTTTTACTTCGTATTAGTGGCCGTTCCTGGATCTGTGGCTGTGTAGCCGGACGTCCTGCACCTGTTGCTATGCAACAGGGACGCCTGGATCTGTGGCCGGGGTTCCTGCACCTATTGCCAT
Source organism: Somniosus microcephalus (assembly GCF_052327205.1). NCBI lineage: Eukaryota > Metazoa > Chordata > Chondrichthyes > Squaliformes > Somniosidae > Somniosus > Somniosus microcephalus. Next base: position 61,108,143 of record NC_141000.1, on the reverse strand, counting down.
GCAACAGGGACGCTGGATCTGTGGCCGTGTACGGGGCTCTCATACCTTTTACTATACCTCTCTGTAATCCGGACTTTTTGATAAACCAGCACCACGCCGGTCCCGTCGGTGCCGGATAAAAAAGAGTTTCCTGTAGTTGGAACAGCATATCTAGCCTATCCAAACCCATCATAATCTTGTACACCTCTATCAAATCACCCCGCAACCTCCTTTGCTCTAATGAAAACAATTCCAGCTTCTCCAAACTGTCCTTGTAACTAAGATACCCCATCCCCGGAACCATTCTGATAAATCTCCTCTGCACCCTCTCAAGTGCTTTCACATCCTTCCTAAAGTGTGGTGACCAGAACTGGACACAATACTCCAGTTGTGGCCTAACCAGCGCTTTATAAAGGTTCAGCATAACTTCTCTACTTTTGTACTCAATACCTCTATTTATGAAGCCCAAGATCCCATATGCTTTGTTAATCACTCTCTCAATATGTCCCGCCACCTTCAGGGACCTATGCACATTAACTCCCAAGTCCCTCTGTCCCTGCACACTCTTTAAAACTGTGCCATTAAGTGTATATTGCCTCTCCCTGTTCCTTCTGCCAAAATGCATCACCTCACACTTCTCTGTATTAAATTCCATCTACCACTTGTCTGCCCATTCTGCTAGCCTTTCTATGTCCTGTTGCAGTCGATTGGTATCATCCTCACTGTTTGCCATACCCCCAAGTTTGGTGTCATCGGCAAATTTAGAAATTCTACTCTGTATTCCAATATCCAGGTCATTTATATATATATCAAAAAAAGCAGTGGTCCTAGCATGACCCTTGGGGAACACCAATGTCTACCATCCTCCAGTCTGAAAAACAGCCATTTACCACAACTCGCTGTTTTCTGTCCTTAAGCCAATTCATTATCCAGGCTGCCACTGACTCAACTATTCCATGAGCCTCAATTTTGCTAACCTATGTGGTACTTTGTCAAACGCCTTCCGAAAATCCATGTAGACAACATCCATTGTCCATGTTACTTCATCAAAAAATTCAATTAGATTAGTCAAACATGATCTGCCTTTTACAAATCCATGTTGGCTCTCCTTTATTAGCTTAAATCTCTCCAAGTGCCCGTTAATTTTTTCCTTGATTATTGTTTCTAAAACTTTACCCACCACTGATGTTAAATTGACCGGCCTGTAGTTACTAGGATTGTCCTTACACCCTTTCTTGAACAATGGTGTCACATTTGTCACTTTCCAATTCTCAGGCACTTCCCCCGCATCTAGGGAAGATTGGAAAATTATGGCAAGCCCTTCCGCTATCTCCTCTCCCAATTCCCTTAGCAACCTGGGATGCATGCCATCTGGACCAGGCGACTTGTCCACTCTAAGCATACGCAGCCTTTCTAGTACATCCTGTCTATCAATTTTCACCCCTCCCATTGCTTCTAGCTTTTCCACTTCTACTGATATTTTATCAGCATCCACCTCCTTAGTAAATACCGATACAAAGTACTCATTGAGTATTCGAGCCTTGCCCTGCGCCTCTAAGGATATATCACCTTCTTTGTCCCTAATAGGCCCCACCCCACTTCTTGCTACCCGCTTACTGTTTACATGCTGGTCGAAGATTTTTGGGTTCCCTTTTATGTTAACCGCCATTCTATTCTCATATTCTCTCTTTGCCAATCTTATTTTCATCTTCACATCCCCTCTCAACTTATTGTATTTAGTCTGGTTCTCCCTTGAAGAATTCACCTGACATGCATCATACACCCTCTTTTTTTGTTTCGTCATCTTCTCTATCTTCCTCGTCATCCATGGAGCCCTTGCTTTGGTTCCCTTACCCTTCCCTCTTGTTGGAATGTACCTAGCCTTCACTTGGAACATCTCCTCCTTAAAGATCTCCCATTGTTCCGTTACAGCTTTTCCTGTCAGTCTTTGGTCCCATTTCATCCTGGCTGGAGCCTTTCGCATCCCATTGAAGTTAGCCCTATTCCAGTTTAGAAGTTCCACACTAGATTGTTCCTTGCTCCTCTCCATTGCTAATCTAAATCTTATGATACGATGATCACTGGTACCCAAGTGTTCTCCCACAGACACTTGGTCGACCTGGCCCACCTCATTCCCCAGCACCAGATCCAGCAATGCCTCCTTCCTAGTTCCTAGATGTTTTCTATTAGCACATAAAAACGTAACACCAGCATCACCACAGCTATATAAGTTTTCACAACATTACAAAGATGGAACCTTTCACATTTTGATGTCTTCCTTTATCAATTCACCTTGATTAGTGTAAAATTAGTATTTATGCCTCATACAAGTATTTGAGATCATAAAAAAAGACATTTTAGGTATTATTTCAAGAGAGATGTCCATAACTGGAATTTGGAAGGTTGTATCACGATTATTGTTTGAGAATCTGGTGATTGAGTTTTTTTTTAATTCATTCATTCATGGGATGTGGGTGTCGCTGGCAAGGCCAGCATTTATTGCCCATCCCTGATTGCATGAAATATATTGATACTCTGTGATTTGAAAATTAGGCATTGGAATGGCTGTTGAATGTATTTTGTGGAGTTGAAATGCAGTATTGGAACAAGGTATATTATCAATTCAACTTTATAATTTTCTTCTTTCATGTGTTCATTAAAGTGAAGGGTTCCAATGTTGGAATTGAATTTTTTTCTACTTTGTCTCTAGTTCAACTGCCAAGTATTCAGATTAGACAAAATTTCACATTCACCTTACAAACTTTTTTCTTTATAATGAGTGTAGAACTAATGACAAAACTAAAGAGAAATTTTATGATTTGGGCAAATAGCCATTGATTGATTGGCTAAACTCACTTTGCTTATAGTAGGAGCCTTCATAATAGCACGTGAAGGACAACACCAATTTCTTGGAAGAATGGACTCAATTCAAGTAAAGAATCCAAAAGTGAAAGGCCAGCACGGTGACCCAACCTCATCCAGGCACTTGGGAATCATCTTGTGAACCATTCAGTTCATTATTTACAGCAGCCCAGGGCTCATCTTATGTGTGGAAATGGCTGCCTGAGATTTACAGTGCTGAGTAGCATCTCTGAGACTGCAACAAGGGAGAGGAAAATAGTCTCTGAAGGCTTTTCGCATGGACCGAAGCAACACAATGGGCTGGATTTTCATTCAGGTGCGGGTTGGTGTCGTGTAATCCGCATTTCATGTTATCCACATGAATCTAATTCGATGTGGGAGATTGACGCTATTTTAACTAAATTGCCCAATTGAGTTCCAGCGTATGGGAACCCATGGCAAATGAGGTTCTCCAGTCTGAAAGTCGCCTCCGATGACATCATCATTGCTGCTGCATTTAAGGTCTGGAAGAAGCCTTGCTTATTGTGCAGGCTGCCAACCTTTTGGCATTTGCTGATACACTGAGCTGGAAGCAGAATGGCCACAGAAAGACTGAGGTCTGCACCCCGTTTCGACGGCGTTGCCCTGCAGGCTTTAGTGGAGGGAGCAAGAGCTCACAAGGAGGTGCTCTTCCCTTCATCAGGGAGGAAGAAGCCTTCCCAGCAGACAAAGGCTGTGTGGCTGCAAGTGGCAGAGGAGGTCAACTCCTTATCAGCTACCCGCAGAACCTGGATACAGTGCAGGAAGAGATTTCATGACCTTCAGTGCACTGGAAAAGTGAGTATGAATTTCCCATCACTCTCAATCTGATCCCCATTGCCTTTCCTCACCAGCACTCAGCTTTAGCAATCTCTTCCTCCACATCCCACTTGACACTGACATTCATGCACCCTTACCCATTCCCTCTCTCTCTCTATGGTCACATTCACCTAACTGTTTTACTATGCAGCCCTCACACTCCCTATCACTCTGATTCTATGAAAACAACTGACAACACACAGGGAGGGCCCTTGGTCTTGCCACCTCACTCCATCTTTGTCTCCTTCTAAGTATCTATGCTATGAATTCTCTACACTCACTCCTTCATTCTCACTCAACCTCCACTTGTCTCCCTCATTGCAGGAAAAGAGAGCTCACAGTAAAAGAGAACGAGCAAGGGCAGGAGGAGGGTCACCCTTAGTAGCCTAACTCGCCCCCTGGGAGGAGGCAGTCCTGGAGATCGCAGGAGTGGAGGACGATGCGCATGTGGGGGATGGACAGATGGGTGCATCACACCAAGCTGGTGACAGAATAGTTTTCCATCTCTCTCATTGACATTGCATGAGTCACTGATAATGTTTCGGAAGCTCTAACAGATGGACTAATGATCATCTGCAATATGCAATGTGCATGTAACCTTGGCATTATATCTCTGACTCTTTCCTTTACTCCCCCACAGGACCATCGCAAGCACCTGTCCCCACTAGCCAGGAGGAACAGGCTGAGCCTCCAGTCTCCTTAGAGGAAGCTGCAACCTCTGAGGGCGCAGCATCAGCAGAATTCAGCGCACCCAGCACCAGCGCAGACACTCACACCTCGGTGGGACCTTCGGGACATGGAGTAGTGTTGTCACCTGGTGTATCACAGTTTACAAGTGAGCATCAGCAGATTGTGGAGACAGGGACAGCAGTGGAGAGTCCTAGTCGGAGGGCGCAGGACACTGCCAATTTGGCTCAGCTGCATGTCGACCCTCTGCCTCTAGGGTCCATCCACAGTATCAGCGGAGATGGCACTCCAGGAACAGATGCAGAAGTCTCTGGCAGGTTTTGTCTCCAGGGATGCTGCGAGTGTGGAGTGAATGGAGGAGATCCTCGCTAACATGAGCAGAGCCTTTGTGGAGTCATTGGCGCATGAATGCATCAACATGGAAAGGATGGCAACCTCCATGGAGGTGCTAAGTCGCTAGAGTGTTGAATACATGGTGAGTGTTCAGAATAGACTGACATCTGTGGAGGAGCGATGGTCAGCTATTGAACAGAGAAACCAGACCTTCATGGCAGTCCCTCTGAGTAGGACTGCCAGTGCAGATACGGGTCCCCATGGCCCCCCTGATGTGCAGCAAGGTGCTCTCAAGCCGCTTGCAAGCGTTGAGGGGGACCTGACCCATGAGCGGGAAGTTGATGGCAGACATCAAGGAAGTGGGGGCTCCTCTCCAAGCGCTCACACTTCCATGCCACTGCAAAGCCCTCGGTCAGAGCCCCACCAGAGTCCACACCCAACTGAGATCGGCGTCTCAACCCCTGCACAGCCGCAGGAGCAGCAGATTGTTGACGAGCCCTCACAGGTTTGCCACCCCAGAGGATGCCCGCCAAAGGTGTCGAGACAGGAGCAGCAAGAAACTGAGCAAGGGGCCTCCACATCTGCTGAAGCCACCGGGGAAGCACCACGTAGGTGTACGCGTAAGAGAAAGATACTGCACAAATAGTCACAAGGGTAATCACTTGGGTGAAAGTTGATGTTTTATGTGTAGGAGCCATCATATGAATCATGTACATAAAAAATCTGATGGCTACTGCTGTAGTTATGGCGTGTGTCATTTTGCGAATGGGACTTCCACATTGAGGGCTTAGGATTACTTGCAATTGTCAGTATGGTGGTCAAATTGCTAGGAATCAGCTGGTTCATGGCCATTGTCGATGCTCAGGTAAGAAGATGCGAGGCAAAAGTGCTTGAGTGGCTAGGCAAAGCAAATCTGGCCAAGATGAGTGCGTTCCTTACATCCCGGGCAGCTATGTTCTCGCGTACTGCTGCCGTTGGTTGATGGGCCTCTGCAGGATGTTCATTTTCACTCTCCTCCTCCTCCTCATGTGAGTTGGATATGTGAGGAGCCACTTGGTCCTCAGGAATCTGCAAGCCACGACGCTGTGCCATGTTGTGAAGTGCACAGCAAACCACGACGATTCTGGAGACCCTGGCTGCTGAGTACTGCAGGGCTCCACCTGATCTATCCAGGCATCTGAAGCGCATCTTCAGCAAACCAATGGTTTGCTCGATTATGGCTCTGGTGGACATGTGGCTGGAGTTGTAGCTCTCCTCAGCTTCGTTGGATGGTCTCCTCAAAGGCGTCATTAGCCACATCCTCAGGGGATAGCCCTCATCTCCAAGTAGCCATCCGTTAAGTTGGTCTGGCAGACTGAATAGCGGATGCAACTAGCGCAGTATGAAGGAGTCATGGCAACTGCCAGGGTACTTGGCACAAACATGCAAAATTTCCTTCTTGTGGTCACACACCAGCTGAACGTTAAGGGAGTGGAAGCCCTTGCGATTGACAAAAATACCTGGATTGCGATGGGGTGCCTTAAGGGCCACTTGTGTGCAGTCAATGACACCCTTGGAAAGCCTGCCAGATGAGCTAATCCAACCGCACGCGCCGTGACACTTGCTCGATCCTTGGTGAAATGGATGTGATTATGCACGAGGGCAAAGAGTGCATCGGTTACCTGCCTGATGCAAGTGTGTGCGGCCGCCTGGGAGATACCGCTGATGTCTGCTGCTGATCCCTGGATTGAGCCTGAGGCAAAAAAGTTGAGTGCGGTGGTGACTTTGACGGCCACTGGTAAGGGTTGTCCACCTGGTCCTCTGGGCTGCAGGTTTTGTTGCAGCATTGCACAGATGTCACCCACTACCTCTCGCGAAAGTCGGAGCCGCCTTTGGCACTGCTGCTCAGACATGTTGAGATAGCTGACCCTGTGTCTGTAGACCCTGTTTGGGTGGTATCTCCTGTGCTGACGAGCTTCCATGCGCTGGCCCCTTCTGGCCTGTGCATCTTCAGGTGGGTGAGCAGCAGCTTGGCGTGCCTGTTGTTGCTGCTGCTGTTGGGGCTGCTGTTGTTGTTGCTGCTGTTGCTCGGCCTCATCTATTATCCAGAAGGGAAGGAAAAAAATGGCTCCTATGCTTCTGGTAGATGCCTCAGTTGAGGAAGCGCTCAGTGAAGGTGGCGAGAGGGGTTTCCCAGGAGGTCACACTGGAGATGGGTGTCAGGCTCCAAACTCCCACAGCTGTGGTTATGCCTTCTAAAAGTTCCCCCAGACCTGAGTCTACAAAGTCCTGCCACCTGCAAATGATGGCTGATCAAATCTCTTTAATGGTTGACCTGCAGTTGATAGTCAGCAATCCAATTGTGCTCCCGCCAGGTTTCACCGTCGTGTTTCAGAACAGGCGTGTTTCACATGGGGAAAGGGTTAAAATCGCAATGGCCATTCAAAATTGCATTATAGAGGCAATTTAGTGCTTGTTAAGGGCCTTAACGGCCTATCCCGCCCATGGAGGCGGGACCATCTGACATGAAGTTTTGAAAATTGCGTGGAGGCGGGATGGAGGTGGGGTCGGGCCCGCTCACCAGTTTTTGCAATTTTAACCACCCGCACGCCTCCAATCCCACCTCCATGGCCCAATGAAAATCCTGCCCAATAACTCAGATGGGCTGAATAACCTTTTCTGATTTCTACCTTATATTTTCTCAAAATATGCTTGCAACTTTCCAAACAATTAGGATTGACAGAGATTCAATTATTAGGGATGATTCTATGATATCATGCTCCCAATATGGTAGTTGTGTTCACAGGGTTAATGGGTCAGAGATAGGGCTACAATATTATAGCCTTGATTTTCTGACCCACATTACCTTCAAGTATGGCTTCCTGTTGGGGAACAGGATAGTGAAACAACTCCTGTTGCTCTAAAGGTATTCCTTTAATGAGTAGCTCAAAATTTTGTTAGGTCCTCAAGATGTTGCAATCACCTGCAAAGTATCTTCAATATCCAGTGTAGTCATTAAACGATATAATGGCCCACATTTTGTTGAATTAGGGTGAGGCCCATAATCAGCTCGCACTTCCAGCAACTTTGTGGGCAAAACATTTTTTAAACCTAAATGTGCACGAACAAGATGCCCACTCCAGCAAAATCTGGACCAATGGTTTCACCGATTTACACAGCACATAAACTATAAGCATGTGACAAATACTCCTGGGTAGTTACTGTCATAAATCTCATCATCGAGAAACTACCTATGAAATAACACTGGACAGCCAGCTGGTGGTGCCGTCCAAGGAGTATAAATACTCGGGCGGTGGTCCCAGCTTGCCAGGGACATTTTGTAAGACAAGGAGCTAGTGGATACAACTAGACCTCCATGTTCTGAAACAAGTTGATTAAAGCCTTGCTTTATGCTCAAACCAAGTGCGTAGTGAGTTTTATTACGTCAGTTACTTCATTTTTTCTTATCCATCCCGTATCAGTATTGCACATACAAGGTCAGCATTTATCGATGAGTTAATCGAGGGGAAAAATTAAGTAAAATGAGAGACAAACAAATGCTCAAAGATCAATTTACAGGCAAAATGTGTCTCAAAAGAAGACAATTAAAAAAGAAACTTAACAAACAGGGACAGGATCAGTGGAGTCTGAATTTTACACCTAGATGTTCTTAGTTTCTGAGTTTGGAGCAAATTAGCCCCTTGTTTTTGAAAAAAATCACTTTAGTCCTAATTTTTGTAACATCAACTTTTAGAACTGACTGTTTTTTGAGCAATAGAAGAAATGCGTGCAGGATACCATTTTGAGATGGTCAACCATATTCAGTCATTTTCCCATTAAAGTATGGTCCATTTGATTTTTTTTTAATTCACTTGAGAAATCAGAATCTTGATTTATATATTACCACCATTACATTGTTCACTATTGGCAACTAGAGAGCCAAAATATTTGGGCACAAACAGTCTTATAGGTGAGATGCTTCCGATAGCTTTCTGTGGGAAGACTCTAATGGACATGACAGGTGATAATGGGAACGATACATTTTTGTCTGTAATGCATCAGGGTATTGGCTTCTTCCTTTCTGTACAAATTGGATTAAGAGGTAGGTTTAAGAGTCCATCACAGAAAATGGACCAACTTATATAGGTATAATAAAATATTCCAAGAATATGGACATGCTGATCTGGCATCCAAGGGAAGGAAAAGGCATTTAATTCAAATACAGATATCTGACATATTTGGAATTCTCCACCCCAGAGAGATGTGGGTGCTCAACCATGAAGTATATTCAAGACAGAGATCGATAGATTTTTGGGCACTTAGGGAATCAAGGGATATGGGAATAGGGCGGGAAAGTGGAGTTGTGGTACAAGATCAGCCAGGATCTTATTGAATGGCGGAGCAGGCTCAAGGGGCCGTATGGCCTACTCCTGCTCCTATTTCTTATGTTCTTAGGTTCTTATATGTGAATATATCTTTGATTGGCAAGTCTTTTTGAGCTTAAGAGATCTTAATTCTTTTGTCCCGGTCTTTTAAAAAAAAGTATTTATCAGCTCGTCTTATTCAAATTGGTTCATCTTTCTGAAGCCTAGACGGGGCAGAGAGACACTGATAAGCAACAAATCACCATATAAAAGTAAATATTTATGACCTCGTATACAGTCCAGTTTACATTGAAGTATAGTGCAGCAGGTGCCACTATTATTTTTCTATCTTCTGAGGAGGGATAGTTAAACCTGTAACTAATATAAATCTGCAGTATGACATTGCTTCTGTTCACTTATCCATTCACTGTTTAATAAATCTGTTCAGCAGTTTACAACCAAAGCCATAGTCTCATGAAATGTTTATTTTACTGCCTTTTGAAGTTGAGGAAGATCACATGAAAGTTTGTGATATAATTAATAAGCCAAAAGGTTTTTTTGTTTAATCCCTGAATTGGTTCAAATTGCTTGTGTATTGGGCAGGTAAAGGCACAATCCAGGCCATAGAGAGGAGTGAAGGCGTGCCCACTTGAGTGGTCTGAACCCAAGAAAAATATCTAAAGTAAAAACCCAAAAATGTAGCAATGATGACCTGTGAAATTACTGCAGTTCAGCAAGACATTTTGAGCCAAATAAAGTGACAGGCATCTCTAATAATAATCTGCACCTGTACAGTATATGGATTTCATCCCACTATTAACCTGCATTGGATTCAACAAGAATAAGTACTTTCCTTAGAGGGGAATAGAAACCCTTCTATGGGTACTACAGTACTGCAATAGCATCTGTAATGTAATCAAAGTCCTGTGACTCCATAGAACTTTGTGCTGACGCTCTATTGCCATGCTGCTTAATGAATATAGTGAACATAATAATCCTTGTGTTTACAATTGTTGATTTGTAATTCCACAATTATTTGACCTTCACAGATTTCAAAACCTGACCAAAATGAATTAAATAAAGGTTTAATCAACAAACTGCTAAGAAAAGTAGGTCTATTTCTAGAAAATAAATAATCAGTAGAAAATATGAATAGAAATGTAAAAGGAAATGAAAAATGGCACTCCAAAATTCACCAGAAGTGCCCCAAGAGACGGGGAGCTACTGGAAGCACCCCATCTCCCTCTTGGGGCGCTGCGAGTGAATATCGCAGCGTTGCGGTACTGCAGGCCTTCCTCCCTTTATTAAAGGAGGGGCCTAGCGCAGCGCGGAGCCCAGCTGGGCCACCAGGGATCAAAGTGTTGGCAAAAGAGCCCGGCACTCAAGAGAAGTGCCGGGCTCACAAAGCGCAGCCGGCACTCCGCGGGGGGGGCTGGTCAGGAGGCCGGGGACAGCAGAGGGGGCAGGTGCTGGCAGGCAGCCAGTGACAAAAATGGTCACCCGGCACCTTCCCTTTAATTTGCGCCACCCTGGCTGCAGGTAGGCCCCCCTATAGTGGAATAGCATCCGGCAGTAAGTCAGGGGGCGCTACCGAAGATTGCGGCTGGGGGCACTGCACCGCGGGGCGCTAATGGTTACAGCTGTAACTAACCTCCCGCTGAATTTTGCGGGAGGTGTTAGCGGCGCTGCGCTCCAGGCACTAGTTGCTTTGCGCCCCGTTAGCGTCCTGGGCACTAACGGGAGGCGCAAATCAACTGAATTTTTCCCCCATTGTCTTCAGCAATTTCTCTATGCAGACTATTGGTAGAGTCATGGGCCCCGATTTTAACATCCCCAGCCTTGTGGAAACAAGGCAGTGGGGGGGTGGAGGGAGTTAAAATGGAGTGGGGAACTCACCCACTCCTTTCCTACCCCGAACTGACCAACTATAATTTTAAATTGCAGGCAGCAACAACACTAATCCCAAGCCGGCAGCGTCCTCTTTAAATATGCAGATCATGTTCCCATTACATCATTGCGGCTATTTCAACTGGAGGCGTGAGCGGGGGAGCAGTGACGGCTTCCCCCAGGCTATACCTTCTGGGAGCTGGATTGTGGGCCAGAAGAGGCCCAGGCAGGTAAATTTAAAAAAAATAGGTTTTGCTGTGAGAGTGCTCCTCCAGTCCCCACAAGGAATCCCTGGTCCTTCCTTGCTCCTGGCTTCCCCCTGGCTTCCCCCTCCCCTAATCATGATCACCACCCTCACCACTTACATGACGACCGAGCACCGTTCCCGTGGGACCCTGGTAGCGGCTGCCTGCCGCCTGAATCCACGCTCCCACCGCCTGTTAAGTATGTGTATTGTATTGAACAATTAACACAAAGACTTAAACGTATAACTCAAACAGGCCTTTACTGGTTGGAGGTAGGGACTGCACATAGGTCTTTACTTCATGCCCACAGGCGGGAACTGAGGGGGATCAGTACCCACAGTACTATTTATACCCCTATGGCCAGGAGTGGTACTGCGTATCACTACGCCCAACAAGTAGTGCAGTCCTGTCCATAGGTTCAAAGTAGCACACATATTACATACACAACATTCCTCCCTTCCTAGCTTTACAGTCATCTCCCCATTTAACATAACGTAATAACATATATACATATATAACTTCAGGTTTACATAACAGAATAACATAGATACATAGATAACTTCATGTCAAAACAGATCACAGATTCAGTCTCTGCGGAAAACAGTTCACAGATTCAATCTCTGTGGTGTAGTCGGTTCACGTTGCTGGAGTGACTCATTCAATAGTCCTTCCATGGATTTAACAGTTTGAACTTCCGAACTGAATTGGCTCCGTTCGGAGGGACCACGTGTGTGATCTGGTAGAGGTGATAATGGTTCAGATGGGTCATCTTCTGTTTTTACTTTTCCTTTTCTGCTTCTTGGAGACTCTCTGGGCTCCATTGTCAGCTGCCACAGCTGCCAGCTGCATGCGCAGTTCCTCCTTCTCTTCCTCCTGTTTCCGTCGTAGAGCCAGCTTCTCCCGATGTTCCGTAGACTTTTGGTGCTCCTCCATGATTTCTGCACTTTGGGAGTCGAAGTTACAAGCTGGGCAGGACAGGACATCGTAATATTCGGTGTCGTCCTGAGCTAGACCAGTGAGAGGGTCGTCTATTTCCTCCATACCCAGCTGGACGTTAGCCAGCTCTTGTTCCAAATCCAGACATCTTTCCTGAAGAGACTTCTTCATGTGTACCTCTGCATCCAGCTTTTTCTGGGCTTTCAGCAAGTCGTTTACTAGTGACCTCATTTGTGATTTTAATACTTCAACTTCCTTTGGAGATTGATTGATCGGACTATGCAATCCCTCTACCGGAGCAGCTGTTTCAGCGGTCTGTTGTTCTATGTTGACGTGAGTCAGCGTAATTTTGGCATCCAAGGGCTGCTCTGTTGCAGTCATCTCAGTCTGTGTTGCCACCTCAGCTCTTCCAATAACCTTTGAGAGCTCCGAACCCCTTTCGTTTGAATATTGAAGTTCATGTTCAAGTTTTTCCCATTTCAGAGTCCTGTCCTTCAGCATATGCAGGAGTTGGCTGACCGTTAACTCCTCTGACATCAGACGTTTTGTGTGCTCCTGCTCCATTTTCTCCATCAGCTGCTTCTGTTGTCTTTCCAGATTCTCCAACTCTATATCAAAGAACTCTTTCGTTGCATTCAACTCTTGCTCAAAACGGCGAAGCATTTGTTCTAATTGCTGTTGTAGTTTGAAATGGAGTTGAGTTCGAGCCCGGTGTCCCTCAGAAATGGGCACATCAGTAGACTTGCCAGACTCAGAATCCACAGTTAAACTATGTTGTTGTTGCTCAGTGGAATTCTGTGCTGAAACTTTGTCTTTTGCACCTGAGTTGGGCTTACCATCATCCGTTCCAGAGTCTGGGCCGACTATCTTCACCGAGTTCTCACTCGTTATTGTTTGTAGGAAATGCCAGTCCATATTCATTTTCCTAATCCACTCCCGTCCTAGTAGTGGAGCACCTCCTTCAGATATCACATATAAGTCCATTATTTGACTGTCTTCGCCCTTGTGGGCCACTGCAACCTCTATTTTCCCGATGGGGTACACTCTTTGCCCCGTGTATGTTTTCAATATAATCCCCGTATCCTGTAGGGGAATATGTTGGAATAACTTTCCGTAATCTTTCTTATTTATGACCGTCAATGCCGATCCAGTGTCCAATTCCAGTTTTACTTGGACTCCTTCTATCTGAAGAGTGACCCAAATTGTCTGGAGGTCTGCACCCTTACCAGCGTTGAGTACTCTTAAGCTAGCCAGTTCATTACAGCTTAAGCTAGCCAGTTCATTACTGCTAGCGTCTGAATCGGACTCCTGTTTGGTCACCTTGTGTACCTTTGCGTATTTTCCTTGCGGTGACTTCTTGTTGCTGGTCTTCTTCCCTGACCTGCATACTCTAGCTATATGTCCAAGCCTACCACAAGTTCTACATTCTTGGTTTTTAAACCAACACTGGTTCTGATCATGCGTTGTCTTTCCACAACGATAACATTTGCCAGAACTCACACCCAATTTGTGTGCACTGAGCTCCGGTGACCGTAGCTGCATTACTGCCGTGCCTCTCGCTGCGGCTTCGTGTGCTGCTGCCATAGTGACCGCCTTCTCAAGCGTCAGCTCATTCTCCTCGAGCAGTCGCTTTTGTGTATCCTGTTTAAATAAACCACACACAAATTTGTCTCGTAGTGCATCTGTCAATCCCGTTCCAAACTGGCAATATTTCGCTAATTTACGCAATTCCAGCAAATATTCAGCATTGCTTTCATGCTGTAGCTGCCTTCTGTCGTAAAATTTAAATCGTTCCGCTAGCATCAGCGGCGTGGGGTTTAGATGATCTTTCAGGACAGTAACAATCTCATCGAACGTCTTATCTGCCGGTTCATCTGGTGATAACAGGTGTTTCAATTGCCCGTACGTCTTCGCACCCATTAAATTTAATAATGTTAGAGCTTTATCTTGGTCACGAATTTTATTGGCCTTACAATAATTTTTTACTCTTTCAACATATATGGCCCAATCTTCGAGGTCACTATCAAAGGTGCTAATATTCCCGTGTTTAGGCATTGTAGATTTGCAATTTCTCAGATTTTCTTTTCTTTACTTGTTATCAAAGATGGCGGCTTCCCGCTCTTGCCGTCGTCCTCCGCCCACAAAATGGCGGTTTTCCCGCGCTTGGCGGTCTTCACCCGTCCCCCGACGCCGTCTCCCTTCAGCCCTCGAGTGCGGCCCTTATCTTCGCCGCGATCGATAGCCCGCGCTGTGCACCGCGACTCTCGCACCTTGAGCTTCTGCAGCCGCCGCGCCTTTCAGTCCGAGTGCGGCTCTTATCTTTGGTCCCGATCGCTGGCCCGGCTGCGCCCCTCACTTCAAAGCGGCCCGGCCCTTATCTGCCGATCGCTATCGCCCTACCTCTCTCTCTTCCCCAGTCCTGTCTTTACTCCGGTTCACAAGCTGATGGAGGCTTCAGGGTCCTAATGCCTGTCTCTTCCAGTCGCTGGAAGCTGTCAGGATTTCTGCTGCCCTTCAGTTTTGAGTGGGGTGTTGAGGATTGAAACCTCTCTTCAACGTCCTGTCTTTGGACGAAGCCGCCTGGAATAACTGCCGCAGGGTAAGAGCCTGACTCGTCGCCAGTGTTAAGTATGTGTATTGTATTGAACAATTAACACAAAGACTTAAACGTATAACTCAAACAGGCCTTTACTGGTTGGAGGTAGGGACTGCACATAGGTCTTTACTTCATGCCCACAGGCGGGAACTGAGGGGGATCAGTACCCACAGTACTATTTATACCCCTATGGCCAGGAGTGGTACTGCGTATCACTACGCCCAACAAGTAGTGCAGTCCTGTCCATAGGTTCAAAGTAGCACACATATTACATACACAACACCGCCCAGCCAGGCAGTGATTTCTGCTAGGTTCGGGTGGGGGTTGGGGCCTGAATATGAAAATGAGGCTCCTGAGCTAAAATCTCTTCAGGCCTCACCCTGCAAGCTTGTTGCTTGCCCAGGCCACTCGCAAGGAATGATCCTGTCCCACGATAAAATCAAAGTCATTGAGTTGAATTCCACGTCTGTCATATTTGCTGCAATAAATCTCTTTTCACTTGTCCCTCTTAAATGGAGCACTGCCTTCAGGAGATTCTGGTAGCAAATGTCTTTTAGTGTCCTTGAGAATGAACAAGATCTTTCACTCTCTAACATTTTGATAAGTGCCACAATCCTGAGCAAAGATGAGCTTGGGACGCACTTTCACAATATATCATCAAGCCACTCCAATAAGAAAGATACTTCATTTTCTGTCTTGCCCTTTCCCTCCATTCCTGCCTTCCATGAATCCCGTCTCCACTAACATCCTTGAACTGATAGGCTGTCAACTGACAGATGACATGTCATTTTCAAATAGGCTGTCTTGGTACGACCTGATATTTTGACTGTGTTACCTAACCTCTGCCGTCTAGTGTCGAATCTTTCACTGGGCACTCACATGAATGAATTGTTGGCAATTGTGGATGAATTGTGTTAATCAATGATTACTCTGCAGTAATTGATACCTCTCCTCATTTTTCCAGGTTAAAAATTGGTACAAGAATTAAAAATGAATAAAGCAGTTCTTTTAACAGCAACACTCAGATCAAATTTATTTACAAAACTCTTTCCTTGAAAATAGCTGGAGTTGTGTCCTCAACAGCATTTTCAGCCTATGCTTCATGTGTAGGCTGGATTCCTGCCTCCTCTAACCATTTACAGTGTAACACATTTCAGGCATAAAGGGATCTGAATATCACTGGAGCTGAATTTCAATATTTATCACCAGCACTGGAAAAAGCCTGTGGCAGTGAACATAACTATATCACAATATTACATCCTACCACACAATGACCCAAAAATTTCACCAGTGATACCCTTGGTCGTTTTCCTGTGTAATAGTCATTTACAGTATTTTAGTTTTGTAATTAACCTAATCTGCATATGTAAATGATATTATCAATGTTTCCCAATGACAGAGTGACTATATCCTTCAAATTTAATAAAAAAAGGATGTGAAAGTTTTGATTTATAGTGGGAAATCTATTTTCTAATTAACCTAATTTTCATATGTAAATATGACCTAATTACCATAATTAATATGTTGTCATTAATAGCATAATGAATACAGCATCCGCATTTCATAAAGATAGGATTTGTCTGAGTTATGGGAAAAGTCTATTTGTAATTAACCTAGTGTGTATATGTAAATGAGGTATAATTAGCATACTTTACAATATTCTCTTCGGCATATTCACTATTTTCACAATGTTCATTAGGGCACAATTCACAATAAAATTTTGCAAATGATATATTTGAATAATTTCCTTAGTTACACAGTTTTCTTCCTGGTGCAAACCTCCACCTTCTGCTGTGTCTGATGAGAACATCGGTAGAGAAATTCGACTTGAAAGTTCGTGTATTGACGGCTCCGCGCGCCAGTCCGTGTCGGCCAGAGGCTTTGGGCCTCATTTAAATGCTGCGAGCAAGCTACAGGCATGAAGCAGCTTCCCAGTTGGGAAGGACAGGAAATCGGCTGGCTCCGATATTGAGCAGGCCAACAGGTTGGGTTGGGGGTGGGCAGGCAGAGGTAAGGCAATCACTGGGGGGCCTCCAACATGCCAGCAGAGGGCCAGAGGTTTTTTGTGAGCACAGGATGAGCACTCTTGCTTCTTCTCAGCACACAAGAATGAAAACTGAAAAATTCCTGGGCCTTTTGGTCCCTTTAAGGGTGCTGGTTGGACTGCTCAATGCCAGGTACAGCTAAGCAGAGCATACGTGGTGCAAGCTCTGTCCATTTGTATCTGAATTTGGCATTTGTGGTCCTGCAACCAGCATAGGACCCAAATTTGCATATTTAAGGAACCTGGGGGGGGTGCAAAATTCGGTTGCTTTGCGCCTCCCGTTAGCGCCATAAGGGGGCGCAAAGCAACTAGCACCCAGGCGCGGCACCGCTAACGCCGCCCACGAAATTCAGCGGGAGGTAAGCGGCGTTGGTAGCGCCCCGCGACAATAACCTCATCGTCCCACTCGCGCCCCGACCGCAAACTTCAGTTGTGCCCCCTGATGTACCGCTGAACGCTATGTCTGACAGGGTTAGGGAGGCGTAAGTGTGGCCGGGGCAGCGATATTTAATGGGGAGGTGCTGGGCGGCCATTTAATTTGCTGACCGCCTGCCAGCACTTGCCCCCTCTGCCGTCCCCCCGCGATACTTCAAGAGGAGTGCCAGGCTCTTTTGCTGGCACCTCGATCCAATGTGGCCCAGCTGGGCCCCGGTTCGCGTTGCGCTAGGCCGCTCCCCTTTAATAAGGGGTGGAAGGCCTGCAGTACTGCGGCGCAACGTGCCAGCACACATGGCGCTGCGGCACATAGCGCTCTGATGTTGGGCTGGAGCGCCCCAAGAGGGAGGGGGAGTGCTTCCAGTAGCGTCCCGCCTCCTGCTTGGGGTGCCAACATTGAATTTCGGGCGCGGGGGTCCTAACTTTTTCAGGGCGCTATACACATTTTTCACACATGCTTGTAATGGACTCCCAGCCAAATGACTTGATTCCTGTCATTGCACCCACCGTCTCTATTCTGGCAAGTGTACCTGTACATGTGGACCAGGCAACCAGTCTTGTAACACATGTCCATATCTAAAATGAACAAGAATGGAAAGAAATAACCAAACAGATGAAATGCTAAAATGCCCAAAAGTTAGATCAAGATTTCCTTCAAGCCTGCACTGATGAGAATCAAAAAAGTTAAAATAAAAATTTGGTGAAACTCAATTATACCTGTAGCCTTGAGTGGCTTTATAGTTAAATCAGCCTGAACAAGAACTTATACAACAGTTATGAAATTGTAAGTTCAATTGCTGCATTTCACGAGACTAGACACCTATTTACTATAACACAACACAAGTACAAGAGACTTGATGGCAAATGTGAAACACAGAACTAACCCACTAATGAGGAACACTTGATAGAAACATAGAAACATAGAAGATAGGAGCAGGAGTAGGTCATTTGGCCCCTTGAGCCTGTTCCGCCATTTAATGAGATCATGGCTGATCATCCAAATTCAGTATCCTGTCCCCGCTTTCTCCCCATATCCCTTGATCCCTTTAGCCTTAAGAAATATACCTAACTCGTTCTTGAATATATTTAATGAATTGGCCTCAATTGTCTTGTGTGGTAGAGAATTCCACAGGTTCACCACTCTCTGGGTGAAGAAATTCCTCCTCATCTCAGTCCTAAATGGTTTACCCCTTATCCTTAGACTGTGACCCCTGGTTCTGGACTCCCCCACCATCGGGAATATCCTTCCTGCATCTAGTCTGTCTAGTCCTGTTAGAATTTTATAAGTTTCAATGAGATCCGCTCTCATTCTTCTAAACTCTAGCGAATATAAGCCTAATCGACCCAATCTCTCCTCATACGTCATTCCTGCCATCCCAGGTATCAGTCAGGTGATTCTTCGCTGCACTCTCTCCATGGCAAGAACATCCTTCCTCAGATAAGGTGACCAAAACTGCACATAATACTCAAGATGTGGTCTCACCAAGGCACTGTACACTGCAGCAAGACATCCTTGCTCTTGCACTCGAATCCTCTCGCTATGAAGGCCAACATAACATTTGCCTTCTTAAACGCCTGCTGCACCTGCATGCTTACCTTCAGCGACTGGTGCACAAGGACACCCAGGTCTCGTTGCACTTCCACTTTTCCCAAACTATTGCTGTTCAGATAATAATCTGTACTCCTGTTTTTGTCACCGAAGTGGATAACCTCGCATTTATCCACATTATACTGCATCTGCCATGTATCTGCCCAATCACCCAACCTGTCCAAATCATACTGGAGTTTCTCTGCATGCTCCTAGAGTCATAGAGTTATACAGCACAGAAAGAGGCCCTTCAGCCCATCGTGTCTGCGCCGTCCATCAAGCCCTGTCCAATCTAATCCCATTTTCCAGCATTTGGTCCATAGCCTTGTATGCAATGACATTTCAAGTGCTCATCCAAATGCTTCTTGAATGTTGTGAGGGTTCCTTCCTCTACCACCCTTTTAGGCAGTGAGTTCCAGACTCCAACCACCCTCTGGGTGAAAAAGTTCCTCCTCAAATCCCCTCTAAACCTCCTGCCCCTTACCTTGAATCTATGCCCCCTTGTTATTGACCCCCCTACTAAGGGGAAAAGTTCCTCTTTATCTACCCTATCTATGCCCCTCATCATTTTGTACACCTCAATCAGGTCCCCCCTCAGCCTTCTTTGCTCCAAGGGAAACAACCCCAGCCTGTTCAGTCTTTCTTCATAGCTGAGGCGCTCCATCCCAGGTAACATCCTGGTGAATCTTCTCTGCACCCCCTCCAAAGCAATCACATCCTTCCTATAGTGAGGCGACCAGAACGGCACACAGTACTCCAGCTGTGGCCTTACCAGCGTTTTGTACAGCTCCATCATAACCTCCCTGCTCTTATACTCTATGCTTCGGCTAATGAAGGCAAGTATCCCATATGCCTTTTTAACCACCTTATCTACCTGTTCTGCTGCCTTCAGGGATCTATGTACATGTACACCAAGGTCCCTCTGACCCTCTGTACTTCCTAGGGTCCTACCACTCATTGTGTATTCCCTTGCCTTATTTGTCCGTCCAAAATGCATCACCTCGCACTTTTCAGGGTTAAATTCCATTTGCCACTTTTCCGCCCATCTGACCAACCCGTTTATGTCGTCCTGTAGCCTGAGGCTTTCCTCCTCGCAATTTACCACCCCACCAATTTTCGTGTCATCTGCGAACTTACTGATCATACCTTTTACATTCTCCTCCAAATCATTTATGTAGATCACAAACAGCAAGGGACCCAGCACCGATCCCTGAGGTACCCCACTGGACACAGGCTTCCAGTCACAAAAGCAACCTTCCACCATCACCCTCTCCCTCCTGCCACTCAGCCAGTTTAGGATCCAACGTGCCAAGGCACCCTGGATCCCATGGGCTCTTACCTTCTTGACCAGTCTCCTATGCGGGACTTTGTCAAAAGTCTTACTGAATTCCATGTATACCACATCCACAGCATTTCCTTCATCCACACACCTAGTCACCCCCTCGAAAAATTCAATCAGATTGGTCAGACATGATTTACCCTTGACAAAGCCATACTGACTATCCCCGATTAATCCTTGCCTCTCCAAGTGGAGACTAATTTTGTCCCTCAGAATCTTTTCCAATAATTTCCCTACCACAGATGTTAGGCTCACTGGCCTCTAATTCCCTGGTTTATCCCTGCTACCCTTCTTGAATAATGTTACTACGTTAGCTGTTCTCCAGTCCTCTGGTACATCCCCTGTGGCCAGAGAGTTTCTGAAAATTTGTGTCAGAGCCCCTGCAATCTCCTACTTTGCCTCACACAGCAGCCTGGGATACATCTCGTCCGGGCCTGGGGATTTATCCACTTTTTGGCCTGCTAAAACCTCTAGTACCTCTTCCCTCTCGATGCTAATATGTTCAAGTATATCACAGTCCCCTTGCCCGATTTCTATGTCTACATCGTCTTTCTCCATAGTGAACACAGATGCAAAAAATTCATTTAAAACCCCGCCTACATCATCTGGCTCTACACACAGATTGCCACTTTGGTCCCTAATGGGCCCTACCCTTTCCCTGGTTATCCTCTTGCCCTTAATATACTTATAAAACATCTTAGGATTTTCCTTTATTTTGCTCGCCAGTGTTATTTCATGGCCCCTCCTCGCTCTCCTCATTTCTTTTTTAAGTATGCCCCTGCACTTTTTATACTCCTCTAGGGCTTCCTCCGTCTTAAGTCTTTTGTAACTGCCAAAAGCCCCCCTTTTTTTCCTAATGCATTTTTGTATATCCCTTGTCATCCAAGGTTCCCTTTGCTTGTTGGTCCCACCCTTGACCTTTACGGGAACATGTTGGTGTTGTACTCTCTCTATTTCCCTTCTGAAAGTCTCCCACTGCTTTGATGTGGATTTTCCTATAAGTATCTGCTCCCAGTCCACTTTTGCCAGATCCTGCCTTATCATATTAAAATCGGCCTTCCCCCAATTTAGAACCCTTATTTCTGGGCCATCTTTGTCTTTTTCCATGACCACCTTAAATCTCACCGAATTATGGTCACTGTCGCCAAAATGCTCTCCTACTGACACTTCCACCACTTGCCCGGCTACATTCCCTAGAATTAGGTCCAGTACCGCCCCCTCTCTTGTAGGACTTTCTACATGTTGGCTCAAAAAGCTCTCCTGGATGCACTTTAAGAATTCTGCACCCTCTAAGCCTTTCACACTCTGACTATCCCAATTAATATTGGGGAAGTTGAAATCCCCCACTATTATTACCCTATTATTTTCGCACTTCTCTGAGATTTGCCTACATATCTGTTCCTCTATCTCCCCCTGACTGTTCGGGGGCCTATAGTACACTCCCAGCAAAGTGCTTGCCCCCTTTTTGTTTTTAAGTTCTACCCATATGGCCTCATTAGAGGAACCTGCTAAGATATCATCCCTCCTTACAGCAGTAATTGACTCCTTAATTAATATTGCAACACCCCCTCCCCTTTTACACCCCCCTCTGTCTCGCCTGAAGATTCTATACCCCGGAATATTCAGCTGCCAGTCCTGACCCTCCCTCAACCATGTCTCCGTGATAGCAACAATATCGTACTCCCATGTGTTCAACAACAACTGCAGTTCATCCACCTTATTTGCAAGACTCCTTGCATTAAAATAAATGCCTTCCAGCCTTGCCATATTGCCTTTTGCCTTCACATATTTGCTCTGCCTTCCCAGCTGACTTGTTTTTTCCTCCGTATTTGGCTGTAAATCACCCCCTACTATAGCTCCACTCTGTATCCCATCCCCCTGCCAAGTTAGTTTAAACCCCCCCCAACAGTGCTAGCAAACCTCCCCGCAAGGATATTGGTCCCCCTCTGGTCCAGGTGTAAACCGTCCGACTTGTACAAGTCCCACATTTCCCAGAAGCAGACCCAGTGATCCAGGAAACTAAAGCTCTCCCTCCTGCACCATCCCTTTAGCCACGCATTCATCTGTTCTATCTTCCTATTCCTATACTCACTAGCACGTGGCACCGGGAGTAATCCAGAGATTACAACCTTTGAGGTCCTGCTCTTTAATCTTCTACCCAGCTCCCTAAATTCTTGCTGCAGGACCTCATCCCCCTTTTTACCTATGTCGTTGGTACCAATGTGGACCACGACCTCTGGCTGTTCGTCCTCCCCCTCCAGAATGCCCTGCAGCCGCTCAGTGACATCCTTGACCCTGGCACCAGGGAGGCAACAAACCATCCTGGATTCACGTCTCCGGCCACAGAAACGCCTATCTGTTCCCCTAACTATAGAATCCCCTACCACTATTGCTCTCCCACTCTTTTTCCTCCCTTTTTGGGCAGCAGGAGCACCCCCAGTGCCAGGAAGTTGGCTGCTGCCGCCTTCCCCTGATAAGTCATCCCCCCCAACAGTATCCAAAGCGGTAAACCTGGTTGAAAGGGAGATGGCCACAGGGGTCCCCTGCACTACCTGCCTGCTTATATTGTTCCGCCTGGTGGTCACCCATTTCCCCTCTGCCTCTGCAGCCCTACCCTGCGGCGTGACCAACTCACTGTACGAGTAATTCGTGACCCTCTCAGCATCGCAAATGCTCCACAACCCATCCACCTCACAGCACACACGCCCACCCAGCTTTGTGTCATCTGCAAACTTGGAGATATTACATCTAGTTCCCTCGTCTAGGTCATTTATATATACTGTGAATAGCTGGGGTCCTAGCACCGATCCCTGCGGTACCCCACTAGTCACTGCCTGCCACTTGGAAAAAGACCCGTTTATTCCAACTCTTTGCTTCCTGTCTGCCAACCAGTTCTCTATCCAAGGCCGTACCTTACCCCCAATCCCGTGTGCTTTAACTTTGCATGCTAATCTCTTATGCAGGACCTTATCGAAAGCCTTCTGCAAGTCCAAATACACCACATCCACTGGTTCTCCCTTATCTATTCTACCAGTTACATCCTCAAAAAATTCCAGTAGATTAGTCAAGCATGATTTACCTTTTGTAAATCTATGTTGACTTTGTCCGATCCTGTCACTGTTTTCCAAGTGCTCTGCTATTACATCTTTTATAATGGACTCCAGCATTTTCCCCACTACTGATGTCAGACTTACCGGTCTATAATTCCCCGTTTTCTCTCTACCACCTTTTTTAAATAGTGGGGTTACATTAGCTATCCTCCAATCCATGGGAACTGTTCCAGAGTCTATAGAATTTTGGAAGATGACCTATTTCTAGGGCCACTTCCTTAAGTACCCTAGGATGTAGATTATCAGGCCCTGGGGATTTATCGGCCTTCAATCCCGTCAATTTCCCTAACACCATTTCCCTACAAATACTGATTTGATGGCATATCTTCTAAATGCCTTTCTATTAAATGAAACAAATTTTGTATTCCACAATTCCAAGCTGATAACTCTGTTTTCACAACATGTTTTCTGTCAGTAAACATTAAAAATTACATCTTTAACAAGTTATGCAAATGTTAAAATGTGTGATATATTGTTTATTATGCACATGTTGTGATAACATATACCACTTCTATGCCTCAGAAATCATTGGGTAACTTTATATTCAGTGAATGCTCATTATACCCCACTCCAGCACTCTCAAATAACTTGCATTTATACAATGCCTTTAACTTAGTAAAAGTCTCAAGGCACTCCACAGATCTGTGATCAGACAAAAATAGATGCCAAGCCAAATACAGAGAAAATAAGAGGTAGTTTTGATGGAGGAGGAGGAGGTTGAAAGGCGTAAAGATTTAGGGAGGATATTTCAGAGCATGGGTCCTCGCCGGCTGAAGGCATGGCTGCCAATGGTGGGGTGAAGGAAGTCAGGGATGCGCAAGAAACCAGAATTGGAAGAACACAGAGTTCTGGGGTGGTTGCAGGGCTGAAGGAATTACAGACATTGATCCCAATGCTAAATTTATGGGGCCCCATTTTTTAGGCATCTCCGGCAGCCACTTAAAACAGGTGTTAGGCAACTCGAATAAGTTAATTGGCCTAACATCTGCTAAAGGCACCCTGTGTAAAATTAGTTACCGATGAGCAGGGCAGATGTCGGGCCTGCCCCACTCAGAATTCTTCAGGTGGCCTCTTGAGGCCGCCAACTACAGCTAAGTTTTATTTCATTTTTTTAAAGAAAAAACCTTTCTTGGGGCCACGAGGAGCAGGTGTGCTCCCCTGACTCCACAGTCCTGACAATTACCCCCTGTCCGCCCTCCCCCAAAGCTGCCTGCTCCAACCGCCCGCCTGCCCCCACCAAAATTTAGATGAGGGCCGCTGCTGGTGAGGCAGGCTGTTTGAAATGGGTTTTCTCTTGTGGGGTGGGCTGCCTGTGGATCAAACTCAGGCACTTGCTGTAACAATGGCCTGGATTTTACGGGCCCTATGACCGTGTACGCCGTAAGGGCCACGCAAGTTCCAGGTTTCCACGTGCGATGCACATGCACGAAAACACGGAACTTGTGATCTGTCCCGTTTCAGTTTGACAGATCATCCGCATCCCCGGGAAATGGACATTTGCTGGCGGAGGGTTGGGCTATTTGCGCAACTACTGCCCAGCGAATGCCCACGAATATCTTATGCCTGGTAAAAGCAGGGATAGGGCCTTCTTTTAAAAGCATAAGGGTTTAAAGAAATAATAAAATCTTTTTTTTTAATCATTTAAACTTAAAAAAACTTTTAAAACTAGTTTGGATTATTTTTGGACCCTTTAAAAAGGTTTCGATTCACTTTTTAAAAAAAATGTAATTTTTGTTTTAAATATTTAATTACATTGTATTTTAATTAATTTTGACCATGTAATGATTTATTTTTATTTAAGTAGTGTGAAATGAGCGTTTTTTGAGTGATTCCGTATGTAAATGGTATCCCCATAAGCTTAATGTGGATCCCCCTTTCTCATTGGTTGGGCCGGAACACGGGAACCGCCTGCGCCCCTGGGATACGTGGGCCTTTACACAGACCTGCCGGCCCAGGAGCGCAAGTCTTCGAACCTCCGGAGGCACCAGGTAGGTTTGTAGTTTACTTGCCTCCAACCGCAAATTCAGGCCCAATATATTTTTACCAATCAATGTTGAGCCAGCTATAACACTGCATGCCATTAACACCACTTCTAAAATTGAATCCACAGATTCCTAACAACATGCAGGTAAACTTTAATTTTCTTGCTCTTACAGTGATTCATGAACTGTAGATCTCATCCTACCTCATAAAAATATATTTTAAGTAAAGATGGCTTCTTCTATTTCATTCTTCATACAGACTAGGGTGATTTTCAAAATAGAAGGTAGCAAGTTCCCGGTGATGTCAAAGTACTGGAATGTGTGTGTGTTTTTTTTCCAAATAGGAGCTTTTTTTGAGTGAATTCTGTGCTTATCATTGATTCACCAAACGGCTTGAAATGGAAAATTCGGCATCGTTGTCAGCTACAATCCACTTCCACACTCCCAGGTCAGGAGAAGATAGGCTGAGAATTGCAACAAGAAAAAACAGCTACTCTGATATACTTATGGTACTCAATAATATACCTGAACCCAGACCAGACTCCTGCTGCACCACTGTAACATTTGTATTTACTGCACCAGCCATAACTATAATGTCTCCGAGTGAGAATGACAATTTAGCGACAATTATTGCAGAATATTGGAAGGTTTCCGCTGTGGTCCCTCAGCAACAACTGCCCGAGATCATTTCATGTTGGATTCCTTCAGCTGGCGGAGAGGGGATGCTTTCATCTCATGCATCTAAATGGATTCCAGATCTCGGGTGAAAGGAAAGTGGGCAAACTCACCGCACCGCCCTATTTCCGTTATCAATTTGGCTTTAATCAACACACGTCATTTATCAAACTTGACATAACTTGCTTTATGTAAATAGACCAAATGCTTATGCTGAGTAGCAAAAAAAAAAGTGTGAAAATTCTGAGCGTGTTAATAATATTGCTTTGTAATTTCTGTAGGTCACAGACTAATAGCAGTGTATTTAGAGGTGCTTCCATTACTGAAACGAAGCAATTGATAACTGTATTCCAGTTACAACTAGCTGGGGGCTGGGGGTGGGGGTGGGAATATACATAGCTGCTACTGGCCTAATGCAATTGCCCCAATTATTGGTTTAGCAGTTTTGATAACTCTTCATTGAGATCCGCCTTCTCTTCTCACTCTATTAAGGTCTATCTGAAAAGAAATGGGGGGGAAATTCCTCTGTCTGTGCATGTGCCAACACACGAGTGCACAGATTTTTTTTAGATACTTATTTTTTTATAATTCAGATATTAATATGGCAAGAAAAAGCTATTATCAGCTAAGATAACTCTTCCTAAACCATTCCCTTTTAGCACATTTCACTCTACCTTCAAAATTAACTCTTTTTCCATGTCTTTGAACACATTTTTTAACATCCTCCCAATTCAGAGCATGGTATTATTTCACAATGACAAAAAGCACTTTAAGGAAAGAAAAACACTTCTGCCAAGGAAAGTCCTTTGAAAAACCTAGGGCTAGATTTTCAGTATAGACAGTTTTGGGGCGCTAACCTTAGCGCCCGCCCGAAGTTAGCGCCCGCCCCAAAGTAGCGCCCCGTTGCCGGAAATTCAGTGGCTTCGCCCTAAGAGGTTGGTGGAGCGCTAAAAGAGGCGTTCCACTACTATCTTTAGGCGCTAAGCCGGCGGTGCAGAGCGCAGCGCCCGAGTTCGGGCGCAGCGCACAGCAGACACTCTGGTGCCAGTGAGCTCTTAAAGGGGAAGGGTGCATGTGTTGTTTTCAAAGGCAGAGTCTGGGGGGAAAAGATGAGGAGGAGGAGGAGGAGGAGGAGGAGGAGGAGGAGGAGGAGGAGGAGGAGGAGGAGGAGGTGGTGGTGGTGGTGGTGGTGGTGGTGGTGGTGGTGTCCGGAAACATAAATACGCCATTCAGAACAACACACTGCATCCTTCCACACAACACATGCAGACTGCCGTTTATAGTGCAGGAGGAGTGCCCTTTAATTTGCGCTCCCCAGGGTGTGTTGCGTTCCATTTTACAAACGCTCTGGACGCCAGCCGCACAATGGGGCGGTCCGACTGAAGTTTGGATTCGGGGCGGCCAAAGGGCGTTGCACGAGGATGTGACGTCATTTTCTGCGTGCGCATCCGGGCGGCCGCTAAACTTTGCGCCGGCGCTAACGGGCAACTTAATTTGGGGCGGGGCGCAAACTGCGCTGCGCCCGGGCGCTACATGCATAGCGCCCGAAAATCACTTCTCTTAAGGCGCTAACTGCTGGCGCAAGCAACTGAAAATCTAGCCCCCAGTGATGTAACTGTACTTTCGATCACATAGACACTTCCACCCTTTCACAAATACATCCAGGTCAGCTTAGCTGGTAAGTGAAAAAAAGCAAGTCAGTTGCAGTGAGATTAAGTAGGGAATTAAAAAGGAGTTCTGTGTTTTCTCTGTGCCCAAGCTTCTGCCAAACAGAGTATGTAACAGCTGACACAGTTACATTTTTAATTCACTGTAGCAAGAAGATGGTGAGGACATTACATTTCAGACCAGCATCCATGGCAAATTGAAAGGGACAGCACAGTTTTAACCCTGCTGGGAATGACCTCCGATCTGCTGTTGCCGTTAGCAGGGCTGTCACTCCTGCGTAAATGAGCACATTTTCACTCCAGAATGGTTAAAAGCACACCAGGAAAGCCATCACAGACAATATGTCAAATTTTAGTGGGGCCTCATGTTTGAGTAGCAATTAAAATGTTCGCTGTAGTTAAAAAAAGACTTGAAAAATCATTCCGGGATAATGAACAGCAGCAGTAATGGAATACTTTACCAAGGGAAGGAGACAATATCTGGTTCTGTCTGTATCAGACATAGTAACATCCACCATTTTATGTAAGACTATTGGATAATTCAGAAATTGGTTGCAGCTGCAATAGTGTGTTCTATAGTAATGTAACATGCTGAAGTGTAACAGTGGCAACATTTCATCTGCTAAAAGCAATGGCACCAACTCACCAAATTAGAAAATGAGTGCCACTGTGGGTGATCGTGCAAGATCAGAGGGGGTCATCTTTGAGGGTGTAGGTCAAGCAGCAGCACAGCAACAGCATGTGCCATGCCCAAACCAAGCATGGGCATGAGCACAGCATCCATGGACCATTAGAATTTACTTTTTGAAATGATTTTAGGTTAAATGAAAGATATAATGGCTCCTCTCCTTCCACCCCCCAAGCTTGTGCTGCCAAAGGCAGCAACTTGAGACTTGGCAGGAATCAGAAATTCTCAACAAAACTTTAGGCTTTAGGAGGAGCATGATGGAGACTTGTTTCAGCCCAGGTATCAACATCAAATAGCATGGCTGAGTGCCTCAACAGTTTTTTGTCTCTCATCTTTTCAAATGTACCCAGAGACCAGCTGAGAAGAAAACCTTAAAAAATCAAAATGTACAACATTGATCCACACAGCAAGGTGAACATATAAATGTACTAAAATGTGGCCAATGAACCTCTCGACACACCATAGGATTACTAATTCTGTCAGTTAATAACATCTGCTTAGATGTCCTGCATACACTTTAACGTTTAGTATTAAGATCATATTAATCATGTTGTGTTAATAAAGCAACATTACATCATGATCTTACTTCCTCTTTGTTGATTAGGCAAAAAGAAGTTAACTCATGCACTCATTAGCATACCATGTGAACTAAGAAGGGGATTGGTTTGTGTAACTGTTAATGTAATTTGGACTGATTAATGTAAGACGGTTTTGCAAGTTAAAGTTTAGGCATCTAATAATCCCTAGATGTGGACGGTAAACAATCAGAGAGTTGTTTGCTGAGGAGTTAAGCAGAAAGGGTTAAAGATTGGTCTGGCGCCTTCTGATTAATGTTCTTTACAAGATTCATGAGTTTGAAGAATACAAAAATATATTTATATGTTGAAGAAAAACATTTAATCTATTGTCATTAATCTAATTTTGGTAAATTGTTTGTCCTAATAATGCTTTCCCAAAACTCTGCCAACAATCGCATTTTGCCTTTAGTTCCATCATGCATTTCATTTTGTTTAAGTTCCATTAATGAAGAATGATAGCAGTTCAAACAGTACCTGTTAACACTGAATTCTCACATTTTTACATAGAATTACATAGATTCTCTGGTCATTTTCAAAATACTTATTTAGTGTTAATCTTTGGAATCATTTTGAGAAGATCATTAAATCTGTGAAGTTCATTTGCATTATTGCTTTGAATTTCTCTTTTTATCACTCATCTGAAGGTGGTAACTCATGCTGGGGTAGAGTTCCATGGATACCAACAGCCTTCCAGTATCTTGCTCAAGTAGCAGATTTTGAGAGTGTCTGGATACTGAATGTGGTGGACTACTCAACCAAGTGGTGAGGGATGTATAATAACTGAGTCCAAACCTGTCATCAGCTGATGACTAAATATAAGTACTTCTGGCAGAGGTCACAGGAGAAAGGGAATCCAGTTTTTTTCCCCCTTTCTGTAGCCTGAAATGTTGATGGCAGTTGTAGTACCCCACTGCTGTCCTGGTTGTGGTTGACTAATTCAGCACACCCCAGGAGTTATAATTGAGACTTTCTTGGTCTATACAATTATCAGAGAACTCATATTTGGATTTTAATTTGAGTTGTGCTTTTCTAGGCTTTCAGTTCTGCCACTGGAGCTTGAATCCAGTCCAAGCTGATGGGATGAAAGTTCTGTGTTTTAGCTGTAATGATTTTAGAAATGAGTTTGGACAGTCTCAACACAGTTTCTGCTGGGTATGGGTCTAAAGAATAGAATTTTACCTAATCCTACAATGTTTGGTAATCTCTTTCTGTAAAGCCATAGAACAGCTGATGCGGAAAATGAAAAACGTTACGTTGGTGCAGTGGAAGGTGTTTTTTTTTAGGTTCTCTCTGAGGCATATTGAGGCACACCTCAGAGTGAAGGGATGTTAACTCTAACTGTGCTATACTTGACCTGGGAATGCTTCATGCTGATAGTAGATGCCTGAAATGGGAGAGTGTTCCATTTCCCTCTGGGAAGTTCAGTCAACTTAATGAGCACAAACATTTACCACCAAATTTGAAAGTAAAAACAGACAATATTTTCACCTGAGATATGCATTTACTTTTGTGAAGTACATTCTTTCTTTTGGCTGTGATACATTTTCAGTCCTGAACATGCATCATTTCTCCATCTGTGGAGTAAAGAAACTCTTCAAGCGATATTTCCAAACTTTTTTTTAATAAAGAAAGGGGAAAAATTATTTACAGTGAAGTTCAATGTCCTAAAATCCTCAAAAATAGAACTGAAAATGGGATTGCATAGTTTTTCTTAATTTTCCAGATTATGATGCCTCTCATTTGTAGTTAAACTCATAGAAACATAAGAACAGGTGTAGGCCATTCGGCCTTTGAGCCTGTTCCACCATTCAATTAGATCATGGTTGATCTGTTTCTTAACTCCATCTATCCACCTTGGTTCCATACCCTTGCTTAAAATAGATCTATCAATCTCAGTTGATAGTTTCACTTGACCTAGCTTCAATAGCTTTTTGGGGAGAGAGTTCCAGATCTCCACTACCTTTTGTGTGAAGAAGTGCTTGCTGATATGTCCCCTGAACAGCCTAGTTCAAATTGAAAGATTCTGTCCCCTTGTTCTGCACTCCCCCACCAA
This sequence comes from Somniosus microcephalus, assembly GCF_052327205.1. Classification (NCBI taxonomy): domain Eukaryota; kingdom Metazoa; phylum Chordata; class Chondrichthyes; order Squaliformes; family Somniosidae; genus Somniosus; species Somniosus microcephalus. Next base: position 61,077,279 of record NC_141000.1, on the reverse strand, counting down.
AGGAAATAGTTTCTCTCTATCTACCCTAGCAAATCCTTAAATCATCTTAAACACCTCAATTAGATTGCCCCTTAATCTTCTATATTCAAGGGAATACAAGCCTAAAATCGCCCCCGAATTGATGGTTTCATGAAATTGACATTATTGCTGTCACTTTCAGAAAGTCCAGTGACTTCCTCTCAATGTCTTCTAAGATGATCACCTCTCAAGTCTCAATATGCCTCAGCACCAAGAACTGAAGTGTACAACATTAGAATTCCTGTCTGCACTGATAATCATTCTGCTCAGAGACATGGTAAATAATCGACTGTTTTCAAGTGTTGTATAGTGATATTATTGTAAGGCTACACTTCACGAGAATGCTCTCCATGAGACATAGTTGAACATCTATGTGCTTGTGTGCAGATGTAAAAATCAGGAATGGCAGAAGTATTACACAGAGATAAACCGATCATCCTACAACTGAGTGACGTTTATTAGAACATTTGTTTTGACATTAATTGTGTTTTTATTGCCTTTTCCTGGTTATTGAAAGGCCATTTACTTAACTCTTCCGCTTAGTGCCACCTACACAGTGTCAAATCTTTCTTTGACTTTGGGCAGAAAATTTGATTTTCTTTCTGCTGGATATCTTGGCTTCTGGTTTATACATAGTCCACACAAAATAGTATAAAATTTTTACTGTACTGTTGAGCCGAGGTGTGGTGAGGTGAAACATTCACCTGCCCCTTTGATCAGTCCATGAGCCCATCCTAAAGCCCAGTGATGAAGTCACTTGAACATGAGAGGCAGGCGATCCATGCCTGTAGTTTGCAACAGTGCCACCCAAGCCAGTGTTACCACCAGACTATCAGAGTGGGAGGGGAATGGTGCTGGCCAGTTGGGCCAAAGGTCTTGGCTCTCTTACATGGCAGAGTTGCAATCTCACAATGGGAGTTAAGATTTTTGATCCCATGCTGGCAGGTTTTGAATCACTTCCTGGGCCCTCAATTGGCCAAGAATAGCACATACTACTGGTCTCTGCAGACATAAATATCACTGGGCCTATCAGAAGAGTATCTGACAAGATTCTCAGGGCAGCCCAGGAATGTCTCCAAACTGCTGTTGGGACAAAGGGTTGTGGGAAGAAGGAAAAGTTGGAAGCACCCGCCCTCCTTTGGAATTTGCTGCAGCATTTTGAAGGGAGCGGAAACCTGATAGATCCAGGTTCTGCCGCAAATTCCAGTTCTTCCACCAAGCCTGCCTTGGAATTCTGCCCTAATGTCTTTTAAATATGGCATCAGATATTAATAATATGCTTCATCATGTCAAACATGCCTGTGGAGGAACGCACTGGTGGGAGTATATTTCAGGTCAGCAACACCACCAGTTTGTTCAGGTCTTGCCATAAACCAGGGGCCAAGCTCAGTTTTCTCAACATCATGTGAACTCCTGAAATGTGTTACTGTTTTAAAATAGGCAATGATAAATTTCTTGACAAGAATCTGGTTGAAGGATTTTGGAAAAAATCGTTTTATCTTCTTCCAGTCCCCCTACCCCCCACCAATGCCGTGCTGCCACGTTCTAATTCCTGGATACGTGGACAAGCAGTTGACCCGTTTCCTGGCTTCTACCAAAATTGCTCTTGACGCAGCCACTAGGAGATGCACACGAGTGAGCTAGCATGATCTGTATTTGTACATTTTCTCTTAGCCTCCAGTGGGAAAACTCTTGCAGTGCCTCCCCCTGACAGATCAGGAACTGATTATGTAACAGTCACGTTGAAGCACTGACCTATTGTGACACGCGTTCTTTTAATCAGACACGTGAAGTAACAAACAAGTGAGTGCACATATAATGTCATGCCTGCCTCTTCTACTTCCCTGCTCTCTGAAGGGCACAGCCCCCTTCTCTGCGAGATGCCTGACCGAGCATAATGTTTCACTACAGCCCTATAATCTGAATAACCATAAACATGTTACTCCTTCCAAACCTTCTTACATTTTTAAAATTTTGATTGTTTGTTTCTTTTTCTGTTTATCTTTTCCACTAACAAAGTTACATTAATTTTCTCTTATAGTATGCTACTGTCAAATATTTATCAAATGCGTGTTTGACTAATTGACATCTCCTCACATTTTCATCTTTACTCTCTAATTCATCATCTTAATAGTGCAGTGATATCAAGTACCAGAAATGAGAGAACATACAATCCAACTGAACTGTTTAGATCACACAGTGACAGGAGAGGCAGACAATTTAGAAGGAGACTAGCAAAAGGGACTGAAAATGAAAAGAGAGAGAAGATAGAAGATGGTGACAGAATGCAAATTAGCTCAGATAGCAGGAGGACAGAGAGACAAGAAATCAACCAACAAAGTAAGAATGTAGCCAGGAGCAGCCTTGGAACAAGTAGATATATCAGGATATAAAAAGCAACAGGGAAATACTGCATACACACAGACAGAGAGACACAAACAAACACACACACGCGCACAAGTGGATCTCCTGTGGTACTTACAGTGAGTTGGAGAATACACTGTTTTATAATGACAGAACTATTATGCCATATTAATTGCACTGTATTGTCAGGACCACAGATTTATAGTGACTGAATAAGTCAACTTCAATTTTCATTACAGTGTTTTCAAATCAGTGTTTTGGGTATGAAAATTCTAATAACAATCAAGGAGATTCATATATATGTTCCATGACTTGTTAAATATTTAATTTTTCCCTCTTACATTTTTAAAAGTCCAGGGAATAGGGGAAGATGATATCCAAGATGAGCATGGACATAAGGATGTGGGGTTTAGCGCTAGCAAGCTGTTGGAGTTAGGAATATAGGAAGGAACATAGGAACAAGAGTAGGCCATTCAGCCCCTCGGGTTGTGGGGTTGAGCAGCAGTTACACAAGTTACTATATTTTGGTAACATTGGGAACTGATTTTGGGATATGGCAGTCCTGTAGACAGGGAACGTGGGGTTTCGTGGAATATTGGAGGAATCTGGGGTTTGGTTGATTGGGTAATTTCTGGGGTCTGGCAGTAGTTGGGAGGGGTCCTTACTTAGGTATGGCAATACTGGAATGTGGGAGCCCAAGGTTTTGGAGCAGTGGGGAGAGATACTGGGTTAGTCATCACTGGGAAAAAGAGAGTCATGTGATGTACCAGCAGTGGGATTGGTGCTAGGATTAGGCAGCACTGAGTGAGGGTGACAGCATTAGAGAGAAATGACAGCATCTGGTAGCATTGAGAAGAGAATGAGGTTCCTGGCACGTGCTAAGGCAAAGGTACTAGGTTCTGAGAGCTCGGGGGCTCCTAGTTGTGAGAGGATTTGGAAGAGAGTGCTGGGATCTGGAAGCACTGAGCTGGATGTCGAGTCTGACAGTTTTGAAGGTAGCCTACTGCATGGCAGCATTGAAGGGAGCAGGCCTAAGAGAATGTAGCCCAACAAGCTCCCAACCTGCCTGGATCAGTTCTTGGTGATCAGCTGGGGTCCAGCCTGACACCAGTATTTAAAAACAAAATCCATTATTATTCTATTTGCCAGCATATAATTGGCAAATACAATATTTCAAGTGCTTCTCATGCTTAAAACCTAATTCATGCTGGAACCCAGATTGATGGCACTAGACTTCCCAAGTGAGATGTCTCTGGGAACAGAGTAGCTAGGGATAGGGGAGGGGGGACAGACATTAGCAATAGGCATGGTAGGAATGGGGGAGTGGAGTGAATTGCAGAGAATGGGTCAGGCGGAATCGCAGTTAAGTATAGACTGGGAACGTACCATGGGGCGGTGGGGATGACCTAACATCCAAGAGCTGGTCACATTCTCACGCTCTCTGTCTCTGTTTTTGTCTCTCTCACACTACGGTAATGTAATGGTTATGTTACTGAACTAGTAATGCAGAAGCCTCGACTAATAATGCAGAGAACGTGAGTTCAAATCCCATCGTGTCAATTTGAGAATTTGAATTTAGTTTAAATTGAAGAGGGGAGGAGCTTCTGCTGAGAAAAATAAATTATAATCGTTTAGCTTGACCAACTTCTTTCTTTGTTTATTTCTATTTTTGGTGCTAATTAATTCAATGTTCTTCATTCTTACTCTCAGACCTGACAAGAGTTCTGGTCCTTAACCCAGTGAGAGTAAAAGTCCACTGTTCATTTTGAATTCATTGGTCCTGAGTGTTTTCTCAGATAAAGAAATGCATCAAATTTTATAATAACCTTTTACTTCCCATTACTACCAGCTTATTTATATTCTTATATTGGTCCCCATGTCCTTGAACTGATAACCCACTCCCCAATCAATGAGTGAAAATGCTGGTAGTTTACTTTGAATTCACTGCTCCTATTTCCTTAAAGAAAGCAATGCATTAGATGTTACTTCAATTTGTTGCTGGTTCCTTCCTTTGTATTTTTGTGTTCATTTTACTTCATTTTATTATTTCAATGGTTCCCATTCTTGCTCAGTGAGAAGAGGGGCCCACACTTCATTCTGAATGAATTACTCTCACATGTTTCCTTGCAGTGAATAAACCAGTCCATAAAGTTTCAGTCCATTGATAATTCATTGGCCTTGGTTGAGAGCAGGACATAAACTTGTAGTCCCTGAAAATCCTTGGGTTGAGATCCTGGCCAGATCTTGCGGGATCAGTGGGAAGGCACCAAGGTAGATTGGGGCCAGCTGGTGCCCACGCTTCTACACACACATCTTCAATGCCCACCTGCTCCATGCAGCAGGGAAATACAATGCCTGGCTGCCATTGTTGAGGGAGAGCTCTGGAGCCTCCCAAAATCCCAGGGAAACCTCCCCAACTCTGTGTAAAGGGCCGATCCAAAAAAACTGGCCCACCTTCGGGGAACTATGCTGCTTCCCTGTCCGGGACCTGTTTCATAAGAACATAAGAACATAAGAAATAGGAGCAGGAGTAGGCCAATCGGCCCCTCGAGCCTGCTCCGCCATTCAATAAGATCATGGCTGATCTGATCCTAACCGCCAATCCACTATCACAGAACCATCTCCTGAATCTAACAGAATTAGACACACGAAATAGGAGCAGGATCAGGCTACACGGCCCCTGGGCCCGCTCCGCTACCCACAGGGCCATGACCGATCCGGACCTAGACTCATGTCCAAATTCCTGCCCGCTCCCCATAACCCTTAATTCCCTTTACTTCTAGGAAACTGTCTATTTCTGTTTTAAATTTATGTAATGATGTAGCTTCTACAGCTTTTTGGGGCAGCATATTCCATGGACCTACCACCCTCTGAGTGAAGTAGTTCCTCCTCATCTCAGTTTTGAAAGAGCAGCCCCTTATTCTAAGACTATGCCCCCTAGTTCTAGTTTCACCCATCATCGGGAACATCCTCCCTGCATCCACCCGATCCAACCCCTTCACAAGTTCTTCTCCTCCCTGCCTCCCACTGGAGCTCATTTGCATCTTTCTAGAGGAAAGTATGTCTTAGCTATGTTAGCATACCAACCTCCTGTCTTCGGCTTGGGCACTTCTGAATTGGGAAAGTAAGAATTCCCGGCATAGGGAGTTCCTGCCTGGTTGACATTGTTGATTTTGTAAGGAGGATCCTTCCCTTAAAGAAATTGACTGGAAATTCCCAGAGTTGACAGGGGTCCATTGTATCTTGGTCTCTGCCTATTTCTGGGATGCTCTGACACTCTCCTGTCAGAGGTATAGCAAGAGTCTGGCAGAATTCATAAGGAAATTTGGGTGCATAGTTCTTCAATTCATAGGCCCTGGTTTCCGTTATTAAAACCAGAATAAGCGGGCACCAGAGGTCATTTTATTTATTAAATAATTAACATAGATTAATATTAATCTGTAACAATGTAGAATAGCAATTAATAAAATCTGCTATACTTATTAAACAATAGTTCCTTGCTGTGCATTAACATTTACTTGATGCTATAAGGTTTCCTTTGATAGCTGTTTTACTCCTTCTCCATTTCCTCCCTCCCAACCCCAGGTAAAGCCCCTGCCAGATGCCATTTTAGTTCATTAATTATTTGCCATTTAAAAGCCTGCTCCTTTTAACTTGGTGCTGTACAGTATTTTATTTGATTAACTGATCATCAAGAAGCCTGTTCCAATTAATTGCGACCTGTCTTTACTGCATTTTATCAATATTTTCTTGCTGCATGTAGACTTTTACTCAATTCCATACAGTTTCACTAGATTGTTGTTTCTCTCCCAGTTTGTTTAACCCCTCATGATAAGAGAGCAAAGGAGGTTGAGGGGTGATTTGATAGAGGTGTACAAGATTATGATGGGTTTGGATAGGCTAGACGGAGAAAGGCTGTTCTCACTAGTTGATGGTTATAAGGACTAGGGGACACAGGTTTAAAGTTTTGGGCAAGAGATACAGGGGGGACATGAGGAAAAACTTTTTTACGCAGCAAGTGGTGAGGACCTGGAACTCGCTGTCGACAGAAGTGGTGGAATCGGAGACACTCAATGTTTTCAAGGGGAGACTGGATTGGCGCTTGAGGGAAATAAACTTGCAGGGCTACGGGGATAGAGCGGGGGAATGGGACTGACTGGATTGCTCTACAGAGAGCTGGCATGGACTCAATGGGCCAAATGGCCTCCTTCTGTGCCATTATGACTCTATGGGGGAAAAATTCGGTTGCTTTCCGCCTCCTGTTAGTGTAATGGGGCGCAAAGCAACTAGCGCCCGGACGCGTTGATGTTTGCGCCACTCGCAAAATTGACCAGACATTTTGCGGTGGTGCTAAACACTACCGCCACGATCATGACATCAGTCGAGCGTGCAACGCCCAGGGAGTGCCCCGGACCAGATAGAGTGGCGCCCCCAGCCTTAGCGCCTGCCACTAGCAACGACAGGTTGAGGGGAACGTTTTGCAGTCGGGAAGAGACTGTGGGAGCGCTATTTAAAGGCGGCCGCTTCCTGCCTTTTTTTGTCGGCGACATTTTTGCACCATGCATTCTGAGAGAGAGAGAGACTTCTGGAGAGATTCAAAGCTGTGTTGAGGAGTTTTGGGTACTGAGCAGCACTTTGCAGGTTCATTTTGATTTGACCTTCCCTCCATCGATTTGGAAGAGACTGTGGGGGCTGCACTCTGAGCTCTTTCCCTGGGTCTCTCCATTGTTCTTTCCAGCAGATTTGATGTACAGGTCTCTCCAGGCTGAGATTCAAGGCTGCAATGAGCAGGGTGTGGATAGAGAGCAAGATCGACCCTCCCCTTTAAGAATTGGCCGGCGCCAGTGCGTCTGTGTTCCATTGCTGACTGATATCACATGAGCTTCGCCAGCGCTCTGAGGTAGCGCCTCACTCCTTGGCACTAGCGCCTTAGGAGAGGTGTGTAGTGCCTGGTTTAGCGCTCCAATCACCTCCACGGACGACAGAAGCCAAGTTTGCAGTCGGAGGCAATAATTAGCGCCAGGCGCTAAACTTTGCGCCCAGCTGATAATTGCGCCCCAAACAGGGCGATACCAAATTTCTCCCCCCTATGACTCTATGAGAAGTCAGTCTGGGTACCATTAATTCAGCATGGAGAATTCCATTCCACGACATTGGGACCAGTTTTTCATAAGAGTCCCCTTCCTGTACCCAGACTTTTGCTTAGCACATGTGCGTGTGTGTATACCTATCGATATATTATTAAAAGCCTTGTGTAAGGTGTAAGGTGTGCACTTCTCATTCACAAGCATTACTTTACACAACTGCCTATGTATAAATTACAGTAGGAAAACACTAAGTAAGCACGTCAACAAATTGTCAACATTTTATGATAGGAAACCGCATGTGAACTGATGCCAGCGTAATGTAGTTGCATACCCAGGGTCATTAGCTCACATTAGCTTCCAAACTCTACTTCCATTCAACATTTTCTTTTTCACTGCATTTTCACAGGTAAGTTTTTCCTTTCAATTTTATCTCTTTTTATTTTTCTTTTGTAAGTAATTAGTCTATATCCCGTTCTTCTTCAGTTCTGTCCCTAATTTGTCCCAGCCAGGGGTCTGCACCACTCCACTCTTCACCCCTTACAGGCCCTCCAGCCAACTTCCTTCTCCTAGTCCTTCTTGTCCTTGCCCCACTACTCCTGTCCTTGCAGCCTGGTCTTGGTGGTCTCCCCTGATATGCGATCCTTATCCTATCATTCCCATTGCTAGACCTCTATCTGTTCTTGTCTTTGTGCAGCACTGCCCTGTTCCTTTTGCTGTTGAAGTTACATGTTAGCCCTATTTCTTCTTCCACTGCTATCCCTCGCGGATCCTGCTCACTTCTTCCTTGCCCTGCCAACCTCATACGAACATACGAATTAGGAGCGGGAATGGGCCACTCGGCCCTTCGAGCCTGCTCCACCATCCATAAGATCATGGCTGATCTGATTACTCCACATTCCCGCCTACCCCCGATATCTTTTCACCCCCTTGCTTACCAAGAATCTATCTACCTCTGCCTTGAAAATATTCAAAGACTCTTCTTCCACCGCCCTCTGAGGAAGAGAGCTCCAAAGACTCACGACCCTCTGTGAGAAAAAATGTCTCCTCATCTGTCTGAAATGGGCGACCCCTTATTTTTAAACAGTGACCCCTAGTTCTAAGTTCTCCCACAAGAGGAAACATCCTCTCCACATCCACCCTGTCACCTCTTATTCTTCTAAACTCCAGCGGATACAAGCCTAGCCTGTCGAACCTTTCCTCATAAGACGACCCGCCCATTCCAGGTATTAGTCTAGTAAACCTTCTCTGAATTGCTTCCAATGCATTTACATCCTTCCTTAAATAAGGAGACCAATACTGTACACAGTACTCCAGATGTGGTCTCACCAATGCCCTGTATAACTGAAGCATAACCTCCCTACTTTTGTATTCAATTCCCCTTGCAATAAACAATAACATTCTATTAGCTTTCCTAATTACTTGCTGTACCTGCATAGTAACCTTTTGTGATTCATGCACTAGGACACCCAGATCCCTCTGCATCTCCGAGCTCTGCAATCTCTCACCATTTAGATAATATGCTTCTTTTTTATTCTTCCTGCCAAAATGGACAACTTCACAATTTCCCACATTATACTCCATTTGCCAGATCTTTGCCCACTCACTTAATTTATCTATATCCCTTTGTAGCCTCCTTATGTCCTCTTCACAATTTACTTTCCTACCTATCTTTGTGTCATCAGCAAATTTAGCAACTATGCCTTCGGTCCCTTCATCCAAGTAATTTATATAAATTGTAAAAAGTTGAGGCCCCAGCACTGATCCCTGTGGCACACTACTCATTACATCTTGCCAATCAGAAAATGACCCATTTATGCCTACTCTCTGTTTCCTGTTAGCTAGCCAATCTTCTATCCATGCCAATATGTTACCCCTTACACCATGAACTTTTATTTTCCACAATAACCTTTGATGTGGCACCTTATCAAATGCCTTCTGGAAATCTAAGTACAGTACATCCACCGGTTCCCCTTTATCCACAGCACATGTTACTTTCTCAAAGAATGCCAATAAATTGGTTAAACATGATTTCCCTTGCACAAAACCATGTTGACTCTGCCTGATTACTTTGAACTTTTCTAAATGCCCTGCTATAATGTCTTTAATAATAGCTTCTAACATCTTCCCTATGACAGATGTTAAGCTAACTGGCCTGCAGTTTCCTGCTTTCTGTCTCCCTCCCTTTTTGAATAAAGGAGTTACATTCACTATTTTCCAATCTAATGGAACCTTCCCCAAATCTAGGGAATTTTGGAGAATTAAAACCAACGCATCAACTATCTCACTAGCCACTTCTTTGAAGACCCTAGGATGAAGTCCATCAGGACCCGGAGACTTGTCAGCCCACAGCTCCAACAATTTGCTCAGTACCACTTCCCTGGTGATTATAATTTTCTTGAGTTCCTCCCTCCCTTCCATTTCCTGATATACAGCTATTTCTGGGATGTTACTTGTATCCTCTATAGTGAAGACCAATGCAGAATACCTGTTCAATTCAACTGCCATCTCCTTATTTTCCATTATTAATTCCCCAGTCTCACTTTTTATAGGACCAATGCTCACTTTGTTAACTCTTTTCTTTTTAAAATATCTATAGAAACTCTTACTATCAGTTTTTATATTTCTAGCTAGCTTTCTCTCGTATTCTAATTTTTCTCTCCTTATTAATCTTTTAGTCATTCTTTGCTGTTTTTTATATTCTGTCCAATCTTCTGACCTGCCACCCATCTTTGCGCAATGATATGCTTTTTCTTTAAGTTTAATACTATCTTTAGCTTTTTTAGTTAACCACGGATGGTGGGTCCTCCCCTTGGAATTTTTCTTTCTTATTGGAATGTATATATTCTGTGTATTTTGAACTATCCCCTTAAATGTCTGCCACTGCAACTCTATTGACCTATCCCTTAATCTAATTTGCCAGTTCGCTTTAGCTAGCTCTGCTTTCATGCCCTCGTAATTGCCCTTATTTAAGTTTAAAATACTAGTCTTGGACCCACTCTTCTCTCTCTCTCAAACTGAATGTAAAATTCAAGCATATTATGATCGCTGCTACCTAGGGGCGCCTTCACTATGAGGTCATTAATTAATCCTATCTCGTTGCACAATACCAGATCTAGTATAGCCTGCTTTCTGGTTGGCTCCAGAATGTGCTGTTGTAAAAAACTATCCCGAAAACATTCCATGAACTCCTCATCGATGCTACCTTTGCCCACCTAATTTTTCCAGTCTATATGCAGATTAAAATCCCCCATGATTATTGCCGTACCCTTCTGACAAGCTCCCATTATTTCTTCCTTTATACTCCATCCTACCATGTGGTTACTGTTAGGGGGCCTGTACACCACTCCCACAAGTGACTTCTTGCCTTTATTATTTCTCATTTCTAACCAAACCGCTTCTACATCCTGGTTTCCTGAACTTAGGTCATCCCTCTCAATTGTGCTAACATATATCATTAATTAACACAGTCACCCTCCACCTTTTCCCACCTTCCTGTCCTTCCTAAATGTCATGTACCCTTCAATATTCAGGTCCCAATCTATGTCATCCTGCAGCCATGTTTCTGTAATGGCTATCAGATCATATTTATTTATTTCTATTTGCGCTATCAGTTCATCTGTTTTGTTTTGAATGCTACGTGCATTCAGATGTAGAGCCTTTAGTTTTGTCCTTTTATTATTTTTGTAACCTCTAGCCTTTTCTGTTGATTTACTCTTATATTTGTACTCTCTATCCCTTCCTGTCATGGTCTGTTTATCATTTCCCATATTAATACCTTTCTCTATTGCCTTGTCTCTAATCTTTGAATTACCACATCTTCTCAAATTTGATCCCTTGCCCCCACTATTTAGTTTAAAGCCCTCTCTACCGCCCTAGTTATATGACTCACCAGAACACTGGTCCCAGCACGGTTCAGGTGAAGACCGTCCCAATGATACAGATCCCACTTTCCCCAGTACTGGTGCCAGTGCCCCAGGAATTGAAACCCATTTCTCCTACACCAGTCTTTGAGCCACGCATTCATCTCTCTAATTTTATTTACCCTGTGCCAATTTGCTCGTGGCTCAGGTAATGATGCAGACATTATTACCCTTGAGGTTCTGATTTTTAATTCAGCCCCTAGCTGCTCATACTCTCTCAGCAGAACCTCTTTCCTAGTTCTACCTATGTCGTTGGTACCTACATAGACCACGACCACTGGCTCCTCCCCCTCCCACTGCAAGTTCCTCTCCAGCCCAGAGCAGATGTCATGTTTTCTTTGAGTTGCAAATTGCACACTGGCCCTACTTCTCCACCTTCCTCTCCCTTGTAGCAGGAGTGCCACAAATTATGCTCCTCAGATAGGCTTCAAACCTGGCTTCCACACCATTTTCCCACCTACTTTACAGCTTTCTTCCCTGAGGCCGCTCCCACTCTGGATACACCTTCATATTTTTAAAAATCAGTTGCATTCTATGGGACGCCCAATGCACAACACTGGTTTTACACTCCAGCGACAAGTTGAAAATTACCCTCTAAATGTTTAGCCAACTGAGGTAAACTTGTAAGTGTATTGTCACAGTGCTTACCCATTCAAATCTCAGAACATAGTGAGAGCACTTCTGGAAGTCTAATGGTTCTGAGAAACCCGTATGTGCAAGGTTAGCATAATTCGCATGAGTATCCATATCATTTTATGCAATACTGGGGCACCTACACCATGGGGCACTGAGATTTTGTGGTACTTTGTAACTCAGCGAAGGGCCAATAGACCCAGTCAAACCTAAGCGTCCAAACTCAAAAGATTTTACCTTCCAGCTGTTCCTCCATTTTTGTGCTGCTCTATTAAGAGCAATCAATCTCTGAGATCGATTGATGCTGGGATATGACTTTCTGTGTCCTACTTACCAGTGTTGTACAGCAAGTATACAAATTGTCCAAATCATTTATGTATATATATATATATATATATATATATAATATACACATACCGGGAACAGAAGTGGATCCAACACTAGCCCCTGATGTGCACCACTTCAACCTTTCTCCAAACTGAACAACACTCATTTATCCTAACTCTTTCCTGTCCATCAACCAACTTTCTATCAATGGTATTACATTTCCGCTTATACTATACCTATGAATGCATCTACAAGACTCTTGTGAGACAACTTATCAGACATCTTCTGAAAATCCAAAAGCACTGCATTTACTGCATTCCCTTTATCTATCCAATCAATCACCCCTTCAAAAAACTCTATTTCTTTTGTCAAACAAAACTTTCCTTTAACAAATCCATGCTGACTGTCCTTAATTAACCTATGCATTTCTAAATGCTCACTAATTTCATCTCAAATTATGGGTTCTAAGTGTTTGCCCACAACTATCATTAGTGTTAGAAAGTAGTGGTGCCTAAAAATGTATATGGTTGCACGAATTATACTGTGTTTAAATGATAAGTTTCATTTTCCTGGAAGGCTTGCATTAGAATTTGAGACAGTCTTTTTAATCAGTTAGATTAGGCAAAACATAAACATTCCACACGGGGGCACATAGGATGGCCCTGCCAGACTAGTTATCTGTTGTTTGTAAGTTAGGGTTTTGACTTTGTTAATGTATCTTTAATTTGGCCAGTGAAGGCCCAACCTATGTTTCTTCCATTGTTACCAATAACCATATTATAATCTCTACAGATAGAATTTGGAGTTTGTTTAGCAGAACTGCTTGCGAAGATAATTAAAAGTTAACTAGGAAAAGACATAGAATGAAAGGAATTTGAGGAGGCTAAGGTATCCATCTTAGAATGGGCCATTTGCTAGATGAAGATGAGATAGCGACTGGCTAACATGCGACAGCTCTGGCTAGGGCCATGATTAAGAGGGACAGGGCCAGGCCTTGTACTTGCTGGGTTACGGAGGATAGAATCAAGAGAGATAAGGTGAGTTCCAATGGAGGAGCCTTCAAAATGTAAAAGCAAGAAAGATAAATTGGATGAAGTAATGAGACCCTCTTTTGGGGAGGGCTTTCACCCAAGAACCAAGACAAAGAACTTGAGCTGTCATTGGTTGATGAAGTTTTCGAGGAACCTCTATAGGTTAAATGGTCTTGTCAATAACTTGGTCTCAGGCCCACCCCTAAAATGAGAATAAAAGTGACACCCCAAGGGGTTGCCCACACAGACGGTGGAGGGGAGAGCCAAACAGGAGTTGCAAAGAGAAGTTGGGCTGGTCAAACGCTCTTTTGAGAGTGATCCCACGCTCACCATCGGAGGTTCTAGAGAGAGGGAGAGAGAGAGAGGCCAGAAGCCAGAGAACTGTTCACGCATGCCAGCCGTCTGTCCGATCAGGTCCAGTACCAGCTGCTTGTCACAGTCGTATGTTTTTGCTGTATTACTAGTGTGTTATATTCTGTCCTAAACTCCGATTAAACACAATATACCCACCATATTGGTTTGCACTCGATCCTGTTTACCAGAGATACGTGAATCTCTACATGAGACTAACTGGTCTACAGTTACCTAGTTTTGTCTTCTCTCCCTTCTTGATCAAAGGCGTTACATTGACAACTCTCCAGTCCCTGGCACAGTTCACATATTTAAGGAGGAGAGAAAAGATGTTGCCAGAGACTGCTGTCTCCTCTCTGAATTCATTCAACAGGATTGGGTGTTTACCATCAGGGCCTTGTGACATACCCACCTTGAGGTCTGCTATTTTTTTTTCACAACCAATTCCCTTTCTACAGTTATCTCAAGCAAAAGTTCCATATCCTCTTCTAGTACAACTACATTCTCAGTTCTATCATAATTTTTTTTAAAAACAATGTAAAATATTTATTTAATATCTCCATCATGCCTTTATCTCCACAATCAGCCGAGTGCTCCTACCCTCTCTTTAACTATTCTTTTAACTTTTATATGCTTATAAAAGCTATTATTTCAATCTGTTAACCATTTTTCATATTCCCTTTTAGTCCTTTCAATCTCCCTTTTCACCTCCCCTAACTAAATTAATTTCTATATTCCTTATGATTTTCTTCAGTATTGTTAGCCCTACTTTTATCATATCTCTCTCTTTTAAGTTTCAATTTAGTTTTAATCTATTTATTCCAAAGAACTCTATTGTTTAATGCACTCTCTTTTTGTCTTTTCGGAATGTATTAATTTTGTACTCTATCCACCTCATATTTGAAGATTTCCTACTGTTGATCCATTAACCGGTTTGCTAACTCTTCTCCCCAGTTATTTAAGCGAGATTCCTTCTTATTTCACTGAACATTTACCCCATTCCACTCCAGCACTTATGGTATAAGATTGTAAGCAAATGTGACTGCAATGGCCCATCTGCTTATACTGCTGACATTCCTCTTCTAAAATTGTTAAACTTCTTTTCACATCGTTTAGGTACTCTTCCCTATTCCCCAGGTGCTTCCTTCTTTTAATCCGTTCTGTTGCTGCTTATTATTAATAGTCAATTCAGATTTTCCCTCCAGGTTTTCAACTGACAGGACATCAAAGAGAAAAAGACATGTGACTGAAATGGAAAAGATGAAATACAGGTCAACTCTATGCTTAAAAGACAAACCCTGCATATACAATTCTGTAGAATCATATCTAGGTTATAGTGATTCTGGTACTTGGATCCAGTTTCATCATTCTAATGTCAAAGGTCTCAAATAGAAAATTAAATGCAAAATTAATTATGTGCTTAACTTGAACATTATTACTATTCTAAAACTTTTGAGAACTTAATATTGAAAGCACATTGGGGATTCTCAAAGGGAGTCCCAATGCAGTATCCAAGCAGAAATCTTAAAATAGTGCTTTAGAGAAGTCAAAGCCATTATTCTTGATTCGTTCAACACAGTTGTGGCGTGACCTCGAGACTTCCACTTGGACACTGCCTCAGGACTCTCTTTGAGAATCATGATTGTTGGAAACACAGCTCATAGAAACATAGAAACTAGGAGCAGGAGTAGGCCATTCGGCCCTTCGAGCCTGCTCCGCCATTCAACGAGATCATGGCTGATCATCCAAGGGTGAAAAGGCTCAAAGGGTGAAATTCCATTGTACAGGACAGCAGCAAGGCTGAAAGCAGTTGAATAGAAGACAAGGTAAATCAGGAAGTAGTGATGAGGTAGTGACAAGATAGGCTTTTAAAAGCCTGGGGATTGTAAGATAAAGGAAAGACTCAGGGAGATAAGGAGTTCCACAGTTTTAATGATTTGGTCTGAAACAGAGATATTCTTGGAGAGGAGAAGCCAAGGAATCAACAAAGCCTTATTCCCTTAATCCAAATACCAAGAGCCTGAAGTCTCCAGGGAGAGGGGTCCTGAAGAGATGGAAACTAAAATTTCCAGCAAGTCAATGCTGAGTACTCCACAGGATATATTTGTTACTGCCCTGATGTGCTTACCCCAGAGAATGAACACTCACATTCCATACAACAACAGCAACTTGTATTTATATAGCACCTTTGACGTAGTAAAACGTCCCAAGGCACTGCGCAGGAGTATTTTAAGACAGAAATTATGACACCGATCCACATAAGGATAAATTAGGGCAGGTGACCAAAAGCTTGGCCAAACAGGTAGGCTTTAAGGAGCATCTTAAAGGAGGAAAGAGAGGTAGCAAGGCGGACGGGTTTAGGCAGGGAATTCCAGAGCTTAGGGCCTAGGCAACAGAAGGCACGGTCATCAAAGGTTGAGCGATTTATAATCAGGGATCCTCAAGAGGGCAGAATTAGAGGAGCGCAGATATCTCGGGGGGTTGTGGGGCTGAAGCAGTTTACAGAGGTAGGAAGGGGCGAGGCCGTGGAGGGGTTTGAAAACAAGGATGAGAATTTTGAAATGGAGGCGCTGCTTAACCGGGTGTCAATGTAGGTCAGTGAGCACAGGGGTGATGGGCAAACGTGACTTGTTGCGAGTTAGGGCACGGGCAGCTGAGTTTTGGATGACTTCAAGTTTACGTAGGGTGGAATGTGGGAGGCCAGCCAGGAGTGCGTTGGAATAGTCAAGTCTAGAGGCAACAAAGGCATGGATGAGGGTTTCAGCAGCAGATGAGCTTGGGCAAGGGCGGAGATGAGCGATGTTACGGAGGTGGAAGTAGGCGGTCTTTGTTATACTGCGGATAGTAAGTGTTATCTATCATGAAATCTTGTTCAATATTGACCGTGTGACTTATAAGACTAGGGTGACATCAGTATGCGTACAATTCTAAAGGTGCATAGTACAAACAAGTGTCAATTTTAGATTATGCCTTTTGCCTGCTCCTTATGACATTTTCTATTTTATCTGCTTTTTAAGCTCTCACTTCAGGCCATTAGCATGCTACACTAGGCAGGCTCCATCCATCAGCTTGGTCCAGTTCTTCACTGCTGAACTACAAAGGCAAGGACACAAGATAGGTGCAGATCTGATTGTTTGGAAGGCTAATTAACTAAATACCAGATTGGGCAACTGAGGTAGACATTGCAGAGGGAGGAAGACATTCAGTCAGGGCGACGAATGTCACTGACTCCTTAGTGCCATGCATTGATATAATTCTGTCTCTCGTTGAGTAAACATTTCAAAGAGAAATGCAGGATTCATCACTCCAGCTCCCAGGAAGCTGCAGGTCAAAGTGACCATGAAGAGTTACATACAATCACACCTCTTGACCAGACATCTGTACCTAACTCAACAAATAGGAACATCTGAAACTAACAGACAGGAAAAGACCAGCTAGTCAATCGAGCCTGTTCCATACAGCCATGTTGCCATTGGGCATCATGACCCCAAATGTTCACATCCACCATCAGCCGTGTAATCTCCTGGGAGAGGCAAAACAAATAAACCCTAGACCAATTCAGGATAAAGCAGCCCGGAATTTGTCCAGCTCCTTTTTGAACATTTGCACTGAATCTGGATCCACTTCACGAGCTGGTAACTTGTTTCAGAGACTGATGATGCTCTGCGAAAAGAATCTCCTGACATCTAACGTAGTTCTGTGTTTACATATCTCTCTGGCCTATCTAACTCAAATAGTCTATCCACCTGGACACCATCTAATCCGTTCATTATTTTAAAAGCTTCATTCAAATCTCACTAAAGTCTACACTTTCCTAAAATAAAACGATCCAGCTCTCTAAGTCTATTGTGATAACTAAGGACATTTTCTAATTTTTAAATCTTATACAGAAATTTAAAAAATGTTGGCCTTGTACTCAAAGTAAGGGTATAGCTTTTAATGTACATCACAACTATAATATGATACGAAACATTCTTAGTTGATTAGTCCGGCTGGCATCTATCAGCTATAATTCAATTGTGAGGCAATGACCATTATCACACATGCACACATCATAGTTATACAGCTTTGAAGTCCATTATGAGAGATTGAGAATGACTGCTCACTGTCAGCTGCTTACTTAGTGATGCTCCACACTAACAAATCGGGGGTTCAAAGTAACAAGCACACACCTATGTGGTTTCTAAGGAGCTTGAGACTGTTACAGCACGAATATTCATCTGTACTGGAAGCAGTCTCAGTGAAAATACTGCCAACTAAGTATCTTTCCAATTTGAACTTGATGACACAAAGGACCTGCTCCCAGCTGCTTTGATGGCTCACTTGGTTTGGTACAAGGACACATTGTTTAAACAGAATGATTAGATTTGTACAATACAGTAATCCTTTCAACACTTTAGATCTTTGGTCAGAAGAAGCATAAGGCATTAGGTAAAGGGTGGGAAACATCACTGGCATAACTTTTGTTCTTGCCAAACAGTAAGAGGGCACCTTCAGTAGAAAACCCATTTGCTTACTGTTTTCATTATTTTCCCCTTCTGGGATGATTGGAAAATGTAAATATTCAGCTGGGGTTTTTGGCCAATTTTCCAGCCACTGCTGGAGAGATATAGAGGATAGAAACTCCAGCAAAGCGTGAGTAGTTTGTAACATAAGTAAAGCCTCAGTGAGGACAGGATTTTGTCATTTGTTCTCAGTATGTTGGCGATGCTGGCAAGGCCATATAAATTGTCCATCCCTAAATTCCAGCCATGCCCAATAGGGAAGAGGTCATTTTTATTTTTCTAAACATTTGTAGAAATAAAACCAACCTCTGATTGGTTTCTTCTTTAAAAAACACTGGACTAGTATTTCTGCTCTCTATTTATGTTATTCTGCTGGGTCAAACAGTTTTACGTTCTGGCAATCATTTACTGAAAAATAATTTCATAAGAATAAAGGCCACTATTTCTTAATGGCTCAACTCAATTTACCCACCTTTGATCTATATTCCTTCCTAGCCTTACCTAATAAAAATCTATTGATCTCAGTCTTGAAAAGTTCAACTGACCCAGCATCCACAGCCTTCTGGGGAAGAGAATTCCAGATTTCCACTAACCTGTGTGTGGAAAAAGTGCTTCCTGATTTCACTCCTGAATGGCCTTGCTCTAATATTGTGCCCCCTTGTTCTGGATTCCACCACTAGAGGAAATAACTTCGCTGTATCTACCTTATTGAATCCTTTTGTAACTTTAAACACCTCGATTAGATTATCTCTCAATCTTCAAAATTCAAGAGAATACAAGCCAAGTTTATGCAACCTGTCCTTATAATTTAACGCTTTAAGCCCTGGTATCATGCTGGTGAATCTGCGCTATACCCCCTCCAAGGGCCATATATCCTTCTTGAGGTGCAGTGTCCAAAACTGAATGCAGTACCACAGATGGGGTCTGACCAAGGCTCTGTACAACTAAAGCAAAGCTTCCTCCCGTTTGTATTCCTGCCCCCTTGAGAGAAAGGCCAATATTCCATGAGCCTTTTTGATGACTATATGTACCTGTGCACTAGCTTTTAGTGATTTGTGAACCTGGACACAGTTCCTAGTCTCTCGCTATTGAGAATACATTTCAATTTGTCTTTCTTGGATCCAAAGTGGATGGCCTCACATTTACCCACAGTGCACTCCATCTGCCACAGTTTTGCCCACTCACTTAATCTGTCTATGTCCCTTTGTAACTTCTGCTTCGATCTACACAACATGATGGCCCTGAAATTAGGATCGGGAGCTTGCCGCGCGTGCAAGCCCCCGATGTGCACTCACCCTGCGCGCCGACATCTGAAGCCCGGGCCTGCTTGCATTTCCTGTCACTGGCCCGGTTCAGATGTCGGCGCGATGTGCTTACCTGATCCAGCGGCGTAGTTAGTGCGATGTGCCGGCTGGGATCAGGTGAGCACTGTGCAGCCAATCAGGGGAGGGCAAACTCATTCATGAGTTTGACAGTAAGAGCTGTCAAACTCATGAAAACTCCTGGCCCCAAAACACTACTTAAACCTGAAAGAAAATTTAAAAAAACATTGCACTACTTAAATGAACAATAAAGAACTCTGAAAAACTATTTTAAACAATAATTTTAAAATTTGAAAAAAAAATTATATAAAAAATCGGGGCTAAAACTAAACTTACCTTACTGTAAATTCTTTAAAAATAACAAACCTGTGGAAAAAAAAATTCTCAATTGTACTAAAAGCCCACTTACCTGAAAAACTAAGTACTTACGTATGGTTTTTCAATGCGTAAAGACTGGAGGCCTTTACACACGCGCAACTCTGGAAAAAAAAAGGAATTTCACTGCGCACGCGCTGCCTGTGCAGTCGCACGCGTTCTGCCTCTTAACCCCTTGGGTCAGAGGACAGGAAATGCCGGTTTTCAACGCATGCGCTGTGCATGCTGAAAACTGGCAATTCCTCCGGGCACACGCGTGAGTACCCCATCCGTACTCACGCGTTGTGCCTGGAATTACTGGGCCAATGTGCCTTCTACCTTCAGTGTCATCTACAAACTTGTATATATCTCTCTATTCCTTCATCCAAGTCATTAATATATATGGTAAAGATCTGAAGCACCTGTACAGATCCCTGGGGAACATAACTTGTCACATCCCACCAATCAGAGTGCATCCCTTTTATCCCTACTTTCTGTCTCCTACCTCCCAACCAATTACCAACTCATGTCAAAGGGCTTCCTCCAATTCCATGCACTTTTATTTTTGCTAATAATTTTTTGTGCGGAACCTTATCAAAAGGCCTGCTGAAAGTTCATATAGACAACATCCCAGTCCATAATGTTAGTGACCTGCTCAAAAAAATCAACTAGATTAGGTAGAGACTCGTGAAAGCTTGCCTATGAATTTCCTCAATATATTTACCATGCCTCACTTCCTGTAATGAGATGCCTGGGCTCTGCTCAGCACCTACCAGCAAACAGCAGACTTGAAGTCAGCAAGAGTAAAATGAAATCCATTGCCTATATTCCAGCTGAGTTGGTGCTGCAAGACACCATGCCACTATTCGACTGAGGATTTTACCAGAGGTTGAAATTTCGCTTTTGATTTTTAAAAAAAACAGGAGATTGCCTGTTTTTCTCTATAATTAATGATCCACACATTTAAAGTGGGTTCTCAGAAATAAAGCCATTCATTCCTATGACTTTGTTTACAGGATTTTCATGGAGAAAAACAAGGATTTCCTTTTATTGTTTAGAGAGGAATTGAAATACCTTAGCTAAAACATCTATTAAGTGATATTACACAAAATGTTCAGAAAAAGGTAGAGCCATAGGTTTTTATTTACTCTTAAAAAAACACGCTATTTTTTATTCAAAATTAAAAATGACTCGCTTAAGAGTGTAAGTATCATAATTTGAAGTGTTGCACTTGCGTGTACTTGCAAGAATTGGTCAGAAATAAAGATACACCAAACAGTAAAGAACCTATTGAGTGAGTTGTGAATAAGAGACATCATTACACATCCAAACAGTCATGAAATGTACAGCCAAGAAATTGAAATGACATTATAAATTAGAAAGACATTATTTGGCTAGCTCATGGAACTTTGAGGGTGTATCGCAGTCTTGAATACACTCCACAACACTGCTTGTGGACCCCTTGTTTTTGGAGTTTGGAGCTGTACTTCAGTTCGTACTTGACCACAATTATGGTTATAGTTACCATGTTTCTTTTTAAACCCAGGCCCAACTTACGAATGAAAATGCCGCTCTGTTGAACTTAAAGGCTGTAAGTAAAATGAATTTATGTACTGTTCCCACAGTTCCCAGTGGCAATGGCAAAAAAAGTGCACTAATCTGCATTAAACTGGCAGGCCTAGAAATTCAGTAGGCTTAGCGCCCCATTTGGGGCGCTGGAGGGCCTAGCGCCGGAGTTATGGCCAGTTGGCAAATTCAGTGGGGCCCTTCCGTCGGCGTTACACCGGTTGCGCTGCACCGGCACTGATGACGTCATCGGTGTGCGCAGCATCCCGGTTGCCGTGGTGACGGGCCCCAGCGCCGAAATTGAGTTGCGGCCGCCTCGCCCGTGGCAGCCGCAACTAAGACTTTGGCAACCGAGTCTTGCAGGAGTTAGCGCCGGCGCATTAAGGTCGCGCGGCGGCCGGCCGCTTTCCCGCCGGCCGCCTGCCCGCACCTCCCTCCCCGGACTCCTCCACCCCCCTCCCGCGGAACAGATGCGTCTGGCCTGCAAGCCCGGCACTTGTCCGAGGTGCCGGGCTCATTTTTCTGAACATTTGAACGGCCAGCGGGCGGGTGCAGGCAGCTCCTCCTTAACTGAAGGAGGAGGCCTGCACTTCCCCAGCCTGCCGCACCGCATCGGGTGCCGCAGCGCCGGAATTGCGCCGCAATGCGGCACTCAGCGCCCATTTCGAGGCGCTGACACCCTCTAGTAGCGCCAGCAGCCGTTTGGGCGCGGCGCTACTGAATTTTTGGCGCGCGCAGGGGGACTTAGCGCCGGCGCTAAATTTCCGGCGCTAAAGCCCTGGCGAACCCACAACCGAATTTCTAGGCCGCAGTCTCACTCACAGTCTCAAGTACTGTATCATTGCTGTGATTAACAAAAATGTCACACTGATGCAGTAGGAAGTGCTTTTGTGGAGCTGGAGTTAAGGCCCATTTGTTGCAGCAAAGTAGAGGAAGCTTTATTTTATGGGAAAATTCTGCAGCGATGTGCTCCCTCTGCAGAGCCTTGCTAGCAGTGAGAGCAGGTTGGAGATAGGGCTGCAACACTATTGTTCCGATTCTCTGACCCACACCTGCTGTAAGCTCCAACGCCTCTCCACCATTGTCCAGCTGAATGGGGCTGCACTCGCCTGGTTCAATTCTTATCTATCCCGTCATAGCCAGAGAAACACTGCAATGGTTTCTCTTCCCACTCCTGCACCGTTATCTCTGGCGTTCCCCAAGGATCGATCCTTGGCCTCCTCCTATTTCTCATCTACATGCTGCCCTTTGGTGTCATTATCCGCAAACATGTCAGGTTCCGCAAGTACGCTGTCGACACCCAGCTCTACCCCTTTACTGTCTCTAAATTGTCAGACTGCTTGTCCGACATCCAGTACTGGATGAGCAGAAATTTCCTCCAACATAATATTGGGAAGACCAAAGCTATTCTCTTCTGTCCCCGCCACAAACTCCGTTCCCTGGCCACCAACTCCCTCCTTCTCCCTGGCAACTGTTTGAGGCTGAACCAAACTGTTTGCAACCTTGGTGTCGTATTTGACCCCGAGATGAGCTTCCGACCACATATCCACATCATCACTAAGACCAGAAAACGCTGGAAAAACTCAGCAGGCCAGGCAATATCCATGGAGAGAGAAACAGAGTTAACGTTTCAGGTCGAAGACCCTTCGTCAGAACTGAGAAAAAAGCAGCTTTTTTCTCAGTTCTGACGAAGGGTCTTTGACCTGAAATGTTAACTCTGTTTCCCTTTCCACGGATGTTGCCTGGCCTGCTGAGTTTTTCCAGCGTTTTCTGTTGTTATTTCGGATTTCCAGCATCCGCAGTATTTTGCTATCGTCATCACTAAGACCACCTATTTCCACCCCCGTAACATCGCCCGACTCCGCCCCTGCCTCAACTCAACTGCTGCTGAAACCCTCATTGTTGCCTCTAGACCTCACTATTCCAATGCACCCCTGGCTGGCCTCCCATATTCCACCCTCTGTAAACTTGAGGTCATCCAAAACTCTGCTGCCCATGTCCTAACTTGCACCAAGTCTCATTTACCCATCATCCCTGTGCTCACTAACCTACGGTTAAGCAACGCCTTGATTTTAAAATTCTCATCCTTGTTTTTAAATCGCTCCATGGCCTCGCCCCTCCCTATCTCTGCAACCTCCTCCAGCCCTACAAACCTCTGAGATATCTGCGTTCCTCCAATTCTGGCCTCTTGCACGCCCCCAATTTTAATCGCTCCACCATTGGCAGCCGTACCTTCAGCTGCCAAGGCCCCAAGCTCTGGAATTTCCTCATTAACCCTCTCTGCCTCTCTACCTCTTTTTTCTCCTTTAAAACTCTCCTTAAAACCTACCTCTTTGACCAATCTTCCCTAATATCTCCTTGTCAAATTTGTTTGATAACGCTCCTGTGAAACGTCTTGGGACGTTTTACTACTTTAAAGGTGCTATATAAATACAAGTTGTTGTTGTAGGTTCTTTACTGTTTGGTGTATCTTTACTTCTGACTAATTCTTGGAAGCACACACTTCAACAGAACTGGTTTGAAGTGGCTCTGAACTTAACAGATTGTACGGCTGATCTATTTAGCAGCTAGACAGGACGTATCAATCCAGAACATTGTGGCAGAGCCAGCAAGGGACTCTTACATCGATGTACATAATTATCTGTAACAGAATGAATCTGTACCTGTATTCGTTTTACTGCATGTAAATAGCGCGGTCTCTGTAGGATTAAGACCGAACGCGATGACGTCATCACGTGGGTCACGTGACATTCCCAACGGCGGGAAACGTGATGACGTCATGACGTCAGACTGAGGAGCGTCTTCCCTCAATCCTCGTGGAGCCAGCATTGAGCATAGACCTGTTAGTTAGTTCTCCTGCGTTTTGATTGCCATTTCTGCAAAACAGTATTAAACTTCGTTTGGTTGACAGACTGACTCGATCTCAGTCCTTTGGTTAGGAATCTAGCAATTCCTACAACATAATGATTTCTTTTCTGTGCACAATACAGGTATTGTTACATCAAACATGCTGGACAGGAATTTTCGCGAAGTTGCGCTATTTTATTCAGCGCAATTTGCCAAACATCAGCAAATCCAATGCAAGAGATCGAGGAATTTAAAGCACAAACTGAGTTTCCGCAATCTTTAGTGCTGGTTTAAAAAACATTGCACTGGAAATCGGCCCTGCCCACAAACTGGTTACTCCACAAGATCGAATTATTCAACATGGCCAGTTTCCGCTAAATGTACCCGTTTGCAGGCCTTTGAGGAGGCTCTTAAAATTAAGCTTTCTTTACAGGCCCAATGACACTAATAGGCATTTTTAAAACTCTTGTAAATATTATTTTTTTAGTTTACTAAAAAACTGACTAGTGTGCACCAATGTAACTAGCAAATGGTTCTACATAGTTCTTTTAAAGCAATTTTCAGCTATTTAAAATCAGATTACTAACAGAAGGTGGACTAGACACTGATCAAATATGTTATTTTTCTGTAATAAACCCATTTATTGATAAAACTGCACCAGGTTACCACTCTTAAGTATATGAAGGAATATTTTTAATGTTAATTTTTTTTTAAATTACATTCTAAAATGCTGCCCAATTGCACTGGTTCATGGAAGAATTTACACTCGGTGATATGCAAATGAGTTTGAGTGAAAACTTGAGGGGAAAAAAAACCTCTGAAAACTAGCGCAATTTGTGCCCAGTTTGCTGATTGCAACCAAAGCAGAAACTCTTGGCCATTGTCTCTAAAATATTTCATTTCAAATCATGAACGTTTTTTCAAATAATCCTTTTAGAGTTCTCCAATGATTATTCATTTGCTGTAGGACGTAATTTAGCAAACACACCCAGCCAACATCAATTGCTAAGTCTGTTCTTGATCATCTTTTCTTCTATTGTGGTGATGCTGGCTCTTGAGTTTTCTTGACCTCAACCATTCTCTATGGTTCCTTGGTCTGTAATGTGGGATAGATATTGTAGAAATCTACTTAGGGTGGGAATTACTATTGGTTAGGTAATCATAGGAACACTTAACACACTCATCAAATATCTCGCTCTGCTATTTTAACCAAGGTATTAACCTATTAAAAATAGATGGGTTAATGCCATGGTTAAAATAGAAGAAGTGATACAAGCATGTAAAACAATTGTACAAGATCAACAACAGTCGTATTTAATTCCAGCAATCATGCTGAATTTAATCCAACTCTGGCCTTATGCAGACTTCCTTCAATTCCAATATGGCTGGTGTGAACTTTCTGCATCATCTCTTCCCCCATGTATCTAAGTTTCCTTTGAACAAAAGTCTATCTTTAACATTCTACCTTGAAAATGGTAATAGTGCTGAATCTCAGGAGGAAAATCATTTTGACAATGCAGGCAGAAATGTAACTTTTGTCGGCCTTGATCTTCTAAGCGTTCAGCTAGATTTCAGCACGGTGCAGTATTAAGATAGAAAGATACAGCACCACTTGATGTTCTCAATCTCTTCAATGAACTCAACCTCAACTTTCATCAAGAGTGCTTCACAATCAATGTCTTTCTGTGGATTTTTCTAACTTGGCGATAAAGTAGCAGTAATGTACATATGGTTTGCTTGTTTGTATTTCTGTACAAGGATAGTTCTGAGTGTATACTTACAGAAGTAAATCCTAAATATTCAGAGTGCATTGTAAAGTTGACAATAATTTTTGTCATTGTTTCGGTATAAATAGAAAAGGTTTCTTAACAATAGTTTCCAAAAAACTTATGGCCACTCTCAATCATAACTTATTTTCCATTTGCATATTATTTAAACACCTCATACCCACACACAGTGGAAAGTGTTTCTCCTCAATTTGTGTGTAGCTCCTTTCTGTTGTAATGAAGAGCCTTGAGACATATACCACTGGTTGTCCGCTCTGTATCAAAGTTTTATTAAGATGTAGTTCTTATGAATGATACTCCAGTATGATTTGGACAGGTTGGGTGATTGGGCAGATGCATGGCAGATGCAGTATAATGTGGATAAATGCGAGGTTATCCACTTTGGTGGCAAAAACAGGAAGGCAGATTATTATCTGAATGGCAATAGATTGGGAAAAGGGGAAGTGGAACGAGACCTGGGTGTCCTTGTGCACCAGTCACTGAAGGTAAGCATGCAGGTGCAGCAGGCGGTTTAGAAGGCAAAAAGTATGTTGGCCTTCATAGCGAGAGGATTCGAGTACAGGAGCAAGGATGTCTTGCTGCAGTTGTACAGGGCCTTGGTGAGACCACACCATGAATATTAAGTGCAGTTTTGGTCGCCTTATCTGAGGAAGGATGTTCTTGCCATGGAGGGAGTGCAGCGAAGATTCACCAGACTGATACCTGGGATGGCAGGAATGACGTATGAAGAGAGATTGGGTCGATTAGACTTATATTCGCTAGAGTTTAGAAGAATGAGAGGGGATCTCATTGAAACTTATAAAATTCTAACAGGACTAGACAGATTAGGTGCAGGAAGGATGTTCCCGATGGCGGGGGAGTCCAGAACCAAAGGTCACAGTCTAAGGATAAGAGGTAAGCCATTTAGGACTGAGATGAGGAGGAATTTCTTCACCCAGAGAGTGGTGAACCTGTGGAATTCTCCAGCATAGAAGACAGTTGAGGCCAATTCATTAAATATATTCAAGAAGGAGTTAGATATATTTCTTAAGGCTAAAGGGATCAAGGGATATGGGGAGAAAGCAGGGACAGGGTATTGAATTTGGACGATCAGCCATGATCTCATTAAATGGTGGAACAGGCTCGAGGGGCCAAATGGCCTACTCCTGCTCCTATCTTCTATGTTTCTATGTTTCTATACTGCAATGTGACCTGCTGCCTTGCATCATAGTACTTAAGAACCAGATGATCTGTGATTACCGTTTTTGGCTTCAGTCACAGTTTGATGTCATTCCACATCTTTACCTGCTATATGCATCATTGAGTCAACAAAAGTACCCCTTCTTTGGTAAAGTTCAGTCTACATGTGCCCATTAAATACATCAAAGATCCACGACAGAAACCAAACTTGGTGATAATCACTTGAATTCCCTATAGTGTTCATGTTCTCTTTAAGAGGAAGTAAATTGCACATGGCTACAAAATCTAGAGGAAACTCAACCTCTATAATGTTGTTTACTCTCATTCTCACACACAAATGTTCTGAATAGATTTTTTGAAATCTTGCACATTTACTCATCAGCTTATCTATCTGGCTCAATGAGATTTTTTCTTCTTTTCTGTCTCTTTTTCTTCCACTTGTCAGTAAAATAAGTTTTTAAACCACACTTGCTACACATCTGTCTGACTGCTGGACACTGATTCTTAGCCTGTGGATGTTTCTTTCCAGAAAGCTGGTAGTCAATCGATTCACTTCCAATCAGTTTGTCTTCTGTTCACTGGGTTTCCTGCCAGTTAGTTTTTTTGGCATTCCCTTTTTGTCTGTTTCATCATTACTGAGCTGCTTCATCTGAGACGGGTTCTTCAGCTGCTCTTTCCGTATTCACAGCTGTCTTAAGGTTGATGCCTGGTTCTCTTTGTCACTCTGACTCCGAATGCAGGACTAGCATGAATCATTCAGTTCACCAAAGTCGCAAGTATCTGCAAGGTTCCTCAGCACAGTAACATGGTGCACAATTAATTTTCCACTCACTGCATTCCTTGAATTGGAAACAGAGCTCATAGCAAACCTTGGCTGTCAAAAATGGCCAAACTTCTCTGTTACTTTCTAGTTTTAGTGCTCATCATCCACCACAACCCACAAAAATAATGTTATACACATTAGCAGCTTTATCACTCACCACAGTAAAGATTGTCACAGCTCTCATGTCTTCTCCTTTCTCTCACACCTATAGCTCGCCCAGGAACACAGCTTTGCTTAAACTTTTATTTTGCCCTGGGTTTCCAATTAGGAGTTGCAAATGTTGAGGCTGCAGCAATCCTTGCGCATTTATTTCAGTCAGCAGCTTATGGCACTTGTGACTTTTTGGGGTAGAATTTTCACCTGAGTTGCCAGACACCCTGATGTAGCTTTGGCAGAAATCCCAGAGGAATGGCCTAAACAGCTCTTTACCCCACTTCTCTAGACTTCCCACCAGTCTTCTGCCTAAGTTACGGCAGGAGATCGGGAAATTACTGACATGTGTAATGATATTTCTTATTTCTAGCTCATGCAGTTGGTCCTTTACTTTTTAATGTCTCTTTATTTTTGCCTGCAGCTCACAAATATAATGGAGATTTGATGCATTAAACTTTTGGCATGATCAATAAATTCATTGAATTTTACATTGATGTATCAATATATATTGCCAGGGCAATTTTGGGCCGCGCGGTCTCCGTGCCCCTGTCTGTGCCCCCTCTCTGTCCCTCTCCTCGTCTCCCTGTGCTGTCCTCTCTCTCCCTCCCCTCTCCCTGCCTAGCGCCTGAGGCCCGGTGCCATTGTGATAGCGGCCGTGCGGGGCCTAGCGGTTGAGGCGCAGCCGGGCTGTCGGGCCGAGACTGACCCGAGCCGAGCTCCCCCGCGGACCACGCGGCTGACGGCCGGCCACTGCTGCTCCCCCGACCGCTGTGTGTGTCGGGCCGAGCGGTTGCGAGGCATGGCCCGAGTGAGCCCAACTTACCTGCCGCTCCGGCGGGGTGGGAGCGGGATCAGGAGCCGGAATGTGGGGGTTTGTTTTGGTGCTGCTGTCCCTGTGGGGATGGAAAAAATGGTGGCGAAGTTTAGGGAGACTGGAGGATTAGGACCCACCCATGACGCACAGATTGGTCAACCATCAGGTGAGTGAACTGTAGGATTGGTCAAGCAGCACGTCAGTCAACGCTAATGACAGGTAGGATTTTTGAACCTTTTTTGTATATTGTCCTAACAATTTTTGTGTGATGAAAAAGTAAATATGCCTACGAGAGTCCCCTAATGATAAGCTTTCTTTTGATATAACATATGTGTAGGTACGCTCTATAACTTTTGATTGTATAGCCGGACAGACAGACAGAGAGACAGACAGAGTGACAGAGAGACATGGGCCTAGAAATTCAGTTGGCGCCGCGCCAGGGCTTTAGCGCCGGAAAGTTAGCGCCGGCGCTAAGTCCCCCTGCGCGCGCCAAAAATTCAGTAGCGCCGCGCCCAAACGGCTGCCGGCACCACTGAAGGGTGTTTGCGCCTGAAAATGGGCGCTACCTGCCGCATTGCGGCGCTATTCCGGTGCTGCGGCGCCCGATGCGGTGCGGCAGGCTTGGGAAGTGCAGGCCTCCTCCTTCAGTTAAGGAGGAGCTGCCTGCACCTGCCCGCTGGCCGGTAAAATCTTCACAAAAATGAGCCCGGCACCTCGGGGAAGTGCCGGGCTCGCAGCCCAGAAGCATCTGTTCCGCGGGGGGGGGGTGGAGGAGTCCGGGGAGGGAGGTGCGGGCAGGCGGCCGGCCGCCGCGCGACCTTAATGCGCCGGCGCAAACTCCTGTAAGACTCGGTTGCCAGAGTCTTAGTTGCGGCTGCCATGGGCGAGGCGGCCGCAACTCAATTTCGGCGCTGGGGCCCGTCACCACGGCAACCGGGACGCTGCGCACACCGATGACGTCATCGGTGCCGGCGCAGCACAACCAGTCTACCGCCGATGGTAGGGCCCCAGGGAATTTCTGAACCGGCTGTAAGTCCAGCGCAATGACCTCTAGCGCTGCAAAATGGGCGCAAAGCCCACTCAATTTCTAGGCCATACTGTTTTATTATATACTAGCTGCAGTGCCCGGCGGTGCTGAGGGTCTTTTGAGGGCATATTGTTGTTGGAAGAAAGAGAGAGAGAGAGAGCGACTGGGGGGGGTAAGAGAGAGAGCAACTGGGGGGGGGGGGAAGAGAGAGCGCGACTGGGGGGGGAAAGAGAGAGAGCGACTGGGGTGGAAGAGAGAGAGAGAGTGACTGGGGTGGAAGAGAGAGAGCGACTGGGGGGAAGAGAGAGAGCGACTGGGGGGGAAGAGAGAGCGCGACTGGGGGGGAAGAGAGAGCGCGACTGGGGGGGGAGAGCGCGACTGGGGGGGAAGAGGGAGAGCGACTGGGGGGGAAGAGAGAGAGCGACTGGGGGGGAAGAGAGAGAGCGACTGGGGGGGAAGAGAGAGAGTGACTGGGGGGGAAGAGAGAGAGCGACTGGGGGGGAAGAGAGAGAGCGACTGGGGGGGGAGGAGAGAGAGCGACTGGGGGGGAAGAGAGAGAGCGACTGGGGGGGAAGAGAGAGAGCGACTGGGGGGGAGAGAGAGAGCGACTGGGGGGAAGAGAGAGAGCGACTGGGGGGGAAGAGAGAGAGCGACTGGGGGGGAAGAGAGAGAGCGACTGGGGGGGAAGAGAGAGAGCGACTGGGGGGGGGAAGAGAGAGAGCGACTGGGGGGGAAGAGAGAGAGCGACTGGGGGGGGAAGAGAGAGACCGACTGGGGGGGAAGAGAGAGAGCGACGGGGGGAAGAGAGAGAGCGACGGGGGGGAAGAGAGAGAGCGACGGGGGTGGAAAGAGGGAGAGCGACGTGGGGGGAAAAGAGGGAGAGTGACTGGGGGGGAAGAGAGAGAGCGACTGGGGGGGAAGAGAGAGAGCGACTGGGGGGGGGAAGAGAGAGCGCGACTGGGGGGGGAAGAGAGAGAGCGACTGGGGGGAAGAGAGAGAGAGAACGACTGGGGGGGAAGAGAGAGAGAGCGACTGGGGTGGAAGAGAGAGAGAGAGCGACTGGGGTGGAAGAGAGAGAGCGACTGGGGGAAGAGAGAGAGCGACTGGGGGGAAGAGAGAGAGCGACTGGGGGGTAGAGAGCGCGACTGGGGGGAAAGAGAGCGCGCGACTGGGGGGGAAGAGGGAGCGCGACTGGGGGGGAAGAGAGAGCGCGACTGGGGGGGAAGAGAGAGCGCGACTGGGGGGGAAGAGAGAGCGCGACTGGGGGGGAAGAGAGAGAGCGACTGGGGGGGAAGAGAGAGCAACGGGGGGGAAGAGAGAGAGCGATCGGGGGGGAAGAGAGAGAGCGACTGGGGGGAAGAGAGAGAGCGACTGGGGGGGAAGAGAGAGAGCGACTGGGGGGGAAGAGAGAGAGCGACTGGGGGGGAAGAGAGAGAGCGACTGGGGGGGAAGAGAGAGAGCGACTGGGGGGGAAGAGAGAGAGCGACTGGGGGGGAAGAGAGTGAGCGACTGGGGGGGAAGAGAGTGAGCGACTGGGGGGGAAGAGAGAGAGCGACTGGGGGGGAAGAGAGAGAGCGACGGCGGGGGAAGAGAGAGAGCGACTGCGGGGGAAGAGAGAGAGCGACTGGGGGGGAAGAGAGAGAGCGACTGGGGGGGAAGAGAGAGAGCGACTGGGGGGGAAGAGAGAGAGCGACTGGGGAGGAAGAGAGGGAGTGACTGGGGGGGAAGAGAGGGAGCGACTGGGGGGGAAGAGAGGGAGCGACTGGGGGGAAGAGAGGGAGCGACTGGGGGGGAAGAGAGGGAGCGACTGGGGGGGAAGAGAGGGAGCGACTGGGGGGAAGAGAGGGAGCGACTGGGGGGGAAGAGAGAGAGCGACTGGGGGGAAGAGAGAGAGCGACTGGGGGGGAAGAGAGAGAGCGACTGGGGGGAAGAGAGAGAGAGAGAGTGGATGGGAAGGGGAGGGGGAAGGAGGGGAGGGGGGAGGGGGGTGAGGGGGGGAAGGGGGTGTGGGGGAGGCGGGTGGGGGTGTGTGTGGAGGGGAGTGGGGGGAAGGGGGGTGGGGTGTGGGGTGGGAAGGGGGGGTGGGGGGGTGGAGGGGAAGGGGGGGTGTGGGGGGGTGGAAAGGGAGAGGGGGAGATATACTTAAAGTACAGGAAACTTTGTGCTATCTGGCACCCAGGGGACCGAGCTGCTGCCTTGCCTTAAAACTGCCCTACTCTCCAGAGTTAATGTTGAGAGATACGGAGATTCTTATCTCCGTATTTGACAACAAACACTGTTGCTTAGCAACAGCTTCGGGTGTGGCCCTAAAGCTCTGCAGCTGAAGCTGTTGCTATAGCTCTGCAGCTGAAGCTGTTGCTATAGCTACAGACCTTGCACAGCTTGACTGTTCAAACAAAGGAAAATAAACAAACAAAGAATAAAAAACGGCTGCTGATTTTTGTGGTGGCCCCAGATTGCCGGATAGCTCACCTCCGGATAGCACAAAGTTTCCTGTACTTATAAAACATTTTTGGTAAATCTTTCTATAACATACACTTTACAACCTCACCAATCTTTTTATTAAAAAAGGGGTGCTCACCTCTCAGTGTTGTACCACAAACAATGGCCGCCGCTTGCTTTTCAGTTGGAAAGATTAGGCCCCGCCCACACAGTCGATTGTCTGTCTCGGTCACCAGGACCCGATTTGGAGCACAGAAGCCCCACCCACTCTATGTTCCTGTACTAAGATGGCCGCGCAGGCACTCTGTTAGACACTGAATCAAAATGGCGTCGCACTGAAACTTTTCGCCCTCCTTGACAAAGATGTCTGCCGTTAACCTGGGGCTGTCAGCAGAAGAAATTTCCTCAGCTGCAAACACAGGATCTTCAGATTATTATTCGGGGCTTGCGACCTACCCCAGTTGCTTATGAAGCCTCCCCACCTACTGACCCTGGGAATGGAGCTGAGGCAGCACACCCTCTCTCCTCTGCCAGTGTTTCTCTCTGCCTAGGCCGGGAGCCTGGGTCTAGAGTTGCACTGCTGGCAGTTGGAGAAGCCTAGGCCCCGGGCCTGGAAAAACGGTGAAAGGTAGGAGAATTATAGAGGTTAGAGAAAAGATTTACAAATTAATTAACTTTTTTAAAAAACAATGTGTGTTTTAAAAGCAACTTTTTTTTTGCTGGAAATGTAGATTTGAAAAGAAACACGCAGAAAGCGGGAAAAAGAAATGAAAAGTTTAGAATCAAGATGGCGGCGACTAACCTCGGTTCAGAACGATAAGGCCCGCCCACACACGCACCGATTGGTCGACCGTCAGGTCACCAAAGCGTAAGATTGGTCAATCGTCCCGTCACTCGACTGTAGGAGGGCCCGCCCGCACGCGCCAGGAACCCGGTGTACGATTGGTCGACCTCGAGGTCACTCTGTCGCTAATGAGCGGATAATGAGATGCTAATGAGCAGAATTTTGACCGTTTTTCGGATACCGCGGGCGCAATTTTTGTCCGGCCGAAACGTCAATATGCTTACGACCGTTTTGGAACGGTCAGCTTTCTTTCGACGTAACGCACACGTAGGTATGCTCTGTAACTTTCGAGTGCATAGCCGGACAGACGCACACCGGAGGACAGACAGACAGACAGATAGACAGACAGATAGATAGACAGACAGACAGACAGATCCGTTTATATATATAGATATAGATTAGCACCATTCTCATTAGCCGAAGGATAGAAAACAACAGGTACTGATTAGAGGGGTAATGTGTGGCGGGGGTGGGGGTGGGGTACAAGTGAGGAGCCCCAGGACCCAGTGTTGGGACCACTACTGTTTGTATATTACAATTACTAAATTCTAAATCAATGACCTCGACTGAGAATCTCAATGTTAATTGGTCAAATTTGCAGATGATACCAAGCTCAGAGGGGCAGCAGAGTTAAGTATGGCACATGAAGGAAATATGAGTGATACACGTACTCTGTGAATGGTGTTGAAATAGTTAAGGATGAGGGTGAAAGAGACCAAGGAGTTTTTGTAGACTCAATGCTTAACATGTTCAACACTGCAGAGTAGCAATCAACAAAGCCAATACGGTGTTGAACTGCACAGCCAAAGCAGTAGAATACCAAGTCAAAGGAATCCAAAATCAAATTGTATAGTGGCTCCCGACAAATCATACCTTGAGTACTGTGTCCAGTTCTGTCACCGAGAAACAAGGGAGACATTCAAGTGCTGGAGACAGTGCAGAGAAGACCCAACAATGCTGATCCCCAATCAAAGAAATCTGATTTGTGAGGAAAGGCTGGAGCAACTTGAGCTTTTCAGCCCAATAATGAGCCATGAGAGGTGATTTTATAGAGATGTGGAAGACAGTAAATGGTAAGGAAAAGGTTAAATTGTGGGAATAGGACAAGGTGATACAGGATCAAACTACTAAATGATAACTTTATGAAGTGATATCAGGTGGTTCTTCTTTATGCTGGCATTAATTTTCCACTCTCTCCTCTGGCAAGCTCCCAAGTGTTAGACCCAATATGGCCAGGTTTTCAGAGAAACTATTAAAATCAGGCAGATGTAAATTTCTCCACATCTGCCTCCAATTCTGTCCCCAAATCGCCTCTTGTATATCTCAGAACTAGCTCTGTATTTAACAAGCATGTGACTGGCTTATTTAGCTGCTGGATAGAGTATAACAATTCCAGAAATATAGGCCCCAAAAATCCACAGTCCTTTGGTCTCAGTGTAAGCACTGTGATTGACCTGCCAGGAATCTCCACTGTTGCCCACTCCGGAGTATCTTTGATGGGCACCTGCAGCACTAAGGATAAATCTTAGGTGCCTGTTGTAGCAAGGATAGGATGGTAGGTAATGGAGTGTTGGGCAGTCGCATGTGTCCGTGCCGGCACCACTGGCAAAAAGAAAATTAATCTTTCAAAATGGCATGGAAACGATAACAGCAATAATTTTGTTATTGATTCATTCACACCTGCATCATGCACAGCTACAGTAAACAGGCATTCTACTTGATGAACCAACACACAGACACACACAGAGCAGTGCACCTCCGATGAGGCCCTACATGTCTCGTCTAGCTATCAACTGGCATTGGATCATCTTGTATATTAGTGTTGAGTGGTTGGAGTCCTCTCCTTATTCACACACACCTCAGCAGGCATTGCTACCAAGATAAATGACCCTCGGTTTTACAGTATTAAAATCCCTTGTATGTTTACTGAAGCAAAGTAAAGGAAAAGACTAATTTTTCAAAACGACTTTCTTACTGCAGGCAGGTTAAGCTCTGGAACAACTTTGAAATCCATTTCCAAAATCCACTGATGGGGGAAGAATCATTCTGGTCAGTGTGCACATTCAACGAGAAAGCCTTCATGTAGCAAGTTCAGCAATTCCTCCCCCCATGTTAAATCGAACCCACAACTCTGCCAATAACTAAGTTGGTAAATGCACTGCCTGGTGGCCCAATGAGCTATAGAGACCAGAAAAGACCCAGGTTCAATCCCTGGCCAATGCTGGTTGAGTTGGGCAGCATTAGGGCCATTGCAATTGGCTTCAGTGGCTTCTTGGCAAGGATCGGAAGCAATCAGCAAAGGCCGAGCTCCTCATTCCAAACCAGTGGCCCCTCCAGAAAGTGTGTGTTTGGGCATCAGGTCAGCAAAGAACCAAGATTAGCTGTGTGAGTCATATTGATTAATTGCCTGCCAACATTCATTGTCCAGACTCACGCATGAAGAATGGTCACTTGGGCAAGGTACCAGCGGGCTGCTGGCATTTGTAAAACTGTTCTGCAGTTCTGCTCAGAAGAGGAGAGAAAGGTAGAAATTTGGGAAATGAAAGTAAAAGCAAAAGCAAATCAGGTTGATGCTAAAACAGAAACAATGGGAAAAGGAGATAGAATTTTCAATTCAACATCAGAACAACAGAATTACTGTGAAATCTGTCCTCTTCTGTAAATGCCTTTCAGAGACATTCATTAAGTGTTTCTATAAATCAAAATGTCAGCTTTTAGTTTCAGAAATTCCTCCAGAAACAATGGCACGCTTCAGTGAATATATTCATTATCCTAATCGAGGTTTAAAAAAATGCTACTGAAGTTTTTATTATTTGACTTATTAAATTAAGAAAGATTGCTAAATGTGCTCTTGATATAACCTAAACTTCTAGAACATTCCTTAAATTCTGTAGAACTACACGCTGTTGCTGAGCATTAAGTGGTATTCAACCAACACAAATTATTATTAATTTTCCGTGTCAAATGCCAAATTATAGGTAGGGAGATTAGCCCTTTTGCCCCAAGCATCCCTTTCTCAAGTACTTTAAAAAAAATATTTATTCTGCTTATCCATTCTTGCCTCCCTCCATGTACTTTCCTTAATTCAGACGGAAGCCTAAAAACCTACTGCTAGACTTCCAGGAATGCCATATTGAGTTTGGCCACTCAGGAGATCATGAGAACAGCCAAGGGTGACTTTCCTCGCAAACTTCTCTCCTACCCTTTAGCTCAGTGTCTCCCTACAGTGGCAGTGCTGAGATAGGGAATGTGTGAACATGTGTGAAATCACGGTTGAGATCCTGGGGAGACACCATTCTATGGCACAGCATACTGGAACTTCTACACATTAGAGCTGCCCATTCCTCCATAAACTTTTCACAGGATTAGTGAACAATGTTTAGAGGGTACGAGGTCCAGGTATGCCAGCAATTAATTTTGCCATTTGATTGGGCTCTGAAATTTGTATATTGAGCACTTTGTTCTCAGCCTCTGGCATCTGTCCATCACTTCCAGATTGACTGTGTCTAATCAGTGTTTAGCATTATGATCAGCCATGAGGTCTGCCACTGTCTGCCACTGCCTGGTGGATTGACCAGGATTCGATGGTTCACATGAAGTTGCAGCATCATCCACCAAATGTGACATCAAACATGTTGCCCAGCAGAGAAAAGCTGCATGCCTTTGTTCAAAAAAAAAAGTAACCATGCAAGTCAAGGGTGAAGTGACTCCAGTCCCTTCAGGAGTTCTTCTTAGGCAGTCCCTCGGAACCGAGGATGACTTGCTTCCACACTAAAAATGAGTTCTTAGGTGACTGATGAGTCCAATGCAGGACCTACAGTCTGTCACAGGCGGGGCAGACGGTGGTTGAAGGGGTGGGTGGGTGGGGTTCTTGGATTGACGTGCGCTCCTTGCGCTTGGCTTTTGCTTGCTCTCGACGAAGAGACTCGAGGTGTTCGGCGCCTTCCCGGATACTTCTCCTCCACTTTATGCGGTCTTGGGCCAGGGATTCCCAGGTGTCGGTGGGGATGTTGCATTTTTTCCAAGGAGGTTTTGAGGATGTTCTTGAAGCGTTTCCTCTGCCCACCTGGGGCTGTCTTGCCATGTCAGAGCTCCGAGTAGAGCGCTTGCTTTGGGAGTCTCGTACTGGGCATGTGGACGATGTGGCCCATCCATCGGAGCTGATCGAGCATGGTCAAAGCTTCGATGCTGGGGATGTTGGCCTGAGTGAAAACACTGACGTTAGTGCGCCTATCCTGCCAATGGATTTGCAGGATCTTGCGGAGGCAGTGTTGGTGGTACCTCTGCAGTGCTTTGAGGTGCCTGCTGTACATGGTCCATGTCTCTGAAGCATACAGGAGGGCGGTTATCATTACTGCTCTGTAGACCATGAGCTTGGTGCTGGGTTTGAGGTCCTGGTCTTCAGACACTCTCTTCCTTAGGCGACCGAAGGCTGCACTGGCACAGTGAAGGCAGTGTTGGACTTCGTCATTGACGTCTGTCCTTGTTGACAGTAGACTCCCGAGGTATGGAAAGTGGTCCACGTTGTCCAAGGCCTTATCATAGATTTTGATAATCGGGGAGCAGTACTGTGTGTGGCGGGGGCAGGTTGGTAGAGGGCCTTTGTCTTACGGATGTTTAGTGTAAGGCCCATGCTCTCGTACCCTTCAGTGAAGGTGCTGACAATGGTTGAGAGTTCGACCTCAGAGTGTGTGCAGATGCAAGCGTCGTCTGCATACTGCAATTCGATGACAGAGTAGGAAGCTTGAAAATGTGGATAATAAAGGTATTGCAGCAGAAAACCATTCACAAACCTCCATTCTGCAGGTCCCAAACTCCATTGCTTTCCTCGGGGGGGGGGGGGAGGGGGGGATGGAGCACTGAACAGAGTCCAGAGAAGGGAGAGCTGGAGGGAAGGTTTTAAACGAGTATTTCCTATAGCCTAGTAAACGTTCACCACTGGCAGTAAAGAGTTGATCTTGCAGCAGCAGTCACATGCTAAAGGTTGAGCTAAGTCACCATATTTAAATATTCCACAGTTAGTGTGTTGCCATCTCAATGATGGTGCTAAAGGTGAGGGAATCACATCCAGTTCGGTAACAAATTACGAGCAGGGTGGAAAAATTCAAAATATTTATTGAAACCACACAGACAATTCCAGCTGTCCAGGAGAAGAGGGCAGCATTTTAATTAAAAAATAAATTGAGTCAGGGAAGTGGTTTGGACGGGGCATTTGGCCTAACATCTCAGCAGACCATCCAGACACACACATACCTCAGTAGCCAGTGCCTTATAGACATTCCAGGGCCCATAGTAGCACAGATATCCCAGCACCCAGAGGTATGCAGATATACCAAAGCCTATGGACAGGCAGAAACTCAAAGTGAGCCACTAAATGCCACAAAAATAGTGGCACCTACAAAGAAATTACTAACATATCATTCTTCTCCAGGCCCCGTCTGCTACCTACAAGATCCCATGATACTATTTGAAGAAGAGCAGGGGAGTTCTCTCCGTTGTCCTGGCTAATATTTTCCCCTCAACCAACATCACTAAAACACACTGGGCAGGATTTTCATTGGGCCATGGAGTCGGGATTGGAGGCATGGGGGGGGTGGTAAAATCCCGAAATCATGGGTCCCGACCCCATCCCGCACCCAAACCCGCCTCCATGCCAGTTTCAAAGGAGGCGGGTACCCGCCCCGCACTAGGACCAGCCTACCCAAAGCGGGAAGGGATTAGTGCCAATTAACTGCCTGTTAACGTGTAATTAACAGGCAGTTTTTAGCCTAATTCCTATTTTTAAGGTTGAAGTGTGGGATTCCCGACGGCTCCAAACCACGCCAAGTTAGAGGAGGCGGGTCGTCAGGTTGAAGGATTTGGAGGGGTCGAGATGTTGGTGTTCAGGTGAGTGATGTGTGCATGAGTGCAAAGGTAAGTCTGTTTGGTGTGTCTAAAGTGATTAAAGAAGTTTAAATGACCTTTTCTTACCTTTTCAGCCTTCCTTCCTTTAGGTCCCAGGAGTCCCTCATCTCACCGGCACAGAAAGCAGAATGGCTGCAAACTGTCAAAAGTGACAGCCTTCCACTTACTGTGCAGGAGAGATTTCTAACTGAGTCTGTGGAGAAGGACTCAGGTTAGAAGTAAGACTGTCAGAGTTTGACAGCTTCAAACAGCTTTCAAACACTGATATTTCATCTGTCAAAACCTCTTGACAGATGAAATTTCAGTCTGTGACGTCACCTGTTGCCGGGTGGCCCTTAATTGGCTCAACAAGGTCAATCAAGTTAAAATCGCGTGGATTGGCCGCATCTCGATGGAGGCGGGACTACAATCCCGAAAGTTGTAGTCCTGCCTCCAACCCGACTCCTGAATGAAAATCCTGCCCATTATCTAGTCATGTATCTCATTACTGTTTGTGGGACGTTGCTGTGCGCAAATTGTCTACCACGTTTCCTACATTATAACAGGCACTACACTTCAAAAGTACTTGATTTGCTACAAAGTGATTTGGGAGATCCTGAGGTCGTGAATGGAGCTATATAAATGCAAGTCCTTGCTTTCTTTTATGTTCTTTAAATCATTAAGGTGGTGAAAGAATGCTGTATAAATAAGGACACTTTATTTACAGTGTAAATTCACTGCTCTCAGCTCTTCACAATGGCTGGTGCTATATGCATTGGTATGGGTAATTGTTTAACCTCCACACCAGATGGCCATGCTCTAGGAATCTATATCTAAACTAGCCATTAGCTGCTTTAACGAGGTAATTCACTTCATTCCCCATACAGAAGATACAGGTCAACTTGATAGACACTGCAGGCCTACAATATCAATATTATACTACACAGTAAGAAACCTCCAGAATTTATGTGTATATTAGTAAGAACATAAAAGAATATGGCTTTTAATTTTTTAAAAAACAGAAAAATGTTACAAAGACAATAAAAATGGGTAAGCAAAACTGAAAATTTCTGACTCAGGGAAGTGGTCATTCAAGATCTCTAAAAGACATCCTGCCCCAGGGGTTTAACCACAAGATTTTATGTTAATCACCAAGTGGACATCATTGAATTTCAACTATTATCACTATAGGCATAACTTGAAAAGATCGACAGAAGCTTGAAACAATATGCATGTAATAACTACAGATCTTGAATCTGCTGAAAGCATGTGATATCTCGACAGCAGAGAAAAAAGATTTCAAGATCTTGATAAAGGAACAAAACCTTCCCAGAACTGACTTATGACCTAATA
Organism: Somniosus microcephalus; assembly: GCF_052327205.1. Classification (NCBI taxonomy): domain Eukaryota; kingdom Metazoa; phylum Chordata; class Chondrichthyes; order Squaliformes; family Somniosidae; genus Somniosus; species Somniosus microcephalus. The sequence goes on along the minus strand of NC_141000.1, from coordinate 61,036,649 downwards.
CAAAATAAATTGTATAAAAATAGACACATGATAAATTCATTATGGCTCAGGCTATGATGAAAAGAGATACTGCAGGGAAGCATGGAAAAGCTGACAACGATTTACTTGTATTTTTTCCAACCGAGTATACTCTATTTACTGCTCACAATGCGGGCTCTCCTCTACACGGGAGAAAACAACCACAAATAGAGTGATTACTTTGCTAACACCGCCGTTCTGTCCACAAGTACAACCCTGAGCTCCCAGATGCTTGCTACTTTAATTCTTCATCCAATTCTCTGACTTCTTTGTCCTTGGCCTTCCACACTATTCCAATGAAACTCAACGCAAGCTCAAGGAATGACACATCTTTCTACCAGTGTATGCGACTCTGACTAAGGTAAACTATCCCTCCTCATTTTTCTCGACCTGTCTGTAGACTTTAACACGGTTAACCACACCATCCTCCTCCAACACCTCTCCACTGTCGTCCAGCTGGGTGGGACTGTACTTGCCTAATTCCATTCTTATCTCTCTAATTGTAGCCAGAGAATCACCACCAATGGCTTCTCTTCCCGCTCCCGAGCCGTTACCTCTGGTGTCCCTCAAGGGTCTATCTTTGGGGGGGAGGGGCAGTAGAGAAAGAGGATTTTAAAGGTGAGACGAGAGGGATGGAAAAAGGTGATGTGCTCGAAGGAGGAGAAGATGCCAGTGAAATAGGTGAAGAGGCCAAGGTGCCATTTGGTGATATGGGCCACACCGCCACCACAACAGTTTGGGTGGGGCAGATGGTGGAAAGTATAGCCAGGTGGGGCGGCTTCAGTAAAGGTTTTGCTAAAGTAAACAACACTGAGATTCTTGGAGAATGTCACAAAAAGTCTCCCTTATGGATGTTACATTGGAGGTGCTTCTGAAGAAGTGAAAGAGGGTTTGGGTCCAAAGCACCCTTCCCACTGGAAAATTGTGTACACAGGCTTTAGAAGAGTTTGTCCAATAAGCTGATGCTGTGTTCAGCACACAGAGGACAAAGGAGCAGAAGAGGAATTAAGTTTATTAGCTTCAGGAAATCTTCCAAGGTAACACTAGCCAGTATTTCACTATATTAAGTAGATGGGCAAAGTATGTATGTCACAAAGAGGATCCTCAAAACAAGATACACCATGACTGAGGCTACATACTAAGGCTTCAAAAACCGTCACAGTTTTTTTCAAAGCTTCACAGATATGCCCATACAGCATCAGGGTGGCTGTATTACTGCCAGTTAAAACTGAAACCATTGTCACATTTGGATTTGGAAAGGTAAAACATTAGAGCTGAAGGACAGGCTAGGGTGTGTGGCCCTAATAAGCGTTCTTTATACAAACACACAGCATATAAGGAATAAAGTGAATGAATTGCAGGCATGAATTCAAATTGGAGGGTATGGCATGGTAGCCATTACTGAGACATGGCTGCAAGACGGTCAGGACTGGGAACTAAATAAACCAGGTTATAAGGTCTACAGGAAAGATAGGGAAAATGGCAGAGGGGGAGGAGTAGCCTTTGTGATTAAGGATGAAATCACTTCAATGATAAGAGAGGATCTAAAGAGAGGTAAGCAGCCAGTGGAGACCTTATGGGTTGTATTAAGAAATAGGAAAGATTTAAGATTGTAGTGAGAATTGTGAATAGGCCCCCCTGGTAGTAGCTTTGAACTGCTAGATTGTATAAATGCAGAGATTAGACAAGTATATAGTAAAGGCAGAGTTGTTTTAATGGGGGATTTGAGCTTTCATATAGATTGGGGAAAGCAGACTAGCACCGGTCAGAAAGGTAGTGAATTTCGTGAGTGTGTCCGGGATAGAAACATAGAAGATAGGAGTAGGAGTAGGCCATTTGGTCCCTCGAACCTGCTCCACCATTCAATGTGATCATGGCTGATCATCCAAATTCAATACCCTGTCCCTGCTTTCTCCCCATATTACTTGATCCCCTTAGCCTTAAGAAATATATCCAACTCCTTCTTGAATATATTTAATGAATTGGCCTCAACTGCCTTCTGTGGTAGAGAATTCCACAGGTTCACCACTCTCTAGGTGAAGAAATTCTTCCTCATCTCAGTCCTAAATGGCTCACCTCTTATACTTAGACTGTGAGCCCTGGTTCTGGATTCCCCCGCCATCGGGAACAGCCTTCCTGCATCTAGTCTGTCTAGTCCTGTTAGAATTTTATAAGTTTCAATGAGATCCCCTCTCACTCTTCTATACTCTAGTGAATATAAGCCTAATCGACCCAATCTCTCCTCATACGTCATTCCTGCCATCCCAGGTATCAGTCTGGTGAATCTTCGCTGCACTCCCTCCATGGCAAGAACATCCTTCCTCAAATAAGGCGGCCAAAACTGCACACAATACTCAAGGTGTGGTCTCACCAAGGCCTTGTACAACTGCAGCAAGACATCCTTGCTCCTGTACTCGAATCCTCTCACTATGAAGGCCAGCATACCATTTGCCTTCTTAACCGCCTGCTGCACCTGCATGCTTACCTTCAGCGACTGGTGCACAAGGACACCCAGATCTCGTTGCACTTCCCCTTCTCCCAATCTATTGCCGTTCAGATAATAATCTGTCTTCCTGTTTTTGCCACCAAAGTGGATAACCTTGCATTTATCCATATTATACTGCATCTGCCATGCATCTGTCCAATCGCTCAACCTGTCCAAATCATACTGGAGTTTCTCTGCATCCTCCTCACAGCACACACGCCCACCCAGCTTTGTGTCATCTGCAAACTTGGAGATATTACATCTAGGTCCCTCGTCCAGATCATTAATATATATTGTGAATAACTGGGGTCCAAGCACCGATCCCTGCGGTACCCCACTAGTCACTGCCTTCCACTCAGAAAAAGATCCGTTTATTCCAACTCTTTGCTCCCTGTCTGCCAACCAGTTTTCTATCCAAGTAAGCACCTTACCCCTAATCCCATGTGCTTTAACTTTGCACGCTAGTCTCTTATCCGGGACCTTATCGAAAACCTTCTGAAAGTCCAAAATCCACCACATCCACTGGTACTCCCTTATCTATTCTACCAGTTACATCCTCAAAAAATTCCAGTAGATTAGTCAAGCATGATTTACCTTATGTAAGTCCATGTTGCCTTTGTCCAATCCTGTCACTGTTTTGTAAGTGCTCTGCTATTACATCTTTTATAATGGACTCTAGCATTTTCCCCACTACCGATGTCAGGCTTACCAGTCTATAATTCCCCGTTTTTTCTCTACCACCTTTTTTATATAGTGGGGTTACATTAGCTACCCTCCAATCCATGGGAACTGTTCCAGAGTCTATAGAATTTTGGAAGATGACCAGCAATTCATCTACTATATCTAGGGCCACTTCCTTAAGTACCCTATGATGTAGATTATCAGGCCCTGGGGATTTATCGGCCTTCAAAACGTCAATTTCTCTAACACCATTTCCCTACAAATACTGATTTCATTCAATTCTTCCCTCTCATTAGACCCTATGTTCCCCGACATCTCTGGGAGTTTATTTGTGTCCTCCTTTGTGAAGACAGAACCAAAGTATGTATTTAATTGATCTTCCATGTCTTTGTTCCCCATTATAAATTCCCCTGATTCTGACTGCAAGGGACCTACGCTTGATTTTACCAATCTTTTTCTCTTCTACAGCAATATGTCCAAGAGGCAACAAAGGGGGAAGCCATATTAGATTCAGTAATGAGTAATGAGCCAGATTTAGTTAACAGCCGAACTGTGCGTGAACATTTATCCAATAGCGATCATAACATGATCCAGTTCAATGTAACATTTGAAAGGGAGAAACATGAAACAGCTACTAAGATTCTAGATTTGGGTAAGGCTGACTTCAACGGGATGAGACAGAGATTGTTCACAGTAAACTGGGCAAATCTGTTAATGGGTAAAACGACAGAAGGTCAGTGGGCGATGTTTAAAAAAGAAGTTAATGTGATACTGAACTAGTTTATACCCGAGGGGCAAGAGCTCCACTTGCCAAAAAAAGCCATGGACAATGAGAGAGGTAAGGGACAGCATAAAACTAAAGGAAAGGGCTTACAAAAATGCAAAAAATAGCACAGATCCTGGCGAATAGGAAAGCTACAAAGAACAGCAAAGGGTCACAAAACATGTTGTAAGAACATGTAGTAAAAAGGGAGTATGAAAGGAAACTTGCAGGGGATATCAAAATCAATACGAAGAAATTTTACAGTTACATTAGGAAAAAGAGGGTAGTCAGGAGCAATGTTGGTCCCTTAAAAACTGAAAGTGCTGATACTGTCAATGGCATGGGGAAATGGCGGACATGTTGAATAATTACTTTGCGTCAGTATTTACAGTAGAAGAAGATCGCAAAGAAGCTAATATTGAATCGGGGACAGGAACTCAATAAAATTAACATAAGTAAAATAACAATAATGAATTAAATAATGGCACTAAAGCGTGACAAATCCCCAGGACCAGATGGTTTCCATTTCAGGGATTTAAAGGAAGTAGGTGAACACATTGCAGAAGCCCTAACTATAATCTTCCAAAGTTTTCTCAATTCAGGAACCGTTCCTTTAGATTGGAAAATTGCATATGTCACTCCACTTTTTAAAGCGTGGCGAGAAGGAGAAACCAGGGAACTATAGATCAGTTAACCTAACATCTATTGTCGGGAAATTGCTAGAGTCTATAATTAAGGATAGAGTGACTGAACACCTCAAAAATTTTCAGTTGCTCAGAGAGAGCCAGCATGGATTTGTGAAAGGTAGGTAATTCCTGACAAACCTGATTGAATTTTTTGAAGAGGTGACTAAAGTAGTGGACAGGGGAATGTCTAGGGATGTTATTTATTTGGACATCCAGAGGCATTTGACAAAGCCCCACATAAGAGACTGTTATCTTAGGTAGAAGCCCACTGAATTGAGGGGAAATTATTGACCTGGTTAGGAAATTGGCTGAGCGGCAGGAGACAGAGAGTAGGGATAATGGGTCGGTACTCAAATTGGCAGGATGTGACAGTGACAGTGCAGGGATCTGTGTTGGGGCCTCAACTATTCACAATATTTATTAATGAATTAGATGATGGCATAGAAAGTCATATATCCAAATTTGCCGATGACACAAAGATAGGCGGCATTGTAGGCAGCGTAGATGAAAGCATAACATTACAAAGGGATATTGATAGATTAAGTGAAAGGTCAAAACTGTGGCAAATGGATTTCAATGTAAGCAAATGTGAGGTCATCCACTTTGGACCTAAAAAGGATAGAACAAGGTACATTCTAAATGGTGAAAAGCTAAAAACAGTGGATGTCCAAAGAGACTTGCGGGGGGGGGGGGGGTGCGGGGGTTCAGGTACATAGATCATTAAAATGTCATGAACAGGTACAGAAAACAATCAAAAAGGCTAATGGAATGCTGGCCTTTATATCTAGAGGACAAGGGGGTAGAAGTTATGCTGCAGCTATACAAAACCCTGGTTAGACCACACCTGGAGTACTGTGAGCAGTTCTGGGCACCACACCTTAGGAAGGATATATTGGCCTTGGAGGAAGTGCAGCGTAGGTTTACCAGGATGATACCCGGACTTCAAGTGTTAAGTTACGAGGAGAGAATACACAAATTAGGGTTGTAGTCCCTAGAATTTAGAAGGTTAAGGGGTGATCTGATCGAAGTTTTCAAGATATTAAGGGGAACAGTCAGGGTTGATAGAGAGAAACTATTTCCGCTGGTTGGTGATTCTAGGACCAGGAGGCATGGTCTAAAAATTAGAGCCAGACCTTTCAGGAGTGAAATTAGGAAACATTTCGACACACAAAGGGTGGTAGAATTTTGGAACTCTCTTCCACAAACGGCAATTGATGCTGTATCAATTGTTCATTTTAAATCGGAGATTGATAGCTTTTTGTTAACCAAAGGTATTAAGGGATATGGGCCAAAGGTGGGTATATGGACTTAGATCACAGATCAGCCATGATCTCATTGAATGGCGGAACAGGCTCGAGGGGCTGAATGGTCAACTCCTGTTCCTATGTTCCTAAAGGTAAGCCCATGAAGCAAGCATACAAAAAATATAGTTACATGATGGATGCTCGTTTACTCACAAAGAAAGAAAAGAAAGACTTGCATTTATATAGTGCCTTTCACGACCACCGGATGTCTCAAAGCGCTTTACAGCAAATTCAGTACTGTTTGAAGTGGAAGCACTGTTGTAATGTGGGAAACGCGGCAGCCAATTTGCGCACAGCAAACTCCCACAAACAGCAATGTGAAAAATGACCAGCTAATCTGTTTTTGTTATGTTGGTTGAGGGAGAAATATTGGCCAGGACATCAGGGATAACTCCCCTACTCTTCTTCGAAATAGTGCCATGGGACCTTTTACATCCACCTAAGAGAGCAGACAGGGCCTCGGTTTAACGTCTCATCCGAAAGATGGCACCTCCGACAGTGCAGCACTGCAGTGGAGTGTCAGTCTAGCTTTATATGTGCAAGTCCCTGGAGTGGGACGTGAACCCACAACCTTCTGACTCAGAGGCGAGGGTGCTACCCACTGAGCCACAGCTGACATAATACAAGGTGGACATATCACTGTATCTTCAAAACCTTAGAATAACTTCTCTGCTTGCAGGACAAGGTGGCACATAATAAGAACAAACTGGAATGGAAGGAGGGTCCTTTAATTTTAAAGCCTTATGTTTATTTGAACAGACCATGCTGGATATCTAGGGACCAAAGAACACTGAGGGAGTAGGCCAGGGTGAAGTGGGAGGTCTCTCCAAAGCTGAGTGCCAGTAGCATCCTTTTCCAGTTATTATTTCTTCCTTTACTCACTCACACACACTCCAGCATACAACCATGACAAGCCCATGCACATTTTGTGTAGAACATGTTAGACTGGCAGAAGATACGCTGCGTAAAATAGAAACATAGAAAAATAGGAGCAGGAGTAGGCCATTCGGCCCTTCGAGCCTGCTCCGCCATTCAATATAATCATGGCTGATCCTCTATCTCAATATGATATTCCCCCTCTCTCCCCATACCCCTTGACGCCTTTTGCGTCTAGAAATCTATCTGTCTCCTTCTTAAATATATTCAGTGACTTGGCCTCCACAGCCTTCTGTGGTAGAGAATTCCACAGGTTCACTACCCTCTGAGTGAAGAAATTTCTCCTCATCTCAGTCCTAAATGTCCTACCCCGTATCCTGAGACTGTGACCCCTCGTTCTAGAGCCTCCAGCCAGGGGAAACATCCTCCCTGCATCCAGTCTGTCTAGCCCTGTCAGAATTTTATACGTTTCAATGAGATCCCCTTTCATTCTTCCAAACTCTAGTGAATACAGGCTTAGTCAACCCAATCTCTCATCGACAGTCCTGCCATCCCAGGAATCAGTCTGGTGAACCTTCGCTGCACTCCCTCTATGGCAAGTATATCCTTTCTTAGGTAAGGAGACCAAAACTGCACAGAGTACTCCAGGTGTGGTCTCATCAAGGCACTGTATAACTGTACAATAGCAAAATACTGCAGATGCTGGAAATCCTTAATAACAACAGAAAATGCTGGAAAAACTCAGCAGGCCAGGCAACATCCGTGGAGAGAGAAATAGAGTCAACGTTTCGGATCGAAACCCTCCTACAGAACTGAGAGAAAAGGCAGGAAATGAAATAAAAGGCAGTTTGGGGATTGGGAAATGGGGGAGGGGATGAAAGAAGAGACATTAAGAGATATTCAAGGTGAGATGAGATAGTAATAGGACAGGTAAAGAAACAAACAATGGCTCTAGATGAAGTGTGAAATGCGCTGACAGAGTGAAAGACAGCTGCCATGTGGGAGAGCGAGAGAGAGGAAAAGGAAATATCACAAACCAAAAGTGTGGATAAAAAATCTAAAAATGTAATAGGGGCCGAGGTAATGATCTGAAGTTGTTGAACTCGATATTGAGTCCAGAAGGCTGCAAAGTGCCTAATCGGAAGATGAGGTGCTGTTCCTCGAGCTTACGCTGAGCTTCCATGGAACAATGCAAGAGGTCGCAGACAGTGAGGTCTGAGTGGGAATGGAACGGTGAATTGAAATGACAGGTGACCGGAAGCTCGGGGTCACCCTTACGGACTGAACGGAGGTGTTCCGCAAAGCGGTCACCCAATCTGCGTTTGGTCTCCCCAATGTAGAGGAGACCACATCGTGAGCAGCAAATACAGTATACTAGATTGCAAGAAGTACAAGTAAATCGCTGTTTCACCTGGAAGGGATGTTTGGGGCCCTGGACAGTGGGAAGGGGGGAGACAAATGGGCAGGTGTTGCATCTCCTGCGCTTGCACGGGAAGGTGCCGGGCGAAAGGGAAGGGGTGCTGGGGGTGATAGAGGAGTGGACTAGGGTGTCTCGGAGGGAGCGCTCCCTTCGGAATGCTGAAAGGGGAGGGGAAGATGCGTTTGGTGGTGGGATCATGTTGGAGGTGGCGGAAATGGCGGAGGATGATCCATTGAATGTGGAGGCTGGTGGGGTGAAAGGTGAGGACAAGGGGAACCCTATCATGGCTCCGGTATGGAGGGGCAGGGGTGAGCGCTGAACTGCGGGAGATAGAACGGACCCGGTCGAGGGCCGTGTCAACCATGGTAGAGGGGAATTCTCGGTTGAGGAAAAAGGAAGACATGTCGGAAGCACTGGTGTGGAAGGTTGCATCGTCGGAGCAGATGCGGCGGAGACGGAGAAACTGGGAGAATGGAATAGAGTCCTTACAGGAGGCGGGGTGGCAGGAAGTGTAGTCCAGGTAGCTGTGGGAGTCAGTGGGCTTGTAGTGAATGTTGGTCAATAACCTATCCCCAGAGATGGAGATGGAGAGTCGAGGAAGGGAAGGGAAGAGTCAGAGATGGACCATGTGAAGGTGAGGGAAGGGTGGAAATTGGAGGCAAAGTGAATGAAATTGTCTAGTTCAGGGCGAGAGCAGGAAACGGCACCGATACAGTCACCAATGTACCGGAAAAAGAGGTGAGGGAGGGGACCCGAGTAGGACTGGAACAAAGAGTGTTCCACATATCCCACGAAAAGGCAGGCATAGCTAGGACCCATGCGGGTACCCATAGCAACACCTTTAATTTGGAGGAAATGAGTGGAGTCAAAGGAGATGTTGTTCAATGTGAGAACAAGTTCAGCCAGGCAGAGGAGGGTGGTAGTGGATGGGGACTGGTTGGGCCTCTGTTCAAGGAAGAAGCAGAGCGCCCTCCTGGTGGGGGATGGAGGTGTAGAGGGATTGTATGTCCATGGTGAAAAGGAGGCGGTTGGGGCCAGGAAACTGGAAACTGTTAAAGTGGCGGAGGGCGTCAGAAGAGTCGCCGCGGATGTAGGTGGGAAGAGACTGGACAAGAGGAGCAAAGATAGAGTCGAGACAGGAAGAGATAAGTTCCATGGGGCAAGAGCAGGTTGAAACGATGGGTCTACCAGGGCAGTCCTGTTTGTGGATCTTGGGAAGGAGGTAGAAGCGAGCTGTGCGGGGTTGGGGGACTATGAGGTTGGTGGCCATGGGGGGAAGATCTCCAGAGGAAATGAGGTCAGTGACATTCTTGGAAACGGTGGTTTGATGTTCGGTAGTGGGGTCATGGTCCAGGTGGAGGTAGGAGCAGGTGTCGGAGAGTTGGCATTCAGCTTCCTCTAGGTAGAGGTCAGTTCGCCAAACAAAAACAGCACCACCCTTGTCAACAGGTTTAATGACTATGTCGGGGTTGGATCTGAGAGAATGGAGTGCTGCAAGTTCCGAGGGAGGTAGTTTGGAGTGAGTGAGAGGAGCAGAGAAATGGAGACGGCCAATGTCACAGCAGCAGTTAGCAATAAAAAGATCTAGAGAGGGTAAGAGGCCAGGGGGAGGGGTCCAGGTAAAACGAGAATTCTGAAAGCAGGAGAAAGGGTCAGTCGTGCGGGGGGAAGACTACGGACCAAAGAAGTGGGCACGGAGACGAAGGCGGCGGAAAAAGAGCTCAGCATCGTGCCGAGCTCGAAATTCATTGAGGTGGGGGCGTAAGGGGATGAAGCTCAGGCCTTTGCTGAGGACTGATCGTTCGGGGTCAGAGAGGGGAAGGTCAGAGGGGATAGTGTAAATGCGGCAGGGGGTGAGATTGGGAGAAGGGGGGTCAGAGGAAAGTGAAGGGGAAGAAGGTTCCGGAGGGGCGTTGGTGTTCAAGAGTTGATGAAGCTTGCGATCCTTGACATCGGAAAGGAAGAAAAAAAGTTTTTTGTTGAAGCGTCGGATGAGTCGAAGGATCAAATGGAACTGTGGACCTGGACAGCTTTGAGATAGAGTGCGTCGGTGCTGCTGAAGAGAGAGGTCGAGAGTGTTCATGTGGCGCCGCATGGCGTTGAGCGTGGATCTCACGATGCGGCGAGAGCAGTAGTTCGAGGAACGATGAATATCTTGGAGATATTTGTAATCCTGGGTGGATCCGAAACACGAAGGGTGGAAGTTTAGTTGGAATCCATTTGGAATAAGTCGGAACCGGAGACAGTTGCTGTGAACAGCCTGTATAACTGTAGTAAGACATCCTTGCTCCTGTACTCAAATCCTCTTGCAATGAAGGCCAACACACCATTTGCCTTCCTAACTGCTTGCTGCATCTGCATGTTTGCTTTCAGTGACTGGTGTACAAGGACACCCAGGTCCCTTTGTACATCAACATTTCCCAATCTATCACCATTTAAATAATACTCTGCCTTTCTGTTTTTCCTACCGAAGTGGATAACTTAACATTTATCCACGTTATACTGCATCTGCCATATATTTGCTCACTCACTCAACTTGTCTAAATTGCCTTGAAGCCTCTTTGCATCCAACCTAGTTTCGTGTTGTCAGCAAACTTGGAAATATTACATTTGGTTCCCTCATCCAAATCATTGTGAATAGCTGGGGCCCAAATAGGCAGGATGTGGTAAACCACTGTTATACCTGCCTGTGTGTGTGTTTGTATTCCACTGTGTACATGTCTGCACATGCCTCGGCTGATTCCTCCCACGAGTCCAGGTATAAAGGTGACTGCTCCACAGTCCCTCTGTATTCTGGACTGGTCGACCACTCGAGGCACACCTTCATTCTCTTGTTAATAAAAGCCTGTTAGTTACTCGCTTAACCTCAGTCTTTTGAGTAATTGATAGCGCATCAATTTTATTAACAAGATTTTTTTATAATGGAGAAGATCCTCACACCAGCATGCCTGGACTTAGACCATCGGGAGGCGGACGCATCCACCAAGTTTGCTCACTGGCTTAAGTGCTTTGAAAGATTCCTGATCGCCTCCGCTGCAACGGTCAAATCGGATGAGGACAAACTGGATGTCCTGACCTCCAAAGTGAACCACCAAGCGTACTCGGTCATCCAGGACGCGACCTCGTACACGGCTGCTCTCAAGCTCCTCAAGGACCAGTACACGCGCCCAGTGAACGAGGTGTACGCCAGCCACCTCCTGGGGAGTCGTAAACAACAACCAGGGGAATCGACCGAGGAATACCTTCAGGCACTGTCTGTGCTTGGCCGGGCCTGTGGTTGTAAGGATTTAAAGGCCGCCGTGTACACAGAGGAACTTATCCGGGATGCTTTTGTAGCGGGCCACAGGTCCAATTACACCCAACAGCGACTGTTGGAGCAGAGTGACCTCGACCTCAACAAGGCCTCTGAACTCGCACTATCATTGGACGCAGCCTACCGGGGCATGGATGCCTACTCCTCTGCACCGTGGACGCCGCGGGGAACGACAGCCTGGGACACGGTAGGACTGTCTCATAGCGCCGTGCCACCCCAGCCACATCCCAGCAATGGCCCAACTACCGCAGCAGTGTCCCAAGGCCAGAAATGCTACTTCTGTGGCCAGGCCAAACACCCCAGAGCACGCTGCCCGGCGAAAAATGCGATCTGCTCGGGCTGCGGGATGAAGGGACACTACGCCAGCATCTGCAGGGCCAAAGCCACCCCGAACCCCAGCAGCGCCACGTGTGGGCCGTGCGGGCCGCCATCTTGGGCCTCCCCAGCCATGTGCGAACCACCGGAACAGCAGCCATTTTGGACGCCTCCAGCCACATGGGGATCATGGACGCCGCCATCTTGGACGCCAGCCAGGACGCAGCAGGCCCCCAACACCGCCTCATCTGATACCCGCAGCGACACACCGACCCCTACGCTGGCCTCCGTTACGCTGGACCAAGCGAGACCGCACCAACTGGCCCGGTCCACAATGGACATTAAGGTAAATGGTCACGAAACAACCTGCCTTTTTGACTCTGGGAGCACGGAGAGCTTCATCCACCCCAATACGGTGCGGCGTTGCTCTCTCCCAGTCCTGCCTGCGCACCAGCGGATTTCTATGGCCTCCGAGTACCAGTCGGCGGACATTGGCGGCTACTGCGTGGTGACACTCTTAGTAGACGGGACTGTGTATGATAATTTTAAACTTCTGGTCCTGCCCCACCTCTGCGCTGCCGTTCTACTGGGGTTAGATTTTCAGTGCCACCTTAAAAGTGTTACGATGGCGTACGGTGGACCCCTCCCCCCACTCACAGTCCGCAGCCAGCAGCTTCCAAATTGCCCGCCGCGCACCAGGTGCAACCTCTCCACACTCAGAGTCACCCCCCCCCCCACTGTTTGCTAACCTCACCCCCGACTGTAAGCCCATCGCCACAAAGAGCAGGCAATACAGTGCCGGGGACAGGGTTTTCATTAAAACCGAAGTAGAGCGGCTCCTGAAGGAGGGGATTATTGAGGGCAGCACCAGCCCCTGGCGAGCCCAGGTTGTGGTCGTTAAGACCGGCGAGAAGCAGCGCCTGGTCATCGACTACAGCCAGACAATAAATCGCTACACCCTGCTGTACGCTTACCCACTCCCCCGCATAGCTGATATGGTCAACCAGATCGCGCAGTACCGCGTCTTCTCGACCATTGACCTGAAATCAGCGTACCACCAGCTCCCTATCCGCCCTGAGGACCGCCAGTATACTGCCTTTGAGGCAAACGGCCGCCTCTATCACTTCCTTAGGGTTCCCTTTGGCGTCACCAACGGGGTCTCCGTCTTCCAAAGGGAGATGGACCGGATGGTCGATCAAAATGCGTTGCAGGCCACTTTCCCATATCTGGACAATGTGACCATCTGCGGCCATGACTTGCAGGACCATGACGCAAACCTCGAAAAATTCCTCTGCACCGCCCAACTCCTGAACCTGACGTATAACAAGGAGAAGTGTATATTCCGCACAAGCCGCCTCGCCATCCTTGGCTGTGTTGTGGAACACGGAGTCATCGGTCCCAACCCCGACCGGATGCGTCCCCTTATGGAACTCCCACTGCCACACTGCCTCAAGGCCCTGAAGAGGTGCCTAGGGTTTTTCTCCTATTACGCCCAGTGGGTCCCCTACTATGCGGACAAGGCCCGTCCGCTGATCAAGTCCACCTCTTTTCCCTTGACGGCAGAGGCCCGCTTAGCCTTCCACCGTATCAAGGAAGACATTGCCAAAGCCACCATGCACGCAGTGGACGAATCCATCCCCTTCCAGGTGGAAAGCGACGCGTCCAACTTTGCCCTGGCCGCTACCCTTAATCAGGCGGGGAGACCCGTGGCCTCCTTTTCACGAACCCTCCAGGGCCCGGAGACCAGACACTCCGCTGTTGAGAAGGAGGCCCAGGCTATTGTGGAGGCTGTGCGTCATTGGAGGCACTACCTGGCCGGAAAACGATTTACCCTGCTCACTGACCAGCGTTCAGTTGCTTTTATGTTTAAAAACAAGCAGAGGGGCAAAATCAAAAACGACAAGATCTTGAGGTGGAGAATCGAACTTTCCACCTACAATTACGAGATCTTGTACCGGCCCGGGAAGCTCAATGAACCCCCGGATGCTCTATCGCGTGGCACCTGCGCCAGCGCGCAGATCGATAGACTGCGGGCCCTCCACAATGACCTCTGCCACCCGGGGGTCACCAGGTTCTTCCACTTCATCAAGGCCCGCAACCTGCCTTACTCCATTGAGGAGGTCAGGACCATGACCAGGAACTGCCAAGTCTGCGCTGAGTGCAAACCGCACTTTTATAGACCAGACAGGGCTCACCTGATAAAAGCCACTCGCCCCTTCGAGCGCCTGAGCGTTGATTTTAAAGGGCCTCTCCCCTCCTCCGACCGCAATGTGTACTTCCTCAACATTATTGATGAGTACTCCCGTTTCCCGTTCGCCATCCCCTGCCCGGACATGACCAGTGCCACGGTCATTAAATGTCTGAACAACCTCTTCGGTTTCCCCAGCTATATCCATAGCGACCGGGGCTCATCGTTTATGAGCGACGAACTCCGTCAGTACCTGCTCGCTAGGGGTATTGCCACAAGCAGGACCACCAGTTACAACCCCCGGGGGAACGGACAGGTGGAAAGGGAGAATGCGACAGTTTGGAAGGCCGCCCTGCTAGCCTTAAAGTCTAGGGGCCTTCCGACCTCCCGCTGGCAGGATGTGCTCCCCGATGCACTCCACACTATTCGGTCACTGCTCTGCACTGCCACTAACGCCACCCCTCATGAGAAAATGTTTGTCTTCCCAAGGAAGTCCACATCGGGGACATCACTACCGCCATGGCTGACATCCCCAGGGTCGGTCCTACTGAGAAGACACGTGAGGACCCATAAAACGGACCCCCTGGTCGAGAGGGTCGACCTCCTCCACGCCAACCCCCAGTATGCTTACATTGCGTACCCGGACGGGCGGGAGGACACAGTCTCCATACGAGACCTCGCACCCTCGGGGGCCCCAGTAACCCACTACCCACTACCACCCCCCCCCCACGATCCAATATCCAACCCCAGCAGACGGCATGCCTGGGCCCCGCGACCCGCTAGACACCCACGAGGACTACACACCAGGCCCCAGCCTACGCGGGACTCCACGCCGGAAGCTTCACTACCCCTGCCGTCGCCACGTCGATCACAGCGGCAGACAAGACCTCCGGAGAGACTCCAATACACAAACTTTTAATACACTTCACCCTGCCGGACTAATTTTTAAACAAGGGGTGAATGTGGTAAACCACTGTTATACCTGCCTGCGTGTGTGTTTGTATTCCACTGTGTACATGTCTGTACATGCCTCGGCTGACTCCTCCCACGAGTCCAGGTATAAAGGTGACTGCTCCACAGTCCCTCTGTATTCTGGACTGGTCGACCACTCGAGGCACACCTTCATTCTCTTGTTAATAAAAGCCTGTTAGTTACTCGCTTAACCTCAGTCTTTTGAGTAATTGATAGCGCATCACAGGAGTCCAGCAATATTATCACCGTCCAATTTCCCAACCGTTGCTTATCCATTGGGTCATGCCACCAAGTGTACAGAACCAAAAATCTATTCTTCTGTTGCATATTTTCTCAACCATTGAGAGGAATCTGAACTGTAGTTCAATGGCATTACCATCACTGAATCCCCCACTATCAACATCCTGGGGGTTACCATTGATCAGAAACTGAACTGGACCAGCCATATAAATACTGTGGCTACAAGAACAGGCCAGAGGCTGGGAATTCTGCGGCGAGTGTCTCACCTCTTGACTCCCCAAAGCCTTTCCACCATCTACAAGGCACAAGTCAGGAGTGTGATGGAATACTCTCCACTTGCCTGGATGAGTGCAGCTCCAACAACACTCAAGAAGCTCGACACCATTCAGGATAAAGCAGCCCGGTTGATTGGCACCCCATCCACCACCTTCAACATTCACTCATTCCACCACCGGCGCACTGTGGCTGCAGTGTGTACCATCTACAAGATGCACTGCAGCAACTCGCCAAAGCTCCTTCAACAGCACCTTCCAAACCCGCGACCTCTACCACTTAGAAGGACAAGGGCAGCAGACGCATGGGAACATCACCACCTACAAGTTCCCCTCCAAGCCACACACCATCCTGACTTGGACCTGTATCGCCGTTCCTTCACTGTCGCTGGGCCAAAATCCTGGAACTCCCTTCCTAACAGCATTGTGGGTGTACCTACACCATATGGACTGCAGCGGTTCAAGAAGGCGGCTCACCACCATCTTCTCAAGGGCAATTAGGGATGGGCACTAAATGCAGGCCTAGCCAGCGACGCCCACATCCCATCAATGAATTTAAAAAAAGAAACAATCAAAAATCACATGACCAGCCAATATAGAGAGGCACCAAGCTAAAGTTCCCTTATTTTAGGTTGGTGAAGATAAGTATCAAGGCAAAGACAGAAATAGCAGAGAGTGAAGCACCAGCAAAAAAACAGACAGAGAAATATCAACGCAAGAGAGAGAAATATCTACAAAGAAACAGAGGAAGAGAAACGTCAGAAAACAGAGGCAGAATTGTCAGCACAGAGAAAGAAATGTCATCCCAGAAAAGGAGAGACAGAAACAATGGCAAAATAAATGTCAGCACAGTAAAAGAGAAATATCAAAATAGAAATGGACAGAACAGAGAGAGAGAGAATGTCAGCATAGAAAGTAGTTATTACATGACTACTTAATGCACTACTGTCAAATTATTCTCTCCGCTCAAAATCACAGTCGAGTCCGATCCTGTCTCTAACCAATGTTCACATCCACTTCAGGCATCTGTTGCTGTATGGTGATCAGGATGGAATCCTGACTAATTTTCCCTTCCCTGACCTGGGAGTGTTGAGCACAGTGATAACACATTTACTATCACCAGCTGGAGTCAGCTAACATAGTACAGACCAGGCCTCCAGTTTGGGAGAATGAGGGACGTCGAATTTTCAACAAAATTTTTTTACAGCATAACACATAGCATTGGTAAAATAGCCACGTGGGGAAAATTAATCCACCCAATGGAACATATAGATCAGAAGTTTCCAGGTTAAATTCTTGGTTCATACAGAGTTAGCTGATCTCAGCCAGGCAGCAATTGGGATGGTACAATTGGCCTCAACATGCTTGGGTTAGAAAGGAGGGAGAAATCAGCTGGGGTTCCTGCTCCTGTTTTCTACGCAGTGTTACCGACTGGAAAGTGCATGTGTGGATGTCAGACAAGAACAAGATCCGGTTCAGCTACAATGACCCCCACAGTTGAGCATTGTGCAGGCGCATTGCCACTCAGGCACGTAGAACGATACCTCAGCATACATCAGCACCTTCAGAGATAGAGGGATGTAAAGGGGAGTAAAATTGGGGAAATAATTATTTTTTAAAAAAGTTTTGAATCAACTTAACACTTGTACAAAGCTAATGTAAATTTTGTTGTCTATTATTAATGTATAATATCTCATTAATTAATGCCAGCTATGTTGCTATAATGCCAGCTATGTTGATATAACATTGATAACTATAATAATAGGAAGCCAACAGAGCATGGTAAACATTTCTAGGTATAACAACAGAAAATGCTGGAAAAACTCAGCAGGCCAAATGACATCCGTGGAGAGAGAAATAGAGTCAACGTTTCAGGTCGAAACCCTTCGTCAGGACTGAAAAAGCACAGGAAATGAAACAGATTAAAAGGCCAGTTTGGGGACTGGGAAATGGGGATGAGAGAACAAAAGAGAAGTGAAAAGACATTAAAAGGTATTCAAAACGAGACGAGATGGTGATAGGACTAGTGGCGACAAAAGACGGCTCTAGATTAGGTGTGAAATGCGCTGGCAGAATGAGAGACAGCTGCCACGTGGGAGAGAAAAAAAAGGGGGGAAGGGCACAAAACAAAGGTGTGGATAAAAAATCGATGTAAAAATGTGATAGGGGCCGAGGTTATGATCTGAAATGGTTGAACTCGATATTGAGCAAACATTTCTAGGTATTTGTTTCATTCAGCCACAAAGAGCAGAGACTATTTCCCACTGCTCAGGGGACAACATTGCGATTAAATGAGAACTTCAACATGGCTTGAACCACAAGCATGCCCAGATCAGAAAAATCAGAACAAAGCTGCTTCCAAATGCTTGTGCTTCATCTTACAAGGTTATGTGAGTAAAGTTCTGACAAATGCAATGCTTATTCTGACACAAAAATTCTTCATTTTGCACTTACTGATTCTGCCTGCATATTATTACCATTTCTCCATGTCCCCATTCAGAACAGGATTACAATTTTTCATTTTTTGCAAAGATTATTGCCAGTAAAGAAATGCTTATGCTGCACTATATAGCTTTACAGACTTCATCCCCCACTCCCTTCGCCTCACCATTGGTGGTTGTGCCTTCAGCTGTCTTATTCCCTTCCTTAAACCACTCCTTCCACCTTTCTCTCCACCTTTAAGACCCTCCTTAAAACCTACCTTTCTGACCAGGCTTTTAGTCAACAGTCCTAATATCTGTTTCTTAAGCTTGGTGTCAATTTTTGTCTGATAACGCTTCTGTTAAGTGCCTTAGGACGTTTTCCTGAATTAAAGTGGCTATATAAATGCAAGTTGTTGTTATTACCTGAGAGCCAATAATTCAGAATGCTATTGGGAATATCAGTGTGCCATTTCCCTTCAAGATTCCTGTAGCTATCACATTTTTACCTGCAGAATCCTCAAAGCTGCATAGAATGTTACTGCACAGAAACACACCATTTGACCCATCAATCCATAAAAATAAACTACACTGTGTTAACTTGGTTTAACTGTTTTATGACCCAAGTGGCAGAGAACTTCAGGATTCTAACACTTCACTAATCTAGTTTAACAAAATAGAAATAACGCAATTGGGAAAAAGAGTCAATGTTAAAAACCCGAAGTACAACAAGAACTACAGCACCGAGTTTCAAATATTGCCAACTGGATGTAGACCTGTTCCAGGTGTTAGAATCATTCAACATATACAACTTGCGATACTGAATCACAAGATTATGGCTCTCAAAGCAAAATGTAATAGTAAAGTCCCAGGATGCCTTCAAATGAAAGGGGAAGTTAGAAGGCACTCTGCACTTTCAACTTAAAACATGCAACAGTTTCAAGCCAAAAGGCAAAAGAAACCAATTATTAGCCATCAAATACAAGGCCCTGGGAGAAAATGGAGTATAATTTATTTGAAGCATATGGAAGAAACAATTTTCTATTATTCTGATTTCTTTGATTTAGATGTACAGTACTGACTAATAAAAAAAGGAAAGAACTCAAAGCAAAAATGAAACAAAAGCTAAATACTACAGATGTTGGAAATAACAAAAGAAAATGTTAGAAACACTCAGCAAGTCGAGCAAAGGTCATTGACCTGAAACGATATTACTGTTTCTTGCTACATAGATGTTTCCTGACCTGCTGAGTGTTTGCAGCATTTTCTGTTTTTATTTCCAGCATTTGCAGTGTTTTCCATTTTCTATTTTTATTAGCCAAGACGAATAATTGTTTTGTATGTCATGGTGTTCCAAATGAAGTTGTATCAGATAGTGGATAACAATTACACTAGGAAATTCCAACAGTTTGCAGAACAATATGCGTTCAATCATGTCACCAGCTCACCAAAACATCCCAAGTCAAATGGCAAGGCAGAGAATGCCATTTAGCAAAGGCACTTGCAGAAAAAGTTCATGAGTCTGACACAGGACCTTACCTCCAACTTCTCAATTGGTATAATACACCCCCAAATAAGGTGAAGAACAGTAAAGTTTGATTGTGACTGACCGACCACTGTGCATTCTCAGGTGCTTGGCATTCAAACAAGTAGACCTTAAAGAACTGTTTTTATTAGTTTTTAGTCAAGGGAAGAAATAACACAAATGTAGAGACAGGTGATTTTCATAATCCCTCAGGTATCCACAACCATCTATCTGGTGCCATATTCCTTACAGCTTTTAGGCTTCCTGAAGGCTTAATGAGTGTATCCAGTGAGTAGCTGACTAGTCAAAGCAGGCCTATCCTTTGTACAAGCTAATTATTACTGCTTGGTAATAGTGCCCTAGCCCTCTGCTGGTCTCTTACAGCGCAAGCGGTGTTTCCCTTGTGCACTCTACTTAAAATCATTCACAGAGCACAGTTAATGCGAACACAGTTGTCATATACACAACTGCCAACCAAACCACACCCGCCCATTAGTATTTTCACACTAATTCTGGGCACCACGCTTTAGGAAGGACATGAAGGCTTTGGAGAGGGTACAGAAGAGATTTACTAGAATGGTTCCTGTAATGTATGTACCTTTAAGGGGGGAACTACTTTCTACAGCTCATGTATACTGTAGTACCGGCAGTATATAACGCTGAGTCGTAATCTGTTATTTCAGTTGCAGTTTGAACCACGTTGAGTAAATACCTGTTGTACCGTTCTCTGCAGTCCTTTTCTTATTATTACACGGACGTAACAGTGGCGACGAGCAAGTTCGAACCTACCTGCAACTCTGCATCACCTCCCAGGGATTTGCTCCTGGAGAACAGTGGAAGAAGGTCGGGTCCAGAAGCACGGGCGTCAACCACGGGCATCCGCCCAGTCATCCAGCGGCGATTTGAGCATCGCAGGGGAGGCTGTCGAGAGCCAGGCTTGGCTTTCCAGTCACGGTGGTCCAGCAAAACGGGCTGGCAACAGGTACTGCGCAGACCCTTCCCGGACAGCGACGGGCTAGAGCCCGACCGAGTGGCACAGAAAAAGGCCGAGCAGCGTCGACAGGGGAGAGAGAGAGGGCAGAGCGCACAGGGTGCAGCCAGTGTTCAGGACCGAGCAGCGTCAACGGGGAAGAGAGGCGAGAGAGAGCAGAGCGCAGCCGGTGGTCAAGGGCCGAGCAGCGTCAACGGGGGAGAGAGGCGCGCAGGAAAACGTGAGGCGCTGCCATTGCCACGAGGACCGCAGAGAGCGGCGTTGGCAGCAGCGCAGGAGAAGCGCACGAAACCTACAGGGCGTCGCCATTTGCCACGAGGCCCGCCGAGAGCGGCGTTGGCAGCAGCGCGGGAGACGCCATTTTAAGCCAGTCTAACCACACCCAAAAATGCCGAAGAGTGGCAGTATCACAGCGCTCGACAATGAAGTCGAAGATTGGACGACATAGGTCGAACGCATAGAAGTATACTGCAAGGTGAATGAAGTGCCAGATGACAAGAAAGCGCTGGTATTATTGAATTCAATGGGTGCAAAAACATATAGCTTACTATGAAACCTAGTAACCCCAGAGAAGCCAGTAGAAAAGGATTTTGAAAACATAGTGTCAATCCTACAGGACCACTTAAACCCCACACCGCTGCTGATAGCAGAAAGATTTAAGTTTCACAAAAGGAACCAGCATAAAGATGAAAGTAATGCTGAGTATTTAACGGAACTGCGCAAGCTATCGAAACACTGCCAGTTTGGAACGGGACAAGCAGATACTTTAAGGGACAAGTTTGTGTGTGGGCTTCAAAGTGAAGGAACCCAGAAACGGCTTCTATCAGAAAAGGATCTTACGCTGGACAAGGCTTTCAGCATTGCAGTATCACACGAAGCAGCAGCACGGGGCGCTGCAGAGATACAACGGAGATCGCAAGAATATGGCACAAATGAAATGTCATACGGAACAGTGAAGTGCTATCGCTGCGGCAGAACAACACATGACCATAATGATTGCTGGTTCAAGGACAAAGTGTGCAGACAGTGTGGAAAAGTAGGACACATAGCAAGATTCTGCAGGTCGGGAAAGAAAACCAGCAGCAAGAAATCTCCATAGGAGAAGTACAAGAAGGTACATAAGGTGACGGAGGGTAGTTCAGACGAACAGAAGAGTGATACAGACTCTGGAAGCAAGGAGCTGGGTTGTCTGAAACTACATAATGTGATCAAAACGGAGGATCACCAAACTATCTGGGTCATGCTCAAGATAGCAGGAGTTCAAGTGAAAATGGAATTGGACACAGGATCAGCCCTAACAGTCATAAACCGAAGGGACTACAAGCGGCTATTCTCACATATACCCTTGAGAGATACAAAGATTGTCTTGAAGACGTACACGGGGCAAAAAGTCTACCCCAAAGGAAAAATAAGGGTGAACATTATATATTAAGGCAAGGAAACACCAAAAATGGACTTATATGTATTGCCAGATGGAGGACCACCACTACTAGGACGTGAATGGATCCGGAAGATACAGCTAGATTGGCATTCCATACAAGCACCGACTGTAGATGCCAAAAAGGATGACGACGTCACACCTGGCCGACTGTCAAAAATGCTAACTGACGCACAAGAAGTGTTCCAGCAGGGACTCGGAACACTAAAAGGCCTAACAGCGATGATCAAAATAGAGGAAAATGCAAGCCCAAAGTTTTTTAAGGCCAGACCGGTGCCTTATGCGATCCGTCCAGCCGTCGAAGCAGAGCTGGAAGGTTTGGAACGTTCAGGAGTACTGTCCAAAGTGGACTGGAGCGGGTGGGCTACACCCATCGTTCCTGTAATGAAGAGGTCGTTGAGTAATACGCCTGGGGAACCAAAGAAGGTTCGCATCTGTGGGGACTTTAAGGTGACAGTGAACCCAATCCTTCACACTGTACAATATCCGCTTCCGCGGATTGTAGATATTTTCGCCTCGCTATCTGGAGGGAAACGCTTCACTAAGATTGATCTGGCCCAGGCGTACCTGCAAATGGAGGTAGAAGAAGCCTCGAAACAGTACCTCACGATCAACACTCATAAAGGTCTCTACCAATACAACCGGCTGGTGTTCGGGGTAGCATCAGCTCCGGCTATTTGGCAAAGGGCAATGGAACAAGTCCTGTAAGGGATTCCAGGGACCCAGTGTTATTTGGACGACATCCTGGTCACGGGCAAAAATGACAGTGATCACCTCGCCAACCTGGAGCAGGTGCTCACTAGATTGAAAGAATATGGGCTTCGAGCTAATCGCCACAAATGCAAGTTTTTCCAGAAGCAGATCTCGTATTGTGGCCACATTATTGATAAAGAGGGGTTACATAAGTCCCCTGAAAAGATTGAGGCAGTAGTCAAGGCTCCAGCACTGGAAAATGAGTCACAACTGAGGTCATTCCTCGGGCTGATGAACTACTACCATAAGTTCTTGCCGAATTTGTCTACCGTACTACACCCACTGAACACCCTACTGCAAACGGGGGTACCATGGAAGTGGAGTGACTAATGTAAACGAGCTTTCCAGAAGAGCAAAGCATTGATCACATCAAAAGAGGTGTTGGCTCATTTCAACCCAGCACTACCAATTCGGTTGGCGTGTGATGCATCACCCTATGGCATTGGAGCGGTTCTGTCGCACAAATTCCCGGACGGCTCGGAGAGGCCAGTAGCCTTTGCGTCTCGGTCACTAACCTCAGCCGAGCGTAACTACACCCAGATTGACAGGGAGGCCCTCAGCCTAGTGTGGGGAGTGAAAAAGTTCAATCATTTTCTGCACGGGCAGAAGTTCACCTTGCTGACTGACCACCAACCACTTGTCTCCATCTTTAATCCAAAGAAGGGCATTCCAGTGATGACTGCGCAATGGCTACAAAGGTGGTCCCTTTTTCTAGGGGCGCACCAATATGAAATCGAGTATAAGGGCACGAAACAGCATGGAAACGCTGATGGGCTATCACACCTGCCACTGCCTACTGCGGAGGAAGCACCAGCAGTGGATCCTGTCGAAATATTTCATTCGACTATAATTGAATGCTTGCCAGTAACTAACGCTGGTATAGAGAAGGAGACCCGAAATGACCCGACACTGTCTCGGGTATATGATTTGACGGTGAAGGGATGGCCAGCACATGGCGACTCACTGTTGCCAGCATTCTCATCCAGAAGAGAACAGCTGTCAGTATGCCAGAGGACCTTGATGTGTGGATCCCGAGTGGTAATTCCACCCAAGTTAAGGGAGAGAGTGCTCAATGAGCTTCACGAAGGTCATCTGGGAGGGGTGAAAATGAAAAGCCTTGCTAGGGCTTATGTGTGGTGGCCGGGGATCGATCAGCAAATCGAGGACCTGACAAAGAGCTGCTCAGGATGCCAGAAGGTCCAAAATGTACCACCACATGCCCCTCTACACCCATGGGAGTGGCCCTCATCTCCATGGCAACGGGTGCATATTGATTTTGCTGGTCCATTCATGGACTCAATGTTTTTAATAGCCGCGGATGCGCACTCGAAATGGCCTGAGGTGATCAAAATGTCCTCCACCACCACGGAGAAAACTATTGCAGTCCTACGGACCATTTTTGCCAGGAACGGCTTGCCAGAGCAGATTAGCTCTGATAACGGACCACAGTTTGTGTCCGAAGAGTTTCGAAGATTTATGAAAAGGAATGCGGTAAGGCATTACACATCCACCCCGTATCATCCAGCCACAAATGGATTGGCTGAGAGGTTCGTACAAACCTTTGAAAAAGCAGTAAAGGCCATGTGCGATGACGACATTCCACTGCAGCATAAGGTGGACAATTTCCTGTTAGCCTACAGAAATGCGACACATGCAGTCACCAACCAGGCCCCGGCCATGATGTTCTTTAACCGAAGGTTGAGATCTCGTCTGGATTTGCTCAGATCAAATGTATGAAGAGATGTTGAGAGTAAGCAATTCCAGCACATCAATGAGAAGCCGACAAGGAGCTTCAATGTAGGGCAACCAGTCTTGGCCCGCGACTACCGAACAGAGAAATGGCAACCAGGGGCCACTAATGTACACAGTGGACGTTGGGGAGAGCATCATGAGATGCCATGCTGACCAGATCCTAGAGTCACAGGAACGAGTCAACTCCATGCCTCGCCCATACGTACCTGGTGATGAACCCGACGTACAGGTAGCATCTACCCCAGAAACAGTAGCATCGGAAGCTGATGAACCAACCGACGACAGGGGGCCAGAATCGCCTCCGCACCAAGAGCAAGACACTCGGGAAAGGCGCTATCCAGAAAGGATCAGGAAGCCTCCCAAAGACTGAATTTATAAATAGACTATTTTCAGCTAATGTTGCATGTTAAAAGTGTTAATTGTAATTAGTTTGATATTTAATTGTTAAATGAGTGTTATGGTACTGTTAATCTAAAAGGGGAGGAATTGTAATGTATGTACCTTTAAGGGGGGAACTACTTTCTACAGCTCATGTATACTGTAGTACCGGCAGTGACCACACCTGTATATAACGCTGAGTAGTAATCTGTTGTTTCAGTTGCAGTTTGAACCACGTTGAGTAAATACCTGTTGTACCGTTCTCTGCAGTCCTTTTCTTATTATTACACGGATGTAACAGTTCCAGGATTGAGGGATTACAGTTACGTGGATAGACTGGAGAAGCTGGGGTTATTCTCCTTAGAGCAGAGAAGGCTAAGAAGAGATTTGATTGAGGTCTTTAAAATAATGAACAGCTTAGATAGAGTAAATAAAGAGAAACTGTTTCCAGTGGCTGAAGGGTCGATAACCAGAGGGCCACAGATTTAAGGCAATTGGCAAAAGAACCAGAGGCGGCCTGAGGAAAAACTTTTTTGTGCAACGAGTGGTCAGGATTTGGAATGCACTGCCTGATAGGCTAGTGGATACACATTCAATAGTAATTTTCAAAAGGGAATTGGACAAAAACTTAAAGAGGAAGAAATTGCAGGGATGAGAGGAAAGAGCGGGGGCGTGGGACTAACTGGATTTATCTTTGAAAGAGCCATCGCAGACTTGATGGGCCGAATTGTCTTCTTCTGTGCTGTACTATTCTATGATTCTATGAACTAGCTTGTCAGTTGTACCAGCACAGTCAGCACATGCAAAAACAACTACCAAACAATAACCCAGCCACCCATTAAACTTCTGCCAGTAATTTAATTTAACAGCGAACTGGTCAATAGATAGTACTTACCCACTCACTCCAGTTCAGGCCAAACTTCCAACAAATTCCCCTTAGCAAGTTAATGGCTATAATATAAATTGTCACTATAACTGGGAAGTTGGTATAGTTAACATTCTTATTCGCATCATCAGCCAATTAATTGTCTCTAGTCTCTCCTTCTAGCTATTCTTGTCCTGCCCTCCACTAGAGCTGTCAGCATCACATCGGATTACTTCCAGCTACCTTCCTCTTGATCTACATTTCAGTTTATTTCAACCACTTGGGATTTCACCTGCTCACAGTCGCTTCAGCTGCTAGGTGTTTTCCAGTCTGTTCTGGTGAACGACCCAAGCAGTTATCTCCTTTGGATGCTTCAGCCGACAGATAATTGAGTGGTGCTTTTGGAAACAATACTTTCCAGCAGCAGTATAATTTTTCAGTAATACTACAGGTAATTTTTTTTTCTTAGACACACCTTAACTTTAAAATGGCGTCATATTGACTGCATAATGAGCTATTTGATGAATCTTCATGTTCCTAATGGCCCAGTAATTCCGGGCACAACGCGTGAGTACAGACGGGGTACTCACGCATGTGCCCGGAGGAATTGCCGGTTTTCAGCATGCACAGCGCATGTGCTGAAAACCGGCATTTCCTGTCCTCTGACCCAAGGGGTTAAGAGGCAGAACGCGCGCAACTGCACAGGCAGCGCGTGCGCAGTAAAATTTCTTTTTTTTTTCAGAGTTGCGCGCGTGTAAAGGCCTCCGGTCTTTATGCGTGGAAAAACAAGACGTAAGTATTTAGTTTTTCAGGTAAGTGGGCTTTTAGTACAATTGAGAATTTTTTTTTCCACAAGTGTTATTTTTAAAGAATTTACAGGATGGTAAGTTTAGTTTTAGACCCTATTTTTTAAAAATTTATTTTTTTCAAAAAATTGATTAATTGTTTAAAACATTTTTTTAAACTTATTTATAGTTAATATAATCAGTGGGATGTTTTTTAAAATTTTATTTAAAGTTAAAGTAGTGTTTTGGCAGCCCATACTTTTCATGAGTTTGACAGCTCTTACTGTAAAACTCATGAATGAGTTTCCCCTCCCCTGATTGGCTGCACAGTGCTCACCTGATCCAGCCGGCACATCGCACTAACTACACCGCTGGATCAGGTAAGCACATCGCTCCGACAGCTGAACCGGGCCTGTGACAGGAAATGCAAGCAGGCCCGGGCTTCAGATGTCGGCGCGCAGGGTGAGTGCACATCGGGGGCTTGCACGCGCGGCAAGCCCCCGATCCTAATTTCAGGGCCAATATTAGCCTTTCCCTTTCAAATGCTGACTGATCTGCTGTCTACTTTCTGTTTGAAGTAGCCCAGCTGTTTGTAGTTCATATTTCAAATGGCAGTCCTAGCAATCTTAGGGAGAGTTTAGGTGAGCAAATTCTTTCATTTTAATTAGCACTGGGATATGAATTTCACTGGTTTTCATGTATAGTAGCTTGCAAATAGGATTATATTTATAGTTTCTCTAAATACCACTCAGGACATTTTCAAACACATTTATGATGCCACTATAATTAATACTAATTTCAGTGGAGTCTGCACAGAGCCCTGAACTCTCCCCAGCCCACAGATACACACGCGCACACACATATGCCTAGTTGAAAACAATGCCCTGTAGTGTACTTTAATATATGCATGTAAGATAATTATTTTGAAGATAATCCTACATTAAAATAACAAACAATTCCAATATCCTACCCTCCCATGAATTATATATTCATATTCTTAAGTATTAGAGCTGGATTTTTCTTCACTATATCACCCAAAATATAGTGGTGGACAATTTCCTGAAGGATGCAGGGAGTTTTTGTCCCTTTAAGTGGTCCTTCTACCACTGCAGCACTGCCACAATTTTCCAGACAGCAGTGATGGGCTCTGTCTGTGTGGTGGGGGTCTCACCGAGAACCCAGCCTGTATAGTTAATCAGCCCCAATGCAGGAAAATGAATTAGAGTCATTGTGGGGCCAGAGTGGTGGGTGGAAGTCCTGCCCTACCCCTCCTCTGGTGCCAAAACTGGCCTCGAAGACATCACGGGGTAAAAATTGGGTAGCGCCTTTGGGGTTCTACCTAGGCCGGGTTAGCGCCCCGAAAAAGTTAGCACCCCCGTGGCCAATTTTCCCAGGTAGCGCCCCGAGAGGGAGGAGGGGCGCTACTGGAAGTGCCCCATGTCCCTCTTGGGGCGCTGCGAGCCAAAACCATGGCGCTACATGTCACAGTACTGCAGGCATTCCCCCTTATTAAAGGGATGCGGCCTGGCGCAGCACATACCGGCGCCCAGCTGGGCCACCAGGGATTGGGAGTGCCGGCAAACGAGCCCTGCACTTAAGAGGAGTGCCAGGCTCACGGAGAGCAGCCAGCACCCAGCGGGAGGGCTTCATGGGGGCCGGCAACAAAAATGGCCACCCACCACCTCCCCTTTAACTAGCGCTGCCCAGGCCACAGGTAGGCCCCCCTGACCCTGTCGGACATAGCGTCCGGCGGTAAGTCGGGGGGCGCCACCCAAGATTACAGCTGTGGTGCAAGCGGGGCGCTGCACATGGCGATGATGTCATTGGCGGCGGCGCTAATGGTTAGCACCACCACAAACCTCCCGCTGAATTTTACGGGAGCTGTTAGCGACGCCGCGCCCAGGCACTAGTTGATTTGCGCCCCGTTAGCGCCCTAAGAGGGCACTAACGGGAGGCACAAATCAACCGAATTTAGCCCCCACAGGTCTTAATGTCACAATAGTCTCAACCATTGTATTTTCATCTCTACTGTTAAATGTCATTAGCACAGTTTTCATACTGAGATGATAGTGTCTATCATTAAATATATAAGCTGAGAGTAGATACAAAGCTGGAATTTAATCTTACAGTCAATATGACGTCCATGAAGTGCTTGGATTTATGATCACTTCTAAACTCCTAGAGTGAAGCTTTATCATTCACTCCAATATCTATCAATTTCTATACAAATATTTCAAAACATATACATTGCAGATTAAGCTCCAGTGGTCTTGCAGTGATCATCGCACAAATTTAATGTTTAAGTGAGGATATCACCACCCATCAACTGAATGGAGTGCCTTGGCCAACATCATACCTGTGTGAAAAATATTGGTTTCTGAATAGTTAAGAAAAAAGATTGAAGAGTATAATAATTAAAATTAATACTGTTATTATAGATGTGTGTATATATATATATATTAATTTAGTATAAAATATATATACTGAATATACACATCTATATAACAGTGCTAATTTTAATCTTAATGTAGTTAATGTTTGCTAGTTAGAAGCCAGTATTTATAATGTGAGTATATAATATGTGTATTTAAGAAATATAATGGGTATGTGGGAGTGATTACACTGAAATCAAACTCATTGTAGAATTTCTTTTGGAATTCCAATCAATCAGTAAACAGAATTTCATCAGTTGAAGAGAGCAAAATGAGAATTAAACTACTCCTAAAACATTCAAAAGTGTAGTTCTTAATGAACTGCTCCCACAGTTTCCCACAAGGTGAAAACCAATCTTGGTAGGGTTGTCATGGATAGGTTTGTAACACAGAGGGATTTAGAGAATCAGAGGCAAAGACACCCTGAGCTTCTCTTCATAAGCAGTTTCAGAGTGCCATGAACAGAGGCCTGGGAGCAGTGCACCCACAACCCTCTTAGCTGAGGAATGTGGCATGATTTGGGAGATAATATATTAAGAAATGGGAGCAAAAGTAAAATTTATAAATATGTGCTAACAAAACCAGGGTTACCATTTGAATGACTGTAAATTATTCCTGTGTTCTTGTTCACAGCAGCAGAAGGCAGGACTTGCAGGGAAATCATGAGATGCTCTCATGAGGATGTGAGAGATTACTTTCTGAATGGTCACTCTCATGAAATAGGGGCTGCATCTCTGTGAACCTTCTGATTGCATTTTTTAAAAAGTACATGCCCCAAAATTCAGGTAGGGGCGCTCCACTGGCTGAAAGGACCGTAAGTCCACCTGAGTGGACAGGCTCAGACGAGAAAGGATGGCCCAGAAAGGCCCACAGGTAGTAAAGGTAAGGGGCAGTTCAGCTCTGAGACAGATTAAAGATCACCACTGATGTCTTGGTGGGTGATTGCACAGAAGGTTATATCACAGCCTGAATCGCTGCACACAACTCCTGTGCAGCTAGTTTCAGAGTAGCATTGGTAGAGGTCTGAGAATAGGTCACCCATTTCGTGAACAGTAGATAGTATCAAAAGCTCCAGCTGAAAAGGGCAGAAAATAACTCAATGAAGAGCACTGGCTTCCTCACCAAAATAATCTGTTTTTACCAGAACAATTTGTATTCTCTCCTCTGCAATCTGAAGCAAGCAACTCACAATATGTAGCTTGCTATACTACTTTTTCTTGATTCATTCTTGGGGTGTTGATGTTACTGGCAAGGCTGGCAGTTATTGCTTATCCCTAGTTCCCCTCGAGAAGGTGGTGGTGGGCCTTCTTTTTGAAATGTAAGAAATCACACAACACCAGGTTATAGTCCAACAGCTTTATTTGAAATCACAAGCTTTCGGAGCGCTGCTCCTTCATCAGGTGAAGTGGAGAAATGCATAAAAACACAGCTTATATAGTCAGAGAATAATGTCAGATGTTTACAGGTAATCTCTCTAACTGCCATTTATCACACCTCGGCAGAGAGATAATCACAGCAATCAAAGGTGTAAATGGTGTCCAAACAGGTCAGTCAGGAAAACATTACATCAAAGAGCAATGAGGTGGGGTCACAAGGGGTCAAATGTTGCAGATGCTGGGGTCTGTATGAAAAACAAAAAAACAGACAAAAAACATTTTTTTTGCTGGAAATCACAGCAGGTCCAGCCGCATCTGTGTGGTGAGAACAAGCCAACGACGACTCGAGTCTGGATGACCCTACATCAGGTGCGGTTACATGTAGCGTGACATGAACCCAAGATCCCGGTTCAGGCCGTCCTCATGGGTGCGGAACTTGGCTATCAGTTTCTGCTCGATGATTTTGCGTTGTCGTGTGTCTCGACCTTCGAGACCTTCGAGACACACGACAACGCAAAATCATCGAGCAGAAACTGATAGCCAAGTTCCGCACCCACGAGGGCGGCCTGAACCAGGATCTTGGGTCCATGTCACGCTACATGTAACCGCACCTGATGTAGGGTCATCCAGACTCGAGTCGTCGTTGGCTTGTTCTCACCACACAGATGCGGCTGGACCTGCTGTGATTTCCAGCAAAAAAAATGTTTTTTGTCTGTTTTTTTGTTTTTCATACAGACCCCAGCATCTGCAACATTTGACCCCTTGTTACCCCACCTCATTGCTCTATGATGTAATGTTTTCCTGACTGACCTGTTTGGACACCATTTACACCTTTGATTGCTGTGATTATCTCTCTGCCGAGGTGTGATAAATGGCAGTTAGAGAGTGTGGTGATTATTCCTTGATTA
Source organism: Somniosus microcephalus (assembly GCF_052327205.1). NCBI lineage: Eukaryota > Metazoa > Chordata > Chondrichthyes > Squaliformes > Somniosidae > Somniosus > Somniosus microcephalus. The sequence goes on along the minus strand of NC_141000.1, from coordinate 61,005,493 downwards.
GTAAAAGTGTTGTGATTCGTTGTTTGTTAACTGCCTTGGGATATGTGTTGTAATCTCATTGGTAGTTGATGATCACATGATGTGTTGTGGCTACCTTAAATTCAGTCCTTTTCTAGCTTAGTTGGGACTGGATGTGGAAAGATATGCTGCTGATTTTAAAGTTAATAAAGCCTAGTTTTGGAAGGCAAATCTATTCTTTATTTCAATTTATTAACTTTTTGTTAGAATGGAGCGATATCTTCAACCAGAACAATTCAAGGCTGACCCCAATTCTGCTGGAGTGGATGATAAATGGAAACATTGGTATTGTACATTTAAAAACTTTTTGGGCGTGTTGGATCAAGAGGCTCTAAATAAGCTGAATATGCTGATCAGCTACATTGACCCGGATGTATATAAATATATTTTGCACTGTAAAACTTATGAAGAGGCTATTTCTACATTGGAAAAGATTTTTGTTAAACCAAAGAATGAGGTATTTGCACGTCATCCTCTATCTGCCCGTAGGCAGCAGGTGGGAGAATCTTTGGATACTTATTTACAAGCACTTCGGTGCCTTAGTGTTGACTGTAATTATAAGGCTGTGACGGCTGAAGAACATAAGGACGAATCGGTACGGGATGCTTTTATTAATGGATTACTGTCTACATCAATTCGTCAGCGGTTGTTAGAAAATAAGACTCTGGATCTTAAAAGTGCTTTTGAGCAAGCTTCTACATTGGATGTGGCTCAGAGAAGTTCGGATTCTTATGCTCTTTTTAATCGGCCTGCGACTATGGTTTCAGCAGTTTCGGATGAAAAGGAATTATGTGGACTTAATGGGAGTGGTTTACTAGATTTTGAAACAGTTTTTACTTCGGCGGCCGTTGCCTCTAGGATTCAGAAGTGTTATTTTTGTGGGAATATCCGGCACCCTCGTCTGAAGTGTCCTGCTCGGGAGGCTGTGTGTAGTAAATGCGGCAAGAGAGGTCATTATGCACGTGTGTGCAAATCATCAGGTTCAATTACCTTCCCTTCTCCTGGTGTGGGAGGGTCTTCCTCCACTACCTCTTCTGTGACTATTCAGCCTTTAGATAGGGCGTTTATTGCATCAATTTCTGCTGCATTTGCTCATGGCCTAAACAAAGCTATAGTTACGGCTCAAGTTAATGGGTTGGAAGTGAAGGCCCTTATAGATACGGGCAGTACTGAGAGTTTTATAAGTCTTCAGTTTGCGAAGGAGAAGCATTTGAAAATGTCGCCTGTTATGTATCAGGTGTGTATGGCTCAGACGACCCTTACTTCACAAATAGCTGGTTGTTGCTTTGTGAAAATGGTTCTTCTGGGTAATACGTATACTGATATACGCCTATCTGTTTTGCCTAATCTCTGTGTGGATATTTTGATTGGACATGATGTGCTTCAGTTACACGAGTCTCTTAGTCTTTCATTTGGAGGGACTAAGCCACCTTTATCTATTTGTGGATTAACCTCTTTATCTATTCCTCCATTATCACTTTTTTCCAATTTGATGTCGGATTGTAAGCCAATTGCTACCAAGTCAAGAAGATATAGTAGTCAGGATAGAGAATTTATTAATTCTGAAGTTCAACGTCTCTTATTGGAAGGAATCATTGAACCTAGTTGTTCGCCTTGGCGAGCACAGGTAGTTGTCACGACTAATGAGAGACACAAGAAACGAATGGTGATAGACTATTCCCAAACTATTAATAGGTATACTCAATTAGACGCGTACCCTTTGCCTAAGATTGATGAGCTTATCAATAAAGTATCTCAGTATAAAGTTTTTAGCACTATTGATTTAAAGAATGCTTATCATCAGATTCCTATTGTTAAGAAGGATCAACCATATACGGCCTTTGAGGCTGGTGGAAAGCTATCAGTTTTGCCGAATACCATTTGGTGTTACTAATGGTGTTGCTTGTTTTCAACGGGCAATGGATGCTTTGATAAGTGATAACTCCCTCTCTGACACCTTTTCATACTTAGATGACATCACAGTGTGTGGCAAATCAAGGGTGGAGCATGATTCTAATTTTAAAAGATTCCTTCAAGCTGCGGAAAAAGTTGGTTTAACTTTTAACAAAGAGAAATGTATCTTTTCGACTACTGAGGTAAATCTATTGGGGTATATTATTTCGGGAAATAAGATTAAACCAGATCCAGAACGTCTGCGACCATTGATCGATTTACCTTGTCCTACTAATTCTAAGGCTTTGCAACGAGTTGTTGGACTGTTTTCTTATTATTCTAATTGGATTGCAAATTTTTCACAGAAGATCCGGCCTCTTATTCGGGTTACGACATATCCTCTATCATGGGAGGCCAGGACATGTTTTGAGAATTTAAAAAAGGATATTTTAGGAGCAGTTGTGCATTCCATTGATGAGCAGGTTCCCTTTGTGATTGAGACGGATGCTTCTGATTTTGCAATTGGGGCTACTTTGAACCAAAATGGAAGACCTGTGGCCTTTTTCTCACGTACTTTGAATAATAGTGAAAAAAGGCATTCCTCAATAGAAAAAGAGGCATACACAATAGTAGAAGCATTGCGTAAATGGAGACATTATTTATCGGGGCGACATTTCACGTTGGTAACTGATCAAAAATCTGTGTCCTTTATGTTTGATGTTAAACATTTTGGAAAGATTAAAAATGATAAAATAATGAGATGGAGGATTGAGTTGGCATGTTACCATTTTGACATAGTTTATCATCCAGGGAAGGATAATGTTGCTGCTGATGCACTGTTGAGGGCTTATTGTTCTGTGATTCACGGAGATACGCTTATTAATCTTCACAATGCTTTATGTCATCCTGGGGTTACGAGGATGATACACTTTGTACGCAGTAAGAACTTGCCTTTTTCAGTTGAAGACGTCAAGCGGATGACTTCATCATGTTCTATCTGTGCTCGGTGTAAACCGAATTTCTTTAAGCCTCAACGAGCTCATCTTATAAAGGCTACTTCTCCTTTTGAACGTTTGAGTGTTGATTTTAAGGGATCTCTTCCTTCAACTACTCAAAACCGATATATATTTACTGTTGTGGACGAGTTTTCAAGGTTCCCTTTTGCTTTTCCTTGTGCAGATGTATCAGCTGCTACAGTTATTAAATGTTTGACTCAACTTTTTGTCATCTTTGGGATGCCTGCGTATATCCATTTGGATCAGGGAAGTTCTTTTATGTCTTCCCAGTTGAAGGAATACCTTCAGAGTCGGGGAATTTCTACTAGTAGAACTACCCCGTATAATCCCCAGGGTAATGGACAGTGTGAACGATACAATGGGGTGATCTGGAAGGCAGTTATGTTGGCGTTGACATCCCGGAACCTTAAGAATACACAGTGGGAAATGGTGCTGCCTGATGCCCTGCATTCCATTAGATCATTGCTTTCAACGGCTACTAATGTGACCCCCCATGAAAGGCTCTTTAACTATCCGCGGAGATCTACTACGGGATATTCGGTACCTTCATGGCTTACTATACAGGGACCTGTGTTGCTTCGACGTCATGTTAGATTGTCAAAATATGACCCCTTGGTGGAGGAGGTGGAGCTGTTGGAGGCAAATTCCCAATATGCTCATATTCGATTCCAAGATGGGAAAGAAAGTACTGTTTCAATTAAAGACTTGGCTCCTTGTGGGGGCCAGCCCTCTTCTGAGAATATTAATAATGGTCATGATTCGGATAATGTGGATGCTGTTACAGATACTACGAATATTTCCAATCCGATTGCAGATAATCATACTTCTATTAGTCAGCCTTTGATAGATGTTTATGACCGTCCTAGTTCATCTTCTGATGGGATTTCTAATCCGGAAACCGTTGAGAATCGGGATATGGATAGCCTTCCTGTTGAAGATACTTCTGTGCCTTCTGGCGTGGGAGGGCAAGGAATTTCACCAAGGTTAAGAAGGTCGACACGAACAAGATATCCGGTCGACCGATTGAAAATGGACTTTTAAATTGATAGTAATGTTTTAAAAATTGTTGAAATATTATAGTATATTGTTTTAGTTGAGAGATACTTAATACTTATGCGTAATGTTATTATTTGTTGTTGTTCATTTAGTATTGTGTTATGTAAATAGTTTTATTCTCGTGCATAGTTTAGTTGTAAATAATTAATTGTAAATTGTAAAAGTTATTAGGTTGGAGTATATTTTAAAAGGAGGGGTGAATGTGGTGATTATTCCTTGATTAGTAAAAGTATTGTGATTCGTTGTTTGTTAACTGCCTTGGGATATGTGTTGTAATCTCATTGGTAGTTGATGATCACATGATGTGTTGTGGCTACCTTAAATTCAGTCCTTTTCTAGCTTAGTTGGGACTGGATGTGGAAAGATATGCTGCTGATTTTAAAGTTAATAAAGCCTAGTTTTGGAAGGCAAATCTATTCTTTATTTCAGAGAGATTACCTGTAAACATCTGACATTATTCTCTGACTATATAAGTTGTGTTTTTATGCATTTCTCCACTTCACCTGACGGCATCTCCACACCATGGCTTCTTTTTGAAATGCTGCAGTCCGTACGGGACAAACTAAAATAATTATTGATGCAGGTAATTTTATTATTTTAAATAACTTGCATGGTTAAACATGTTGGTACCAAAATAAACCATCACAAAATGTAATTGTGTCACTAAAACATTTTTCAAGATCTACTTATCTATAAGTCCTTTACTTCAGAAGTATTTGCATATTTGGCTGAGTTCATACAGTACCAAACAGGGATTGTCAGGTGGGAGCCACTGGTTAGCTAATTTTGCTAGTTTGAGTGCCACAGTCACTTGAACAAATAGCCACAGCTGAGATTAGTTTTGTCAGTCTGGGACCTGATCACCAAATGGAATTCCCTTTTCCATCTTTCAGGCGTTGGGATATTAAGCAGCTTTTCCATTTCAGCCTGCCATGAATTGGACTCCTATCAATTAGTTACAGGGTGGTGCTGAGTGTAACCTTGGGCTAATATTCCACCTGAATTGCCCCAGTTAAAGGAATCTGCTTGGACCGGAGGGGCTTATTAAAGATTTTTTTTAAAGCTTTGAATTAGGAAAGGTGAAGGGAGAAGAATGTCCAGGTGATTGCGAAATGCGTGAATATATTACTTGGTCAAACTCAAAATCTAATGTGCAATGTTTCTTTGGAGTCAGTGATATTCTTGAAAAGTATTCTTCCAAACCTTTTCATTTGTTTGGGGCCACACAATGAGAATAATGTCATCAGAATCCAGGAAAAAAAATATCTATATAATTTAAAAAGTATGAAAGAGAGAAAGCAAAGCAGAGAGACACACCGAGCGAGAGAGAGGTGGAGCGCACTATAGAAAACTAAGTGAAGTTCTGCATTAAGTCAGTAAAGGTTATCACTATGTCTGCCTGGATTTAGTCAGTGAATCAAAAATTAACACTCAAAACTCCAGGCTTTACAAAAAACTTACTTTGCTACCACATCAGTATTGAAAAAATTAATCCTGCCTTGAAAAGTGTATAACTGTTGTGTTGGGAGAGTTAAGTAGGTGAGTAAATCTGATAAGAGTTTAAAACAGCCTAAGGCATTAATTACCATGAGCAATGATATTTTCTTAGCTGGCTCTAAGAACAGTATCCTGTAGGTCTGTTGCAATCTTTAGCACTGGATTTAAAGAGATTAATCAGTGCACTCCAAAAAGATATTTTTCAAGAGTATGTTGATTAAATTCTTTAAATCCAGCATTACTGACATACTAAAACAAAAGGAAAATACCACGGGAGCTGGAAATCTGAAATAAAAACAGAAAATGCTGGACACACTGGGCAGGTTGTCATTTTCTGCTTTTATTATTGACATACTCTTCTGGACATGGACATAGTCCGTTGTTTCCTAACAAACTGTTCCTGTTCTCTTTAATATGAAGCTTATATGAACCGTGTAAAACTCTGAACTATACATCCAAGATAGTGGAGTACAAGTTGGAAGGAACATGTTAAACTTTACAGTGCTCTGGTGAGACCAAACCTGAAGCTTTGCATCTAGTTTGAGTTAATGAGACATGTGGGAAATATTCAAGCCCTGGAGGCACTGAAGTGAAGAGCCACAAAATGGATTCTAAGCATCAGAACAATGAGATACAAGAAACTTGCTTGAAATAAGCTGTCTGAAAGTAGGCCTCAGAGGTATTTACAATAGTAAATGGTATGAAATTGTAAATCTGAAACACTACTTCAACATTAACTCTAGCTCTAACAGTAGGACAAAGGAGCATGCATTGCAGCAGTGAAGGTAAAGACCTTGGAATCATTTAAGAAACAGCTGCATACTGTGATGGGGAACTATAGGTTGTTTCTGGATGTTTGAATGAGAATTCGATGAATAGCCTTCTTCATTCATCCCCATCTTTTAACCTTGTGATGCTGCACTTTTGAGAATATGTAATCAATTCATGATATTTTCTTCTCAAAAGGAACTAAAAACAGGAACATACTTAACTGTCAATGAAAGAAATTATATTTTCAGTGGCCACTACCATGCATTACATTGAGGTGGGAGTTTTACCCACCATCCGCCCATTCCCATCCCCACCACCACCACCATCATCATCAAAGCCCACAATTTTTAAACAACAATGTGATAAATTACCAGATAATCTGTTTTAGTAATGTTGGTTGATGGATAAATATTGCTCAGAACACCGGGAGAACTCCCCTGCCCTTCTTCAAATTGTCCCATGAGTTTTTTTTTACCTGAGAGGGCAGAAGGGGTCTTAATTTAACATGTTCTCCAAAGATAGCACCTCCAACAATGCAGCACTCCCTTAATGCTATACTGAAGTGTCGGCCTAGATTATGTGCTCAAATCCTAGAATATGGCTTAAAGCAATGACTTTCTAACTCAGTCTATTACCATGTTCCCTTCAACCCAAACTGCCTCCTGGTCACCCTGTTGTGCAGCAACCTGACCTTTTTACTCCCAATTAATCTCGCTCCATCTGTATCTGCTGGGTCCTACAACTGAAATACAACTGAGACACAGGGCTATCCTAATCTCCCTGCAATGTGAAGCAGTCTACTCTTATTATAGCATGAAAGCAGGAATAAGCAGTTGCATTTACAGAAGCACTTAGGGCAAAAAATGTTCAGTGTGACATCTCGACATTATCATCTGATGGGTGATATTTGCAAACATCCTACTCAAGTAAACAGAAAGTGATGCTATAGGTTAAACAGGGAGTCCCAGTATCAGCATATCTCTTAAAAGGTCAGTTACAAATATATCGGGTGGGTTGAAATTCGATTAAGCCCGAAAACAGGCGTGGGCACCATGATGCGAGATATGCCCGCGGCCATTCAGAAAGCACAGGCAGCACGTCAATTTGGTGCTGCCTGCTACTTTACATGATTGTAGCACATGGCCTAACAACTAACATGCTGCTGACAGGCTGTGCGCGCAGCAGGGGGCCCAAGTTCACGTCGCTGGAGCGAGGTTGCTTTTACTTAAAGCTAGCCTGTTCCTTTCCAAGGTAGTCTCTAGCCCTTAAAGCTGAACTGCCTTCTGAAAAAAAAAATCCTTCAGAACTCGGCAGTCTGCAGCGCGGAAAGCTGAACTGCCTTCGGCAAAATTTTTTTTTAAATCCTTCAGAGCTAAGCAGTCTGCAGCTCTTAAAGTGGAACTGCCTTCTGCACGTAAAAAATGCTAAGAGTGCTTCAACACTAACACAAGTGGCTCAACCGGCCAGGAAAAGAGCACCCAGAGCCTCAGATGCAGCACTCCAGCTTTGTGCAGGGGGTCAACACTGGAAGAGAGGTCCTCAAACCACAGGGGGCCAGGAGGCCCTCCAGAAAGAGGGATGTGGGACCAGATCACCGAGGCTGTCACTGCCAGCAGTGTCGCCTCATGACTTGGCTCCAGTGCCCAAAGAAGTTTCATGACCTCAGATGAGTGGTCAAGGTCAGTGAATGCATCTTCAAAAGCCGTCTCCTACCAACTGCACCACTAGCCTCACTAGCCTCACACACTGCTAAACATACCACACCCCCATCACTCACCTACCAACAATCTCTACTAAACATGAGGCACACCTCACATTCCTAGCTTCACTTCACCCCCTTGGAGGAGACAGGGGTGTTGGGCATTTTTGGCAGGGGCATGGCTGAGCCCTTGGCCAGCCGCAGGGCTGAAAGAATACAAGATGCCGGTATCCTCATACGTTATTCTCCTTCTCACATCCCACTTACCCCTCATCTCAAAATATCTTCTGATGTACAAGCTGAACATGGTGTATGCATGCACCTCTTGCTTTACCCCCCTCTCCTCACCACAATCCTACCCCTGTGCCTTGTGAATTTCAGACACCCAAGAAATCCAGCCTGCCCAGCCAATGGTTGATCAATTAGAGGGAGAGAAGAGTGAAGAAGAAACATGGTCACTCGATTTCACACTCCCAGCCACCAGCTCCTTGAGTTTGTCCTGCAAGGCCATCTGCAGTGATCCCCACTGAAAGTCAGCAGCCTTCCACCAGCCATGCTGCAGCCAGTGGGATAACATTGCGTAACATCACTAGGATAGGCAAAGGCACACAGAAGGCAGTCAACTAAGGGAATACACAAGGGTGCTGAGTTGATTTCTTGATGTAATATTGGATGCATATATGAATAAAGTTGGATTGGAAAGTTTGTTTTGTGGTGGCTTTTATTTCAGCATTGTGGCCAAGAGGACGCTGTGATGGTCAGTAACAGAGGGAAGGTAGGTGTGGGACAAATGTTGAAAGGAAAATTGGAGTTGTGGTCACTGCTGCTGCAGGCAGATTATTCAATCCTGGATACCCCGGCCAGAAAGGGGATGTCTGGGTTGCCTCCTTCTTTCCGCTTCCTCCTCCCTCTGAGAGCAGCTTGTCCCCTTTGCTGCCTCTGCTTCATCTCCATGTAATGTTGCAGCCTAAGGGGGACGGCAACTAGTGCCCCCAGGACTGTGAGCAAGTGGTGTTCTCAGAAGCCTTTCTTTGACAACCAAAGCCTTGTAAACATCCAGCAGCACTCCCTGCACACTTGAACAACTTTTTAAACGTATTGCACCAAGCCACTACTTAAATAAAATGTGAAAAAAAATACCCAAAAGCAAAAACCTAAACTTACCGGAAAGAAGTGTGTGCCCCTTTGAGAAACACTGGCAGCGTCTCTGTAGTACTGCTGCACACACGTTCTTCTGTGCGTGGTTTGGAGAGGGCGGTATCAAGAGCGGCGACATCCAAAATCACAGTTGTGCGTCAATTCAGGCGTTGCACGCCGATTGACGTCACAATCTGCATAATTAAAATGTGGGCGATGAGCACAGTCAACGGCAGCGCTGCCAACTTCCCAAAATGGCAGCTGCCATTGACTGCGCCAGAAACGGGTGGAAGCAAGGCAGCTGCCATTTTTTCAGCAAAAGTGGCCAATATGGCCAGCGCTAAACCTCCCAATTTCGTGGCCCAATTGTCTTAATTTCCTCTGTGCACCATGTGTAGCAAAATCATAAATTTGCTTCAGAAGAATATATTTATGATTTCACTCTGAATAGTTCACAGAGGTAACCTTTCGCCATTGAGGGAGTCATCATTAGTATAGGGGCTCCAGTCATCCTGCCATGCTATTTCAATCATCTTGTACTGTTGGGTTCAAAAACCTGCAGTTCTGCCATTGTAGACTTGCCACTCGTCTGGTTTTGGACTTGGCAATCTGTTTTTTTAGTAGGCTGTGCAGACATTTCTAAAATGCAAAACAGCTTCCAAAAGCATGGATTAAAATACATTTTTTAAGGTTTTTAAATGAAGTTTCATTATCAGAGAAAATAATACCAGAATCAGATTATGGCCCAAACACCTAATCCCATCCCTCCTCGACAAAAGACGCCAGATATACTCGAATTATGCTATCAGCACTCAGTGTAAAATCATAATTGTTAAATAAATAACAAAGCTTAGCATTGTTACTGGTAATACTTAGCTCACAGTATGTTGTCGAAATGCCTTCTTTAAAGTAGACAAAGAGATATCCTAAGTAAGTCATTACTAAGCATTGAGAAATGTGGGTACGACTTCAGCGAGCTAATGCACAAACACAGCTCCACCCTCTCCTTCCACACTTGTCCAGCTTCATGCTTGGCTGATATTTTTGATGCGACATCACAGTGGCAGGTGCTCTGACAAGATGTCACAGCCCATGTAATCAACAACTACTGCCATGCCTGTTTAACTTCAGCTGCATTGAAAACCTGTCGACTCTCATACAATACCTATTGTGCCTCCTGATATTATTACACATCGCATCCAACGCCAGATGTCTACCAAATGTCAAAGTAAGTTAATGTCACAGAATGAGAGACATTTCAGCCTGCATTATGTTTTTCACCTCTCCTTTTCCAAAAAAAAAGAATATGACTGTCTTGAGAGGATTCATTTCCTAGGACCTCCTCACAAGACTTTTTTCACTGTCTACGAATAATACTTCAGTCAAAAATGAACAAATTGTTCAACACAAGTAGATGACAATCCTAGCCACAGTGTCAGACTTACAATGGGGCTTCAAAATACCGGTTTGCACCAGGAGTATCTGTGAACGAAACAGGAGAAAACAGAATTTGAATTCATAGAGAGCCTTATCTTGTCTCTCAGAAACATCCCAAAGTGCTTCTCATACAATTAATTACTCGAAGTACAGTCATTTTGGTTATGTAGTCTAACACAGCAGCCATTTTGGGCACAGCAAGGTACAACAAACAGCAATGAGATGAATGACCAGTTAGTCTATTTATTTGGTAGCAACGACTGCTTGCCTCTCTACAACCCAATCAAGGTAAGCACTGAACGCTGAACAAAATATCACCTGATTGCATGCCCTACCTTCATGTAGCATCTTTCCACTGCTGCCCCATCCCCCAATCCTCAAAATGTCTTCAATTATTTGATAGACGATTATCTTCAGCATGATGAAAGCACATAGACAGGACAATGTGCAAGGTGCCACCCACCTAGATGTTCTAAATGTCTAAGCCTATTGTTGCAGAATAGTTTTACTAATCAGCAACTATTTAATCCAAATATTATGCAAGTACGCAGTATGAAGCTCTCGCAGGGTGCGGATTGACAAGTTGGTGTATGCTGGACCTTTGCTCTCTTCAACTATTTCCCCTTTTCACCATGCAATCATAGCTTAGCCCTGGGTTTCAGACATGGGTCAAAGGAGGCCCTTCCACTGCATGTGTAGGAGCTCCAAGAAATGAAGAACAGTTTGGACATGTATCTTATATGCCACTGGTTTAACTTACACTGGGAAATTGCTGTCATTGGGGAGAGATGAAAAGATTAAATTACCTTCTCCCTTCTCAGCATGATCCCAAAGAACAGTGTTCAAAGTAAAGCTGGTATCTACTAGAAGCCTGGTACTGATAGGAGTCAACAGTTGGGATTGACACCTCTTTCAGATCCTCTTTTGAGCTTTGCAGTGCCATCGTATCATATTTGGGGGCAACCATCACCATATCCAACTATCAAAATACTATTCCAGATCACGATTAGAAAACACTAGAGGATAAATTCACTAATCCCATGCTGCTGTTAGGGAGCTTCACTCAAAGGAAGCACAGATCATTGAATCAGCACGATAGTGTAGTAGCTCCTTTCCGTCAAGCATCACTGGGCAACAACACATCATTTGCAAAAATAAGTCCCACAATTCTTTCAGAAATGCCTAGAACTGACACTTTGAGACCTTCCTTTTTCATCAATCTAATGTTGCTAAATTGTAAATCAGTTATTCAATTATGGTGCTGCTCACTATGTCACTCATGAGGAGCTCTCAATATCTGCTGTGTCTAGTGAGAGCTCAAATCTGCACTTGTCGGTCTTCTAATGACCAACTTGTGGCTACGATTCTTTGGAGTGAGAAAGAGAGCTAAGCAGGTCTCTGGGGTCCACTTGGTTTTAAAATATGACTGACAATGGAAGAGTGATGGTCCACTTCAGGGTCCCCTAGAAACTAAGTGTCAGCTGCTCATTGATTCCCTTTGTAACGGAGCGAAAATAAAACCTTACCTTCAAAAAACTTTGGCAGTCCCGGTGAGGCCTGGACCGCCGAGGTGAGCCCTACTTTTACCAATGCTGAGGCTGATACACCTCTTCCTTTTAGGCTTACCAGCCTTCTGTGAAGCTGAGGTCACAAGGACTCTATTACAGACAATGTCTAGGACAGGTCCTGCCTGCAGCCCTGTTCCCTCCATGTCACTGGCCTTCTAAGGATGGACTGAGGCTCTGCCCCTTACGCGGCCATTCAGGAATTCCCAGGCAAGGCAGCCCAGGACCCAACCTTGCTTTTGGCTCTTCCGGTGCAATCCCTCCAGAGTTGCAGCAAGAATGTGCCAGAAGTACCATACAGTTTTGGCCCCATAATGTCTGTCACTACAGGGAGAAAGTGTGAACTCCATTTAATACAAATAGAAACTCTACAATAGCTCTCTCAGCAACTTGGTTTTTAAGATTCTAAAGCATGGTGATGAGTTTCCGTGTGTCAGACAGCCAGCTGACAAAGAAAAATAATTTACTGAACTTGGTAAGTAGAAGACTGAATAGGAGGGTTAACAAGGTACAAAATACTAATACAGCTGCATCATTATCAGTTGGCAGTGCGAATTCATTCACTGAAATCAATTCATTGAAGCTGATTGATAGCAGGCCCTCCACTGAATAGCAGGCTTATCCAGGTATGAAGTGCTCTGTTTAATTATTTCAACTGGAAGGAAAACTTTTCAGGTCTGATTTTCCACGTGCCACTGGCAGAAATGTGTTTTGCTGACGAAATCAGGAATCCAATCTCACATGACCGATTTGCAGGACATCTGATTTTCCAACAGGTGATGTGGACACTGAAAATGAGGCCACTTAAGGCAGTTGGTCTGTCCCCAGCGCTATATTGAGACCCACGTTTGTAGACCCCTCTGCATCCACCTGGAAATGTCACTGTTGACCTTTGGCCTGTGTTTGCCAACTCTGGTGCACAAGAGTGGTTGCCATGGAGATATACCATCTGTTGCAGGATAATCTGCCCATAGCATCCAAATTAGGGATGGCTCTCCCCATAGAAGAGAAAATGACCATAGAATGAATATTTCATGCTACCACATCCTTCCTATCCACCACATTGGACATCTGCCACATCAGGCACTCTGCAGTGCACACACGTACCCTGTGTTGCACAACTGAGAAACACAGTGATTGAATATTTATGGGGGTTCTCCAGCTCATATGCTGGAAGAGCTACGGAAACCCCGGAAAAACAGTGCAATTTTCCCAGGTTTTCCACGACTCTCCTGCTGACGTTACAGTGGATCAGCAGAAGAACCCCTTGTGGAAATTCACCGCCACTATGTTGTGGAAAGGAGGCATCAGCTGGATGTGGCACACGGTTTTCAGTGGGTGGCAGAGTTCCACCGTATGCAGGAGGTTGTAGAAGGGCTTCAGGGATTTTCATATCAACCGCATAGCCAACATGAACAGTAAAGGTTTGAACTCATTACTTACCTGCATAATTGTATTGACTCATTTGGCAATCTTCGGCTATGCTGCTGGCAAATGTGCTTTTACTGTAGAGTGGCCATCAGCTCCAAATAGAGACATTTTCCTTTGATGCATCTCCGGCAGCAGGACCTCCAACTCTTAAGTATAAAAAGTAGTGTTTCTACTCACATTTTTCTACTGTACCACTGTGAGCAATTAGTCAACTTGTCTGTTATCAGCACAGCTTGCCTTGGAGAGGAAGGGGTGTGGTGGGGGGAAAGGGAGGTGAGGGAGGGGGAGGGGAGGGAGGGAGAGGAAGGGGAAGGAGGGAGAGGGAAGGGGGAGAGGGAAGGGGGAGAGGGAAGGGGAGGTGGTAAGGAGGGAGAGAGGAGAGGGGGAGAGGGAGTAGAGGCAGGTTTCTGTCACCACCAGCAGAAGGGTATAATTCCAGCACACTAAGTTTACAAAGGCATTATAAATGTGGAGCTAGGAATTGATAATGGAAAGAGGTGATACATAAGTGTAAACCTTCAGGAAATCAGCTATTATGTAATTTTTTGAAGACTTAATATTTATTAAGGAAGTTCATGGTTGACTTCACTCTCAAAGACACATTGACCTCAGTTTGTCTGGTATCTATTTATCTAGTTGCAGTGGGTAAGGCAATCAGTAATTATTTATCTTCCAGAAACACATCAAAAAAGACCTGCTTCACTGTCTCTAGTCAAAAGTCTTGCAGGAAACTCTTTTTTATCCGGCACCGACGGAACCGGCGTGGTGCCGGTTGATCAAAAAGTCTGGATTACAGAGAGGTATACTTACCAAGGTACGAGAGCCCCATACACGGCCACAGGTGCAGGAGCCCTGGTTACACGGCACTTGTGCAGGAGTCCCGGGTACACGGCCACAGATCCAGGAGTCCCTGTTGCTCGGCCACAGGTGCAGGAACCCCGGTTACACAGCCAGAGATCCAGGAACCCCGGTTACACGGCCACTAATATATAGTAAAACTTACCTGAACCTACTCCTGAATTTTGCTGGTTAAGAGAGATTTCCGGATATTTAGGTGCCAGTTAAGAGAGTTTCCTGTACTTCTAACATTCTTCCAGCAAAATAAATAGAATCTCTCGATCTCTTCCCCCGATGCCGTTCCATAGTCATAAATTATTCTGATTTGAATTCTTGCACAGGTCTAAAGCAGACTGTTGTCAAGGGCCAGTTCAGGGCAAATTCAATGCCTACTTTTAGTTCTCTTATTTTTTTTACAAATTATGCAGCTATATTTAATGCTACATCCCGAAATGCTACAACCAGTCTTTGGTGATTGGTACTCACTCAAAATAAATGAAATCATCCCACCACCCGCGCCCCCAGTAAGCAAGTTAGCTTTTCTCTCTCTTCAATTCTCCTTAGGCAACATTCACCAGCTGAGATATCAGCAAAGACCTCAAGCTTATTATAATGCTGCTCCTCAGTCAGAGACCAGGAGGTGCACAGCAACTGTTCAGGTTTTCATAGAATCATACGGCACAGAAGAAGGCCATTCGGTTCATCGGGCCTGTGCCTATTATCTTAGATTTTCTCAAGTTCCTTGTGGAGAAACACCCGACATCGGTCCATTGCCTGAAAGTCACCACCTTGATTCACCTCATCACCTTTGCTTCTCTTTTTAATCTTGGGGGTGTCCTTCACTGAGGCCTATGGCCCTTCACCTAGATTTCTGAATTTAAAACAAAACAACATTGTGATAATAATGGCCTGGAAAAAAATTCTCCTTACATGATCTGCATATTTTCTACATCATTGAATGCTTTTTTTATATAGCATCAGAATCTGTTACATTAAAAAGAGAAAAGATTCTACAATTGCATTTCCTGAAACATGCTGTGTGTAATGTGCATAAATGATGTTTTGACGGCTTCAAGTTTTAACTCTCATAACATTAGCAAGAAAAAAAGGGATTTAACGAAGATAAATGTTGTATGTTCCATGCTTTCCTTGGGCCCCAATTGTTTCCACGTGTTTTATGCCAGTTGTTGTGTTCAGGCGTGTGCTGAGATTCTCAGGAAATGTTGCCGTAAATTCCCATCGGCAACATCAGCAGAGAAACCGGTGTAAATTTCGGCATAAGTCGGATTGAGGAAATTCCAACCAAGTAAGTGCACAGTTACTGCTCCTTTAAGCACAGAATTACCTGTTTCTTTTTTGTATAAAATATGAGGTCATAAATTGAGATATGAGCCTAGATTTTCAATTTTTTATCATCCAATTTTGAGTGTTTGGGGTGGATGGGAGAAGAAAATACGTAGCACCAACTCCCCACTGAAATAAAAATGTGCTGCTAATTTTCTCCAAAGGGCAAGTGGGCAGTCCGCTGCCACTGCCGCAATCCAGCCCACTGCATGTAAATTAGATTAGATGGCTCTTGAAAGTGTAACACTCCATTTCCATGACCGCCTGTCTCCTGTCTCCTGAAATGAACCTTGGTATAAAAGCAGCAACAGTGGTTGCTCGGTGTCTGAACAAGCAGCAGTGCTGTTAAAGATCAGCTTCTAAGGATTATGTGATACATTAAACTTTACTGCTAAAGACTCTCTTTTCTGCTTTTCCAGCGCTACTTTGATAATAAACAGTGCCCCTGGTACTGTGGTCCTTCATTTTTTTTCATCTCAATGTATTGACCACAGGAGACAGTTATGATGTTTCCCTGAAGGATGCCCCTTGACCACAAGTTGTGATGAGTGAGAGGATAAGTTCCTCTAGAGAGCCATGCTGGTCAGGCACCATCGGAGTCACCCAACTGATGGTACCCATGCATCTACACCTACTGGGCTAGGCAGTCCTATCTCAACCTCACCAACAAGCAATACACAAGGAAGCTGTGGTTCATTTGTGGGGCAATACAGGAGTCATGTCACATGATCTCCACAGCCTGGAAACTCACTTGCATCACATTATCAGTGTTAGAGAGTTATTACAGCCCTCAACTTTTATGCACAGGGTCATTACAGGATATCTGCAACAGCAACCAATCAGCTGTACACCTCTGTATCAGATAGGTCACCAATGCATTGCCTTCTCAAGTTGGCCTGTTCAGATTCTTCCCTCTGGACATGGTTCATGAGTGAAGAGGTTGTCCAATTTTATCGAGCAGCAGGATTTCCTCAAGTCAAGAGATCATTGACTGCAGCCAGGCCAGAATGCTATCAGCTTCCTGAACAAGAAATTATTTCACTTGATCAATGTTCAACTGGTTAGTGATCAACACATCAAAACGCATGTAAATGTTCACTACCCAGGGCGCCACCATCACTCCTTCATATTGACATGATCCACCATCCTACCACTCTACAATGTTGAAAGGCAGCTGTCTGAATGGCTGCTTGAAGATCTGGACTACCCCCACAGCAGTGGCTGATAACAGCAGTGCAGATCCCTCATACTCCAGATGAGCACCGCAGTGTACAATGAGCCTCTCGATGCCATCAGACTTCTCATAGAACAGACCATTGGTATTCTGAAGGTTTACTAGATCAGGGGAGCACCTACGTATAGGCCAGCCAGGCTGACTCTCTTGTGCTGGTATGCTGCATGCTGCATCATTTGGCTGCTCAAAGAGAACTCTAGATTCCCACCTGGAAGAATGAAAAAGGAGAACAAACCCAGAGCAGGGAGATTAGGTTGCCATGCATGAAGACGTTGCACAGGAGAGCCATTTGCCAGCTAATGACATCTGTGGGAACAGTCCATCAGGGATAACTTTTCCCAAGTTTCATCTGTGGTCACTGCATAATTAGTTCTGGCACCATGTTCCCTTTTAACAATATAATCCCACTGCAGGCGTTTGTCTGTCTGCAGCAGAATTCTATTCCACAACAATCTGTAACCTCATGGCCCCGCATATCGCTCACTCTACCATTACCACCAAGCCAGGGGACCAACCCCGGTTCAATAAGGAGTGCAGAAGAACATGCTGGGAGCAGCACCAGGCGTACCTAAAAATGAGGTGCCAACCTGGGGAAGCTGCAAAACAGGACTACATGCATGCTAAAAAGTGGAAGCAGCATGCTATAGACAGGGCTAAGCAATCCCACAATCAACGGATCAGATCAAAGCTCTGCAGTCCTGCCACAGTCCAGTGGTGAATGATGGTGGACCATTAAACAACTAATGGGAGGAGGAGACTCCATGAATATCCCCATCCTCAATGATGGTGGAGCCCAGCACGTGAGTGCAAAAGACAAGGCTGAAGCATTTGCAACCATCTTCAGCCAGAAGTGCTGAGTGGGTGATCCATATCGGCCTCCTCCCGAGGACCCCACCATCACAGAAGCTAGTCTTCAGCCAATTCGATTCACACCACGTGGTATCAAGAAACGGCTGAGCGCACTGGATACAGCAAAGGATGTGGGCCCCGAAAACATCTCGACTATCGTGCTGAAGACTTGTGCTCCAGAACTAGCCGCACCTCTAGCCAAGCTGTTCCAGTAAAGCTACAACACTGGCATCTATCCGACAATGCAGAAAGCTGCCCAGGTATGTCCTGTCCACAAAATGCAGGACAAACCCAACCCGGCCAATTACTGCCCCATCAGTCTACTCTCAATCATCAGCAAAGTGATGGAAGGTGTCATCGATAGTGCTATCAAGTGGCACTTACTCACCAATAACCAGTTTGGGTTCCGTCAAGACCACTCAGCTCCTGAGCTCATTCCAGCCTTGGTCCAAACATGGACAAAGGAGCTGAATTCCAGAGGTGAGGTGAGAGTGACTGCCCTTGACATCAAGGCAGCATTTGACCAAGTGTGGCATCAAGGAGCCCGAGTAAAACTGAAGTCAATGGGAATCAGGGGGAAAATGCTCCACTGGCTGGAGTCATACCTAGCACAAAGGAAGATGGTTGTGGTGGTTGAAGGTCAATCATCACAGCCCCAGGACATCACTGCAGGAGTTCCTCAGGGCAGTGTCCTAGGCCCAACCATCTTTAGCTGCTTCATCAATGACCTTCCCTCCAAAATAAGGTCAGAAATGGGGATGTTCGCTGAAGACTGCACAGTGTTCAGTGCCATTCACAACCCGTCAGATAATGAAGCAGTCCATGCCCGCATGCAACATGACCTGGATGACGTTCAGGCTTGAGCTGATAAATGGCAGGTAACATTTGCGCCGCAGAAGTGCCAGGCAATGACTATCTCCAACAAGCGAGAGTCTAACCACCTCCCCTAGATATTCAATGGCATTACCATCGCCGAATCCCCCACCATCAACATCCTGGGGGTCGCCATTGACCAGAAACTTAACTGGACCAGCCACATAAACACTGTGGCAACAACAGCAGGTCAGAGGCTAGGTATTCTGCGGTGAGTGTCTCACCTCCTGACTCCCCAAAGCCTTTCCACCATCTACAAGGTACAAGTAAGGAGTGTGATGGAATACTCTCCACTTGCCTGGATGAGTGCAGCTGCAACAACACTCAAGAAGCTCGACACCATCCAGGACAAAGCAGCCCGTTTGATTGGCACCCCATCCACCACCTTAAACATTCACTCCCTCCACCACCGGCCTACCGTGGCTGCAGTGTGTACCATGTATAAGATGCACTGCAGCAACTCACCAAGGCTTCTTCGGCAGCACCTCCCAAACCCATGACCTCTTCCACCTAGAAGGACAAGGGCAGCAGGCACATGGGAACACCACCACCTCCAAGTTCCCCTCCAACTCACACACCATCCTGACTTAGAAGTATATCATCGATCCTTCATCGTCGCTGGGTCAAAATCCTGGAACTCCCTACCTAACAGCACTGTGGGAGTACCTTCACCACATGGACTGCAGCAGTTCAAGAAGGCGGCTCACCACCACCTTCTCAAGGGCAACTAGGGATGGGCAATAAATACTGACCTTGCCAGCGACGCCCACATCCCATAAGCGAATAAAAAAACTGCAATAACAACAGAAAACACTGGAAAAACTCAGCAGGCCAGGCAACATCCGTGGAGAGAGAAACAGAGTTAATGGCCTAGAAATTGAGTGCCCTTAGCGCCGATTTTGCGGCGCTAGAGGGCCTAGCGCTGCATTTGGCGCCGGCGCCGAAATTGCCTGGGGCCCTTACGCCGCGGTAGACCGGTAGCGCTGCGCCGGCACCGATGACGTCATCGGTGTGCGCAGCGTCCCGGTTGCCATGCCGACGGGCCCCAGCGCCGAAATTCAGTTGCGGCCGCCTCGCCCGTGACAGCCGCAACTAAGACTCTGGCAACAGAGTCTTACGAGTCTTTGCGCCGGCGCATTAAAGGCCCCGCGGCGGCCGGCCGCTTTCCCGCCGGCCGCCTGGCCGCAGCTCCCTCCCCGGACTTCCCCCCCCCCCCCTCCGGAACAGAAGCAAGCCCGGCACTTGTCCGAGGTGCCGGGCTCATTTTTTAAAAGATTTTCGCGGGCCGCGATCGGGTGCAGGCAGCTCCTCCTTAAGGGAAGGAGGAGGCCTGCACTTCCCGAGCCTGCCGCACCGCATCGGGTGCCGCAGCGCCGGAAGTGCGGCGCGAAACGGCAGTTAGCGCCGATTTACCGCCGCAAAGACCCTTCAGTAGTGCCGGCAGCCGTTTGGGCGCGGCCCTGCTGAATTTTTGGCGCGCGCAGGGGGACTTAGCGCCGGCACTAACTTCCGGCGCTAAAGCCCTGGCTAAGCCAAAACTCAATTTCTAGGCCAATGTTTCAGGTCGAAACCCTTCGTCAGGACTGAGAAAAAAAAGGCAGGAAATGAAACAGATTAAAAGGCCAGTTTGGGGGCTGGGAAATGGGGGAGGGGATGAAAGAACAAAAGGGAAGATCTGGGAGGTGAAGAGACATTAAGAGATATTCAAGACGAGATGAGATAGTAATAGGACAGGTAAAGAGGCAAAAAACGGCTCTAGATGAAGTGTGAAATGCGCTGGCAGAATGAGACAGCTGCCATGTGGGAGAGAAAAAAAGGAAAAGGCACAAACCAAAGGTGTGGATAAAAAATATATTCCTTTTTTTCTCTCCCACATGGCAGCTGTCTCTCATTCTGCCAGCGCATTTCACACTTCATCTAAAGCCATCTTTTGTCTCTTTACCTGTCCTATTACCATCTCGTCTCGTCTTGGATATCTCTTAATGTCTCTTCACCTCCCAGACCTTCCCTTTTGTTCTTTCATCCCCTCCCCCATTTCCCAGCCCCCAAACTGGCCTTTTAATCTGTTTCATTTCCTGCCTTGTTTTTTCTCAGTTCTGAAGGAGGGTTTCGACCTGAAATGTTAACTCTGTTTCTCTCTCCACGGATGTTGCCTGGCCTGCTGAGTTTTTCCAGCGTTTTCTGTTGTTATTTTGGATTTCCAGCATCCACAGTATTTTGCTATCATAAAAAAAACTGCATCCCACCATATCTAACAATTTGAAATCACAATGCAAGGCATCCTCCTACCTTGCCAAAATCCATATTACACACATAGTTTCCAGCTAGTAATTTTTTTTACCTACCAGAGTTCTGTGTTCTTTCCAACTGTATTTTTTACCACTGTATTTTCCTTTGGTGTCTGGAATAGTGCATCTTTTCAACCCTACTCTGCTTGGTACTCCTGTGGCAGGAGGGGGTAAAATTGTTGGCTCCCCTCTGCTATTCAGCTGTAACTATTCACACGTACACTGGGTCTCGGATATATCTTTTATTTCTCGAATTTTGCTCATTATTGCCTCCTTTTGTCTTACACCATTATCACTTCTGTCATTTAGTCATCTCTTGTCCTCCACCTAATCACAAGTCATTCATTTATTTCTCCCTGCACCCCTTTTCCCTGGCTCTGTTCCTCCTCATAAACTGTTCATCTGTAACATCTGGTTCTAGATCTGAAACGTTAACCCTACCTTCCGCTCTCCACAGATGCTGAGTGACTGAATGTTTCTGGCATGTTCTGTTTTTTTAATTTTAAAGGTGTTGGCTGTTGATTTCCTCCAGGAGCCTTTGAGAACTGAGGTGACCCTTGTCTCAGGAGCCCACCCACAACATTGAAATGAAGCTGACACAAGAAAAGGTGACAGGATTTGAGCAGGGTCAGCTCAGCAGGCAGAAATACAGTCCCAGAGCAGTAAACCCACCACAAAGAAAATCTAGACTGTATGGTCTTATCCAAATATTTCAGTGGTGTATATACAACCATTACAGCATGGTGGCATAGTGGTTAGCACTGTTGCCTCACAGCGCCAGGGACCCGGGTTCGAATCCGGCCTCGGGCGACTGTCTGTGTGGAGTTTGCACATTCTCCCCGTGTTTGCGTGGGTTTCCTCCGGGTGCTCCGGTTTCCTCCCACAGTCCAAAGATGTGCGGGTTAGGTTGATTGACTATGATAAATTGACCCTTAGTGTTAGGGGGATTAAATACGTGGGGTTACGGGGATAGGGTGGGATATGTGTTGGTGTAGGGGTTACAGGGATCGGGTGGGATATGTGTCGGTGCAGGCTCGATGGGCCGAAATGGCCTCTAACTGCACTGTGGGGTTTCTGTGATTTCTGTGATTTCTGTGATTAAATTTGTTGCTTATTATGACAAAAGTCCTACCATACTCACACATAAGTTCCTGCATGTCAATTCATTAATATAATCTTATAAATAATAGAAACATAGAAGATAGGAGTAGGAGTAGGCCATTTGGCCCCTCGAGCCTGCTCCGCCATTCAAAGCGATCATGGCTGATCATCCAAATTCAGTACCCTGTCCCTGCTTTCTCCCCATATCCTTTGATCCCTTCAGCCTTAAGAAATATATCCAACTCCTTCTTGAATATATTTAATGAATTGGCCTCTACTGCCTTCTGTGGTAGAGAATTCCACAGGTTCACCAGGTGAAGAAATTCCTCCTCATCTCTGTCCTAAATGGCTTACCCCTTTATCCTTAGACTGTGACCCCTGGTTCTGGACTTCCCGACCATCGGGAACATCTTCCTGCATCTAGTCTGTCTAGTCCTGTTAGAATTTTATAAGTTTCAATGAGATCCCCTCTCATTCTTCTAAACTCCAGTGAGTATAAGCCCAAGCGACCCAATCTCTCCTCATACATCATTCCTGCCATCCCAGGTATCAGTCTGGTGAATCTCAGCTGCACTCCTTCCATGGCAAGAACACCCTTCCTCAGATAAGGCGACCAAAACTGCACACAATACTCAAGATATGGTCTCACCAAGGCCCTGTACAACTGCAGCAAGACATCCTTGTTCCTGTACTTAGGCTTGTAATAAGGGAACATCTATAATTATGGTGGATTTTAACTATCATATTAATTGGACAAATCAAATTGGGCAGGGCTGCCTTGAGGATGAGTTCATTGAGTGTATTAGGGATGGGTTTCTTGAGCAGTATGTAACTGAACCAACCAGGGGGCAAGCAACCTTAGATCTGGTCCTGTGTAATGAGACAGGATTAATTAAAAATGTCCTAGTAAAGGATCCCCTTGGAATGAGTGACCATAACATGGTTGAATTCCATATTCAATTAGAGGGTGAGAAGGTTGGATCTCAAACAAGCGTGCTAAGCTTGAATAAAGGAGACTATGAAGGTATGAGAGCGGAATTGAGTAGGGTGAATTGGGAAAATAGATTAAAGGGTAAGACGATACATGATCAGTGGTGTACATTTAAGGAGTTATTTTACAACTTCCAAAAAATATATATTCCACTGAGAAGAAAAGGGTGTAAAAGAAAAGACAGCCATCCGTGGCTAAGTAAAGAAATTAAGGATAGTATTCGACTAAAAACAAGGGCATATAAGGTAGCCAAATCTAGTGGGAGGATAGAGGATTGGGAAAACTTTAAAAGACAGCAAAAAATAACAAAAAGATTGATTAAGAAAGGGAAGATAGATTATGAAAGTAAATTAGCAAAAAATATAAAAACAGATAGTAAGAGTTTTTATAGTTATATAAAAATAAAAAGGGTGGCTAAAGTAAATGTTGGTCCCTTAGGGGATGAGACCGGGAAATTAATGGTGGGAAATATGGAGATGGCAAAAACACTGAATGAATATTTTATATCAGTCTTTACAGTAGAAGACACTAAGAATATCCCAACACTGGACAAACAGGGGGCTAAAGGGGGGAGAGGAGCTGAACATGATCAAAATCACTAAGGAAGTGGTACTCGGTAAAATAATGGGACTCAAGGCGGATAAATCACCTGGACCTGATGGCTTACATCCTAGGGTCTTGAGGGAAGTGGCGGTAGGGATTGTGGATGCATTGGTAATAATTTTCCAAAACTCCCTGGACTCGGCAAAGGTCCCGGCAGACTGGAAAACTGCTAATGTAACACCCTTATTTAAAAAGGGCAGTAGACAGAAGGCTGGAAACTATAGACCGGTTAGCCTAATATCTGTGGTAGGTAATATTTTGGAGTCCATTATTAAGGAGACCGTAACAGGACATTTGGATAATCATAATTTAATAGGACAAAGTCAGCATGGTTTTATGAGGGGGAAGTCATGTTTGACAAATTTGCTGGAGTTCTTTGAGGAAGTAACATACAGGGTGGATAAAGGGGAACCAGTGGACGTAGTGTATTTAGACTTCCAAAAGGCATTTGACAAGGTGCCACACAAAAGATTATTGCTTAAGATAAAAATCACGGGATTGGGGGTAATATTCTGGAATGGATAGAGGATTGGCTATCTAACAGAAGGCAGAGAGTTGGGATAAATGGTTCATTCTCAGACTGGCAATCAGTAACTAGTGGTGTTCCGCAGGGATCAGTGCTGGGTCCCCAACTCTTTACAATCTATATTAACGATTTGGAGGAGGGGGCCGAGTGTAACATATCAAAGTTTGCAGATGATACTAAGATGGGAGGGAAAGTAGTGAGTGAGGAGGACATAAAAAACCTGCAAGGGGACATAGACAGGCTAAGTAAGTGGGCAGAGATTTGGCAGATGGAATACAATACTGGAAAGTGTGAGGTTATGCACTTTGGCAGGAAATATCGTAGAGAAAGTTATTATCTTAATGGCAAGAAACTGGAAAGTACTGAAGTACAAAGGGATCTAGGGGTCCTGGTGCACGAAACTCAAAAGGTTAGTATGCAGGTGCAGCAAGTGATTAAGAAGGCCAATGGAATGTTGGCTTTCATTGCTAGGGGGATAGAATATAAAAATAGGGAGGTATTGCTTCAGTTGTACAAGGTATTGGTGAGACCGCACCTGGAATACTGCGTACAGTTTTGGTGTCCATACTTAAGAAAGGACATACTTGCTCTCGAGTCAGTACAAAGAAGGTTCACTCGGTTAATCCCGGGGATGAGGGGATGGACATATGAGGAGAGGTTGAGGAGATTGGGACTCTACTCATTGGAGTTCAGAAGAATGAGAGGCGATCTTATTGAAACATATAAGATTGTGAAGGGGTTGGATCGGGTGGATGCGGGGAGGATGTTCCCGATGATGGGTGAAACTAGAACTAGGGGGCATAGTCTTAGAATAAGGGGCTGCTCTTTCAAAACTGAGATGAGGAGGAACTACTTCACTCAGAGGGTGGTAGGTCCATGGAATATGCTGCCCCAAAAAGCTGTAGAAGCTACATCATTACATAAATTTAAAACAGAAATAGACAGTTTCCTAGAAGTAAAGGGAATTAAGGGTTACGGGGAGCGGGCAGGAATTTGGACATGAGTCTAGGTTCGGATTGGTCATGGCCCTGTGGGTAGCGGAGCGGGCCCAGGGGCCGTGTAGCCTGATCCTGCTCCTATTTCATGTGTCTAATTCTGTTAGATTCAGGAGATGGTTCTGTGATAGTGGATTGGCGGTTAGGATCAGATCAGCCATGATCTTATTGAATGGCGGAGCAGGCTCGAGGGGCCAATTGGCCTACTCCTGCTCCTATTTCTTATGTTCTTATACTCAAACCCTCTTGCTATGAAGGCCAACATACCATTTGCCTTCTTAACCGTCTGCTGCACCTGCATGCTTACCTTCAGCGACTGGTGCACAAGGATGCCCAGGTCTCGTTGCACTTCCCCTTTTCCCAATCTCTTGCCATTCAGATAATAATCTGCCTTCTTGTTTTTGACACCAAAGTGGATAACCTTACATTTATCCACGTTATATTGCATCTGCCATGCTTCTACCCAATCACCCAACCTGTCCAAATCATACTGGAGTTTCTCAGCATCCTCCTCACAGCACACTCGCCCACCCAGATTTGTGTCGTCTGCAAACTTGGAGATATTACATCTAGTTCCCTCATCCAGATCATTAATATATATTGTGAATAGCTGGGGTCCAAGGACCGATCCCTGCGGTACCCCACTAGTCACTGCCTGGAAAAAGAGCCGTTTATTCCAACTCTTTGCTTTCTGTCTGCCAACCAGTTCTCTATACAAGTCAATAGCTTGCCCCCAATCCCATGTGCCTTAACGTTACACGCTAACCTCTTATTCGGGACCTTATCGAAAGCCCTTTGAAAGTCCAAATACACCACATCCACTGGTTCTCCCTTATCTATTTTAGCAGTTACATCCTCAAAAAATTCCAGTAGATTAGTCAAGCACGATTTACCTTTTGTAAATCCATGTTGACTTTGTCCGATCCGGTCACTGTTTTCCAAGTGCTCTGCTATTACATCTTTTATAATGGACTCTAGCATTTTTCCCACTACTGATGTCAGGCTTACCGGTCTGTAATTCCCCGTTTTCTCTCTACCACCTTTTTTGAACAGTGGGGTAACATTAGCTACCCGCCAATCCATGGGAACTGTTCCAGAGTCTATAGAATTTTGGAAGATGACCAGCAATGCATCTACTATTTCTAGGGCCACTTCCTTAAGTACCCTAGGATGTAGATTATCAGGCCCTGGGGATTTATCGGCCTTCAATCCCGTCAATTTCTCTAACACCATTTCCCTACAAATACTGATTTTTATCAGTTCCTCCCTTTCATTAGACCCTGTGTTCCACGACATCTCTGGGAGGTTATTTGTGTCCTCCTTTGTGAAGACAGAACCAAAGTATGTATTTAATTGGACTGCCATTTCTTTGTTTCCCATTATAAATTCCCATGAATCTGACTGCAAGGGACCTACGCTTGACTTCACCAGTCTTTTTCTCTTCACATATCTAAAAAAGCTTTTACAGTCAGCTTTTATGTTCCCTGCAAGCTTACTCTCATACTCTATTTTCCCCCTTTAATTAATCCCTTTGTCCTCCTTTGTTGAATCCTAAACTGCTCCCAATCCTCAGGTTTACTGCTTTTTCTGGCCAATTTATATGTCCTTTCCTTGGATCTTATGCTATCTCTAATTTCCCTTGTTAGCCACGGTTGAGTCACCTTTTTTGTTTTATTTTTATGCCAAACTGGGATGAACAAATTCTGTAGTTCATCCATGCGATCTTTGAATGTTTGCCATTGCCTATCCACCATCAACCCTTTGAGTGACATTCCCCAATAAATCCTACCCAACTCGCGCCTCATACCATCATAGTTTCCTTTATTTAAATTCAGGACCCCAGTCTCTGAGTCAACTACTTCACTCTCCATCTGAATGAAGAATTCTATCAAATTATGATCACTCCGACCCAAGGGGCCTCGCACAACAAGATTGCTAATTAATCCTTTTTCATTACATAATACCCAATCTAAGATGGCCTGATTTCTAGTTGGTTCCTTGACATATTGGTCCAGGAATCCATCCCGTATACACTCCAGGAATTCCTCCTCCACAGTATTGTTACTAATTTGGTTAGTCCAATCTATATGTAGGTTAAAGTCACCCATGATAACTGCTGTGCCCTTATTGCACGCTTCTCTAATTTCCCTTTTAATGCCATCCCTGACCTCCACATTACTGTTTGGAGGTCTATATACCACTCCCACTAACGTTTTCTGCCCCTTGGTATTTCTCAGTTCTACCCATACAGATTCCACATCATCAGAGCTAATATCCTTCCTTACAATTGTGTTAATCCCCTCTTTAACCAGTAATGCTACCCCGCCTCCTTTTCATTTTTGCCTATCTTTCCTGAATATTGAATACCCCTGGATGTTGAGTTCCCAGCCTTGGCCACCCTGGAGCCATGTTTCCGTAATCCCAATCATATCATATTTGTTTACCTCTATTTGCGCAGCTAATTCATCCACCTTATTACGAATGCTCCTCGCATTAAGACACAAAGCCTTCAGGCTTGTTTTTTTAACGCTCTTAGATCTTTTAGAATTATTATTTACTGTGGCCATGTTTGATTTAAACCCTTGATTTCTCTGTCTGCCACTTTCGTTTTTCTCCTTCCTGTCTTTTGCTTTTATCCTTGTTTCCCTTAAATATAAATTAGATCTTTTTTTAAATATTGATATTAATACGAGAAATCTAAAATAAGTTTTGGGGATCCACAAATGGCAACATAGGTTCTATGATAAGAGGAAAAGGTCAGAAGTCTTCATTACACAAAAGCTGTGGGAAAAGAAAACGTGAGCCGAGACAATTAACAAAACCCAGGATATTTATGGTGGTGGGAAAATAGGTCTTGGATACAACTGGAATAATGTGTGAAATGGGATGAATATAATGAGACAGTGACAATGGGCATGAAGCAGACAGAAGGAGTGACAATGGGAATAAATCAGGCACAGGCGGTGGTAATGAGCACAAAGAGAAAAAAGCCAAGAGATTCAGCCAACCTGAATATCCCATCCCATCACCCTCATTATAGAGCCCTACATCCCCAATGCCCATTGAAATGCAGGATGAAGCAGCTTCAATTCAGAGCGCTCCCTTCATCAGTTACAATTTTTAAAGTCTCCCACAGTGGGAACAATTTAACTTTCCCTCAACCTGTTGGAAATCAGCAAAAGTACCTGTGAAATCAAGGCTACACAATCCTCACCAATGACACCGTCGAGTCTGGCCTTGCCGACATGTTAGTGGCTCTGCAGGCCAGCAATGCATTCTCTATTAATGGTTGCAACAGACCCTCCCCCAACTAATTTAGAACAACAAAGTCACTGACGTCACATTTTGACATGCTCAAGTTGCACTTGCACAGTTACTTTAACGTAATATTAACAACTTCTAAACAACTGTGCACATGCTACTCTTGTGTCTGCACAGTATTCCTACTGCTGCCAAATCTGCCTTGCAGTGTTCACAGGGAAATCCAGCACCAATAGGAGCAAATTGGGAACAGTTCTGTGATACAAAAGCAACATTCAATACATCACAACAACAACAATTTGTATTTATATAGCACCTTTAATGTAGTAAAATGTCCCAAGATGCTTCACAGGAGTATTAAAAGGCAAAAAATTTGACAGATAAATTGCCTTTCTATTGTCTTTTACACCACCTTGCTGGGATTTTTGCAGCTTTTTCTGCCAAAGCAACGGAAAGCCGGCTGAATGAGTTTGTGAAGTGGAGACGCTAAAGTCAGGTCTCCTCTGATATCAAGAAGTAATGTCTTCTTTTTTCTCCACATTAAAGGTGCTATATATTAAACTGTTCACCTGGTCAAGGCCTTAAACAAATCATACTGGAATTTCAACTGGCATGACACTCCTTGGATGGCTGCATCAGAGAATAACCTTGGCCTGAATTCTCCTCCTATTGTCGGGTCTACAGTGGGGCGGTCCCAATACCCGCCAACATGAAACTGCCGCAAACACAACGCACATTCCACCCAGATCATTTATTAGCCATGTAGAGTGGGCTGGAGGCCATAAAACTGCCCTTCATTGGTTTAACGCCACTTTGAAGGAGTGAAATACAATTCTGCTGCGCCAGTTAGAGCCCAATCGCACTTCACAGCAAGATGGCAGAAGGAGCAGCAGCCTCAGCTCGAAGCAGCTTGAAAGGCCCCAGGATTTTTCAATGCGTCCATGGAACTGTTGCTGGCATTGAGTGGGAAGATCCCTTACCAGAGTGGCCAGGAGGGATGTACTCCAGGCAGTCAGTGCAACCTCTGTTTATCACCCCGTTAAGTCGGTAATTCAGTGGAGAAACCAAGCCAATTAATTTTTATCTCCATCCCTCCTTCGCATTGTAAACTTGTATACATTCGCAGTTCATAAAATTACATAAGACTACATAGAATGTACAGCACAGAAACAAGCCATTCGGCCCAACTGGCCCATGCCAGGGTTTATGCTCCACTCAAGCGTCCTCCTCTTCATCTAATTCAATCAGTATAACCTTTGGTTCCTCTCTCCCTCATGTGTTTATGTAGCGGCCCCTTAAATGCATCAAATGATGAAAATGCATTTCAATGACAGGAGGGGATTTCTGATGCAATAACTAGTTCTGTCTGGGAAATTGGCTGGCCCATACTCCCCAGGAGGGTGCATTTTCGTCTTTAGTGTGCACAAGATCCCACTGTGCACTCCAGATACATGAAGCTCTGCAACAGGAGTGCTAAACACAAATATTTACCCAATGGGAATGTAGATATTCTTGTACAGTACTTGTATATTTTTCCCACAAAGACAAAAGAACTCTTAAAAATACAACTAACTGAAGTCTATTTCAAAATTCATGTTATTTTAAAGTCATATAAAAAAGATATAGAAACTTGATATACAGCTGTAATTATTTCTAGAGGTTTCGAAGCAGCCCTGTACAAATTTGTGCATCAGTGCAAAAGCCCACAAATTATTTTATTTTTGAGGTGGGGTTACAAATGCTGGCCTGTCAAAAAAAACACGCTTTTTATCAAAATTATAATTTTATAAGATAAACTATCACTGTTGATTAAAAGTGGGAAATGTAGCTGTCCTGTTGTTCCATGGTGCACAGAATATTAATGTCTGCCTGATGTGCTTGCACTGACAGGAATTCCTGGGGAAAATTGCTTCTTGTTCCAGAAGTTAGCTGGAAGTGAACCAGAAACAGCAGTGACTTTCAATGATACAGACACCAGAATATGAAACGGTCTCATTAAAAACCAGTTTCCAGGGATATTCTGTAGCTGGAAAAAGGAAACAAGGTCACTGGGAAGGTTGCAGTGATTAAAAGCAATAAAATTCAGCACTTGGTCGCTCTATAAAGCTAGCACACTCCCAGTCAGATAAATATAGGAGGAGTTTATAGATTACTGCAGAGACATTTGGTCAAAACACACAAACCCCTGCAATGAATGTTTCCCATCCAATTAACTATTAACCACACAGATATGCACAGTCTAAATCAATAGTGTACTTGCACATTAAGTTCATAACATTTTCTCTGAATTTTTATTGCTACATACTGTAAAATAATGTTGAAGTATCTATTCATTTCTAGCTATTTTAAATAATTTTTTTTGCAAAGCTTTTCTCTTTTCAGAAGATAAAAGAAAAGAAAAAATAATTTAGTGGATCAGTTATATAACCTCTTCAAAGCAAAGTGGTTTCATATGCGCGTTGACACAAAAGCAGTGGTATAGGCCCAGGAGTTAGGTTGTTGATCAAACAGGGACCACAACAAATGCAAGAAGTGTGAGACTAACTCCAGGAAGCTGTCACATCCTTTGGGTATGACTCTCGTTTGGTGCAAAACCAATTTTGAAACGTTGCCAGTCAGTCCTGCATAAAGAGCATGGGAACTTTTAAACTTCATTTTCCGTGTTTTGACGTCAGAGGGCAGCTGCTTTCACTGCCTCGCTCCTTATTACAGTAAAAAATCAGGTCGCATTTGGAAGCCAGTGAGTGGAGCTTCAATGTCACTGGACAAAGAGTGACAATAAAGATCAGTGGCCACATATTCCCCTGAAGATACTTTCCTTTTCAAAAATCAATTCATCAATTAAAAAATCAATTGAGATTTGTGTTTATCCAGGTGAAGGGTGTTTGGTGTCGAATTTTGTTTGATAACGCTCCTGTGAAGTGCCTTGTAACGTACGTTAAACATGCTGTATAAATGCAAGTTATTGTTTGTTATGAGGAACGAGATACATTCCATTTCTTGTACCCAATGCCAGCACTGAGCACTCCAGGTCAGCTTTGGCACAATTAGATTCACAGTAAAGCTCTCTCTGCTCTACCTCAAGAGTGCACGACAGCCCCAAACTGAGAGGAGCACCCTGCATCTGCTTCTACACCAATATGACATTTTTCTGTTTTCCACATTAGCCACCCAGTGAGCATGGCCGCGATTACACCAGCGGAGGCGGGATGGCGGCGGGAGTGGTGGTTGGGGGGTTCCGGTCCCACTCCCAGCTGCAGCCGCTCTGTGAAAAGAATTTTCCATTAATAGGGCTCGCTGGGCCCACCCTGCGGGGTTCCCGGCCAATTAAAAGGAAGCGGGTCTGATCAGATCATTTGATGATGCATCATCAGCCGGTTTCCTTAAAGGGACCATGGCCGCATTCATTTTGACAGTTGTGCTGTCAGTGTTCTGCAGCATTGAGGTGCTGCAGAACACTGACAAGCACTGCACAGACGTGCACGGTTGCACCCAGGCTCTCGCTTGATTCCCTCCATATGTTTGTATTAATGCAGCTGAAAATGGGTTTATCACAAAAAATAAGCGCTTTAAACAGAGTGTCTAGTTCACCACCTGTGAGTAACCTGATTTTAAATAATTGAAAATGACTTTTAAAAAGTATGCAGAACTATTTACTAGTTTCATTGGTGTACACTAGTCAGTTTCTTAGTAAATTAAAGGTGTCTAATAGTGCCATTGTGCCTAAAAAAAAGCAGCTTTGAAGAGCCTCCTCAAAGGGCCGTAAACGGGCGGAATTGGTGGAAACTCGCTATGGTGATGAATTCGATCTGGGGGTGTGGCCAGTTTGTGGGTGGGGCCAGCCTCCAGCGTGATGTTTTTTAAACTAGCATAAACGTTCGCAGAAACTCGATTTGCACTGGACGTAACGTGCATCTTCCATCTATTCAGCCATCAACAATCAAAATGGCAGCTTTGGTAGGGCAGCATGAAGTCCTTGTTAATTTTTTTAATGTTACGGTATTTTTAAAGATGCATTTTTGACTGTAGAATTGTAATAATAGCAAGGTTACTTTAGAGAATACAGTTATTTTAAGAGTTAATCAGTAACAAATTAAAATTACCACATATGGGCCTGAGCACTGATAGCCAACTGTCTGTCTAGTGCTCAAGCAAAATATATAACCGTCTGAACACTGAAGTGCAGTAGAATGATGCTACAGGTCAACTAAACACATAGACATGTCATCAGTCTGAGTATACTGCAGGTTTCAAAATGAACTGCCATTTTACTTTTTAACAGATTGTTCACATTGTGGAGCATGTTAATTTAGGGAATGGTGTGAAGACATAGGACCGAAATTTGCGGTCGGCGGTGTAACTCCTGAGTACGCCTCTGACCCGAAAAAATGACGAACCTACCGCCTGACTCCCAGGCTTCGGAGCCTGCAGGCGTACGCCTGTGTAAAGGCCCACAGACCCCAGGGACGCAGACCGTCTGGAAGCGTCCCTGGGATCACGTGAGCCAGGTCAACCAATTAGAAAGGAGAATTCCTCATAAGCTTATGGGGATTCCATTTATGAACAGAATCCCCTTAAGCTTATGAGAAATCCCCAAATAAATAAATAATTAACACAACTCTAATAAAAATAAATATTCCCATGTTCAAAATTAATTAAAAGTTCCTTTAATTAAGCATTTAAAATAAAATTTTAATCTTTTGAAAAATAATTTTTAATATTTTAATCCGGGCCAAAACTTACATAGTTACTTGCCCTAGCCCCTTTGGGGCTATCCCGGATCAGGCATATTTCTCAGATACTCACTTTCAACTAAAGGTTGAGGTAGCCGAATCCTAAAGATGCTTAACTGGGCCTAAAAGTTCAGTCTATTTCTCCCGAAAGGATAGGAGCAACCCGAGAATGTTACCGTCCTCCACATAGCACTTTTAATAAGTTTAGGCAGACTGTAACGTCCCGGATATTATAAGAGTCTGGAGATCTCCCCTCAGAATGTACCTCTTCACCAACGAGTGTACAGAGATTGGGTTTGCAAGTTATTACATAAGAACATAAGAAATAGGAGCAGGAATACGCCACTTGGCCCCTCGAGCCTTCTCCGCCATTCAATAAGATCATGGCTAATCTTGGGCTCAAAGTCACTTCCCCGCCCGCTCCCCATAACCCTTCACTCCCTTATCTTGCAAATATTTGTCTATCTCCGCCTTAAATGTATTTAATGACCCAGCCTCCACAGCTCTCTGGGGCAGAGAATTCCACAGATTTGCGACCCTTTGAGAGAAGAAATTCCTCCTCATCTCAGTTCTAAAATGGCGTCCCTTTATTCTAAAACTGTGCCCCCACGTTCTAGATTTCCCCACGAGAGGAAACATCCTCTCTGCATCTACCATGTCATGCCCCCTCAGTATCTTATATGTTTCAATACGATCACCTCTCATTCTTCTAAATTCCAATGAGTATAGGCCCAGCCTGCTCAAACTTTCCTCATAAGTCAACCCCCTCATCTCTGGAATTAACCTAGTGAATTGTCTCTGAACTGCCTCCAATGCAAGTATATCCTTCCTTAAATAAGGAGATCAAAACTGCACGCAGTACGCAAGGTGCGGTCTCACCAATACCCTGTACAGTTGTAGCAGGATTTCCCTGCTTTTATACACCAACCCCTTTGAAATAAAGGCCAACATTGATACAGAAGACTTACGTGAGACAATTCTAAAAAAATATAAAGATTTATTAAAAGAGCTGACATGCAATTTACAGTTGGTGAATCAGAAAATCACAACATTAACAGTTCTAAAAAGAGAAAAAATACGATCTTATTTTTAACAGAGAATCTTACTTTTAAATCTTAACTTTGCTACAGTATTACAGTTCTTAAAATTTTCTATACAGGATATCCATCAATTATCAAATTACCTTCGATCCCTGAGGTACAAAAGTGGAAGACTACAGAGCTGCCTCTGTAGTCGAGAATCGCCTTGCTCGATTAAAGCGAGGCTGATTATCTCATTCGAGACCTGAATATTTATACCCTTTTTCAGTTGTTTTCATAAGGTTTCTTTTGATCCAAGTTAATTATCACTAATCATCTTTTAGTTGATCTCTGCAATTCTTACTGCCACATCAGCAATAGTTATTGGGGGTTTACCATATATGTGCAAAGGACAGATGTCCCTTACCTCATGTCATCCTTAAGAGGTTTAATCAAGATCATTTATCCAGGGTTGACCATTGTTCTGTTTTAATAAGGTTACCCATTCGGGGCCACCCATTCTTCTGTTTTAATAAGGTTACTTATTCAGGGTCAACAACTTGTCCTGTTTCAATAGCCAGAATTCTTTCATAGCTATTTCATAGGTTTCTAAATTTCCAAACCCAGTTTGTCATGTTTTAATGAATTTATAAAGTAGAGTTCCTTATAAGGTACTCTTCAGAGTTAACCACTGTCTTATCTCAACAAGGCCAGAATTCTTTCATAAGGTAGTATATTTTTCTAAAAAGGTTATATAGTAGAATTCCTTCACAAGATGAACTAATTTGAAATGTTTTAATCATTTAAAAAATTTTAATTTAACATTTATTTTAACCCTTACGCTGGAAAAAGCAAGCCCTCTGCCTGATTTTACCAGCGTAAGGGTTTCATGGGCATTCGCTGGGCAGCAGTATTTTTCTGCGCCAGCGAAAGCGTTTTTGGGGCGCTTGCGGACGATCTGTTAAGGCAAACCTCGACAGATCACAAGTTCTGGGTTTTTGCGCATGCGCAGCGCATGTGGAAACCCGGAACTTGTGGGGCCATTCTAAGAGCTTACGATGGCATAGGCTGTGCGTACGCTGTCATTGGCCCCGCAAAATCTGAGCCAATGGGTCTGTAATTACTGCACACATTTGGGTGACTACTTTTTGTGGGCTGGAATCCATCACATTTTAAACCATGTCCACCCAGACTCCAGGGTAACAGTATTACTACAATGGGGAGAGTGAAGCCTGGATGGATGATCTTGGAAAGTAAAGCACTAAGGAAGTTATACAGCATGCACACACATGCACTATGATTTCTTAGGTGAACACTTTTTCACACCCAAACCCATTTCTCCTGGGGACTAATTTTATTTACACGCATTTTTTAAACTCAATATGAAAATATGTTTTGTTAAAGGTTTTTTGATGAATCAGGAGGGAGAAGCATCAGAAAATCTGTGTCATTTTCATATGAAGAATCTGATATAAGTAATCAAATGATGTATTTCAATGTGATGTAAATCTCCCTTCCTCTGCAAATTCTGCACAGAGAGGCTCACAAAACCAAATTTTATTTTTTTGTTGGGGAAAAGATTGAGAGGAAATATGATCCACTTATTTAAAAATATTGCTCTGAGAGGAATGGATAATGTGGAATCAAGCACATTATTTAGTTTGAACAAGAAGCACAAAACTGGAAGGAAAGAACATAAAATTAATGAACCTCAAGCAACATTTTTCTTCCAGCTAACAGTGGACCTGTGGAAAAGACTCCCAGCAAAACTCTCCTGGCAAAATCCAGAGAAGAACATAAGAACATAAGAAATAGGAGCAGGAGTAGGCCATACGGCCCCTCGGGCCTGCTCCGCCATTCAATAGGATCATGGCTGATCTGAATCTAGACTCACGTCCACTTCCCTGCCCTCTCCCCGTAACCCCTAATTCCCTTATCTGCTAGGAAAATGTCTATCTCCATTTTAAATTTATTTAATGTTGCAGCTTCCACAGCTCTCTGGGGTAGCAAATTCCATAGATTTACTACCCTCTGAGTGAAGAAGTTTCTCCTCATCTCAGTTTTGAAAGGGCAGCCCCTTATTCTAAGATGATGCCCCCTAGTTCTAATCTCACCCATCAGTGGAAACATCCTCACCGCATCCACCCGATCAAGCCCCCTCACAATCTTATATGTTTCGATATGATCGCCTCTCATTCGTCTGACCTCCAATGAGTAGAGTCCCAACCTACTCAACCTTTCCTCATACGTCAACCCCCTCATTTCTGGAATCAACCGAGTGAACCTTCTCTGAACCGCCTCGAGAGCAAGTATATCTTTTCTTAAATTTGGAAACCAAAACTGCACGCAGTATTCCAGGTGTGGCCTCACCAATACCCTGTATAACTGCAGCAAGACTTCCCTGTTTTTATACTCCATCCCCCTGGCAACAAAAGCCAAGATTCCATTGGCCTTCCTGATCACCTGCTGCACCTGCATACTAACTTTTTGTGTTTCATGCACCAGGACCCCCAGATCCCTTTTTACTGTAGCACTTTGCAGTTTCTCTCCATTTAGATAATAACTTGCTCTTCGATTTTTTTCTGCCAAAGTGCATAACCTCACACTTTCCAACATTATATTGCATCTTCCAAATCTCTGCCCACTCACTTAGCCTGTCTATGTCCTTTTGCAGGTTTTTTATGTCCTCCTCACTCACTGCTTTCCCTCCCATCTTTGTATCGTCGGCAAACTTGGATATGTTGCACTCGGTCCCTTCCTCCAAATCATTAATATAGATTGTAAAGAGTTGGGGTCCCAGCACTGACCCCTGCGGAACACCACTAGTTACTGATTGCCAGCCTGAGAACGAAGCATTTATCCCAACTCTTTGTTTTCTGTTAGATAGCCAATCTTCCACCCATGCCAGTATATTACCCCCAATCCCGTGATTTTTTAACTTGATCAGTAATCTTTTGTGTGGAACCCTGTCAAATGCCTTTTGGAAGTCCAAATATACTACATCCACTGGTTCCCCTTTATCCACCCTATATGTTAAATCCTCAAAGAATTCGAGCAAATTTGTCAAACATGACTTCCCCTTCGTAAAACCATGCTGACTCTGTCCTATTAAATTATGTTTATCCAAATGCTCTGTTACTGTTTCCTTAATAATGGACTCCAACATTTTGCCAACCACAGATGTTAGGCTAACTGGTCTATAGTTTCCAGCTTTTTGTCTACTTCCCTTCTTGAATAAGGGTGTTACATTAGCAGTTTTCCAATCTGCTGGGACCTTTCCTGAGTCCAGGGAGTTCTGGAAAATGATCACCAATGCATCCACAATCCCTACCGCCACTTCTCTCAAGACCCTAGGATGTAGGCCATCAGGTCCGGGGGATTTATCCGCCTTAAGTCCCATTATTTTACTGAGTACCATCTCCTTAGTGATTTTAATCGTGTTTAGCTCCTCCCCCCCCCCCATTGCCCCCTGTTTGTCCAGTGTTGGGATATTTTTAGTGTCCTCTACTATAAAGACTGATACAAAATATTTGTTCAGCGTCTTTGCCATCTCCATGTTCCCCACCAATAGTTTCCCAGTCCCAGCCTCTAAGGGACCAACGTTCACTTTAGCCACCCTTTTTCTTTTTATTTTGCTGTAGAAACTCTTGCTATCTGTTTTTATATTTTTGCTAGTTTACTTTCATAATCTATCTTCCCTTTCTTAATTAATCTTTTAGTTATTGTTTGCTGGCTTTTAAATGCTTCCCAATCTTCTATCCTCCCACTAGATTTGGCTAATTTATATGCCCTTGTTTTCAGTCGAATACTATCCTTTATTACTTTACTAAGCCACGGATGGCTGTCTTTTCTTTTACTCCCCTTTTTCCTCAGTGGAATATATTTATCTTGAAAGATGTGAAATATCTCCTTGAATGTAGACCACTGCTCTTGTACCGTCTTATACTTTAATCTGTTTTCCCAGTCCACTTTAGTCAATTCTACTCTCATACCTTCATAGTCTCCTTTATTTAAGCTTAGTGCGCTGGTTTGAGATCCAACTCTCTCACCCTCAAACTGAATTTGGAATTCAACCATATTATGGTCACTCATTCCAAGGAGATCCTTTACTAGGACATTTTTTATTAATCCTGTCTCATTACACAGGACCAGATCTAAGATTGCCTGCCCCCTGGTTGGTTCAGTTACATACTGCTCAAGGAACCCATCCCTAATACACTCTATGAACTCTTCCTCAATGCTGCCATGCCCAATTTGATTAGTCCAGTCAATATGAAAGTTAAAATCCCCCATGATTATAGCTGTTCCCTTATTACAAGCCCCAACTATTTCCTGATTTATACTCCGCTGGCACAAAATGGCATCTCCCGCGCTTTCCTTCCTTCTCGCGCTCGCCCATCTTCTCTGCCGCGGCTTCGCAAAATGGCGTCTCCCACGCTCTTCCTTCTCCGCGGCTCAATGTCGCCTCCCGCGCTCTCCCTGCTTCTCCGCGGCTCAATGGCATCTCCCGCGCTCTCCCTGCTTCTCTCCTATTAGGAGGCCTATAGACTACGCCCACTAGTGACTTTTTCCCCTTATTATTCCTTATCTCCACCCAAACTGTTTCACTATCCTGATCCTTTGACCCAATATCATTTCTGACTATTGCAGTGATTCCATCCTTGATTAACATAGCAATCCCACCTCCCTTTCCTTCCTGTCTGTCCTTTCTAATTGTCAAATACCCTTGTATGTTTAGTTCCCATTCATGATTATCTTGCAGCCATGTTTCCGTAATGGCCATCAGATCATACCCATGTGTAGTTATTTGTACCGTCAACTCGTCAATTTTGTTACGAATGCTGCGTGCATTCAGATAAAGAACTTTCAAATATGTTTTCTGACAATTTATTCCTGCTTTTACCCCTTTTACTACGTTACCTTTATCATTATACATTCTGTCCCTTCCTGACACGCTCTGGTTTTTAATTCCCCCACTGCTACCTTGCTCTATTGCCTTCTCCGCTATCATTTTTATTTTTCGCTCTCTTAAACCTCCCCCCCACTAATTAGTTAAAGCCCTCTCTACAGCCCTAGTTATTCAATTCGCCAGGATTCTAGTCCCAGCACTGGCCAAGTGAAGTTCATCCCAATGGAACAGCTCTCGCCTGTCCCAGTACTGATGCCAGTGTCCCAGGAAGCAAAACCCATTTCTCCCACACCTGTCTTCGAGCCACGCATTTAACTCTCTAATTTTATTTACCCTAGCCAAATTTGCACGTGGCTCAGGTAGTAATCCAGAGATTATTACCCTTGTGGTTCTGCTTTTTAATTTGGCCCCTAGCTGCTCAAACTCCTTCAGCAGAACCTCCTTCCTTGTCCTATCTATGTCGCTGGTACCAACATGGACCACGACAACTGGATCCTCCCCCTCCCACTCCAAGTTTCTCTCCAGCCCAGAGGAGATGTCCTTAACCCTGGCACCGGGCAGGCAACACAGCCTTCGGGACTCTCGCTCTCAGCTGCAAAGAACTCTATCTATCCCCCTAACGATACTATCCCCTACCACTACAACATTTCTTTTAACTCCCCCCACTTGAATGGCCCCCTGCTCCACGGTGCTGTGACCAGGTTGCTCATCCTCCCCGCAGTCCCTGTTCCCATCCTCACAGGGAGTAAGAGCCTCAAACCTGTTGGACAAGAGCAAGGGCTGCGGCTCCTCCAACACTACCTCCTGGATCCCCGTACCTGCCTCACTTCTAGTCACACCATCCTGACCCTGGCCACGGACTACATCTGAATTAATTAATCTAATTGGTGTGACTACCTCCTGATACACAGAGTCCAGGTAACTCTCCCCCTCCCTGATGTGTCTCAGTGTTTGAAGCTCGGACTCCAGCTCTTCAACACGGAGCCGGAATTCCTCGAGCAGCCAACACTTACTGCAAATATGATCACCGTGAGCATCAATGGTGTCCACCAGCTCCCACATATTGCAGCAGCAACATATCACCTGATCTCCCATTCTATGTAATTAATTAAATTTATTAATATTATTTTTAAATACCCTCTGCCCAGAATATGCCAGGTTGTGGGTTTTCCCGTGATCAAATAACTTACCGACAATCACTGCCTCATACATAGAAAATAGAATCATACTGCACAGAAGGAGGCCACTCAGCCCATCAGGCCTCTGCCAGCTCTTTGAAAGAGCTATCCAATTAGTCCCACTCCCTGGCTCTTTAACCACAGCCCTGTCAATTTTTCCTTTTCAAGTATATATCCAATTCCCTTTTGAAAGTTACTATTGAATCTGCTTCCACAAGCCTTATCAGGCAGTGTATTCCAGATCATAACAATCGATTGGGTAAAACACATTCTCCTCAGCTCCCCTCTGATACTTTTGCCAATTACCTTAAAACTGTGTCATCTGGTTACCAACCCTCCTGCCAGTGGAAACAGGTTTCTCCTTATTTACTCTATCAAAACCCTTCACTTGCACAAGTTATGGGAGAGGTGCTGACACACACTTGAACATGAACTGGTGAAGAATGGGGTAAAAAAGAGGAAATTGGAAAAAGAGTCAGCTTTTGACTTCAGGTGACTTCTGTTTTTTTTTTAAAAAGACCTTTAAAAGCTTGCAACATGAAGGTGATGTATCAAGCTGAACTCAGCAAAATGTAGTGGGGTCAATTTTTGTCTTCACATGGGTGGTAATCTGACAGAGTGGATCGCTCACCCATTATAGAACCCATTCAACTTTTATTCACTTTAAATCAATGGAATGAAAACCGATGGGTTCTATAACAGTCGGGGATCTGCTCTGCTAGATTACAACCCATGTGATGAAGACAAAAATTTACCGCAGTAATTAAATTGGGTTGGCACACAGCAGAAAGAGCTCTGCCGACTGTTTCCTCCTTTGGAATTATTGTAAATGCCGTCAGGGTGTTGGGTTCTTTTCTGACTTTGACTTTAAGGAGATCTCCACCTCCCTTCAAATCCCAATTTACTCACTGGCAAAAAGAAATGACCAGAGTTACAGGCTGGCTGCTTGTGCTGATGGTACCACATTTCCAAGTCATTTACAATGGAGAGCTTAGAGCCTGTGTCTACACCACGCTGTTGACTGGTTGTAGAGTAGGAGTTTTTACATCAAAAAACTCCAACTCCACCAACATAATCATAGAATCATAGAATGGTTACAGCACAGAAGGAGGCCATTCGGATCGTCGAGCCCGTGCCAGCTCTCTGTAACAGCACTTCAACTAGTCCCACTCCCCCACCCTTTCCCCGTAGCCCTGCAAAAATTTTTTGTGGGTTTGAAAAGGTGTTTTATGATATAGTCAACTGATGTCTTTTCAACTGAAGTGTACCTTTTTTCTTTAAATTTTCCATCGTAATCCTCTTCTAAAGGTTGGGGGATATATACAAATACAGGGATGAATGTGTTGTATGATTCTATGAATGGTCAGAATATAAGACATGTTTGAGCTTCATAATTTAGTAGGACTGTTTCAGTGAGGAAAGGAAAAATAAAACACTTGCATTTATATAACACCTAATCATCGTTCAAAGTATTTCAAATACTTTTAAAGTCTGGTGATTGCAGTTATGCAGGTAATGCAACAAACCATTTGGGGACAGTGAGATCCCACAAACATCATTTAGATGAATGACAAGTTTAATGAATTTTGGGTTAATCTATCATGTTCTGATGAATGGTCATCGACCTGAAACGTTAACTGTTTCTCTCTCCACGGATGCTGCCTGACCTGTTGAGTATTTCCAGCATTCCCTGCTTTTATTTTGATTTTTGGTGGTTTTGGTTGAGAAAGGAATATTGGTCACGAACTGATAGAACTCCCTGCTCATCTTCAAAAGCACTGTGGGATCTTTAAAGTTAACTGGAATTGGTGCAGCACGCCTCAATTTAATGCCACATGTGGATGATTACACCTCTCGATGCAGCATTGAAAGGTCAACATAGATGATGTGCTCAATTCTTGCAGAATGGATTGAAAGCGCAATCTTCTGACAGCACACGAAAAATGTTGCCATCTCCTCTATAATTAAAGCATATTAACATTGAGCAGCAATCGTAATGGGAGATGGAAAATAAGACACGTTGCTTGTGTACCAATAAAGTTATTTGTAGTGTAGAACACAGCACAAAAGCAACTTTACAGTGCAAGAATGACAATAAAATGTAGCCGAAGTAGCTCATTTGCAAGTACATGCTGCCAGGCAGCAGGGAGCCTTGCATGCCAGCATTGCACACTGGAAAGTCACAGGTAGTAGCAGCCGTGGCTCAGTGGTAGCAGTCTCGCCTCGGAGTCAGAAGGTTGTGAATTCAAGTCCCGCTCCAGAGCATTTCCTACATTACAACAGTGATAACACTTCAAAAGTACTTCATTGGCTGTAAACCACTTTAGGACAGCCTGAGGTTGTGAAAGGTGCTATACAAATGCAAGTCTTTTTTTAATATCGTCCGTGATTTTCTGATCTGTGCTTTTGAGGGTAAGGTTCTCAAGTGTCAAACTCACATTTCCAAATCACAAGCAGCAGAAGTCAGCTTATAGCTTCTGGGCAACTGCTGAAGAGAAAGCACAAAATTAACCTGTTGTAGGAATTGGTAAATTCCTGACGAAAATACTGAGAGCGAGTCAAGCAGCTAACCAAAACGATGTTTAATGCAAACTGGTGGAAGTAACAAACAAAAGCGCAGGAGAACAAATCAACAGGTGCTTGCTTAATGCTGGCTCCGCGAGGACTGAGAAGGGGAGGCCCCTCAGTCCGATGTCATGACGTCATCATGTTTCCCGCCATTGGGAACGTCACGTGACCCACGTGATGACATCATCGCATTCGGTCTTAACCCTTTAGAGACCGCGCTATTTACATACAGCGAAAGAATACAGATTTAAAGGCAATTATATACATTCGTATAAGAGTTCCTTGGTGGCTCTGC
This sequence comes from Somniosus microcephalus, assembly GCF_052327205.1. Taxonomy (NCBI): domain Eukaryota; kingdom Metazoa; phylum Chordata; class Chondrichthyes; order Squaliformes; family Somniosidae; genus Somniosus; species Somniosus microcephalus. The sequence goes on along the minus strand of NC_141000.1, from coordinate 60,962,369 downwards.
CACATGCACCCCACCAGAATTGTCTTTAATAACAAAAGTCAATCGAAGAGGAGGTCGGAGAAGCCTGTTCGAACGACTCCTATATTCCCGGAGAGGAATTTGCTGGGCAGTTGATGAACGGGTGGGTGGAACGATCCGGTCAGGCGTGGTAGCAGCGGGCGGTCGACCACGACGTGGTGGCTGTGCAGTTTCGACTGGTTGTTCGAGGTCCAGGTGCGCGGGCTTGAGGCGATCGATTGAAATGTGGTCGGGCTTACCACCGATGTCGACCAAAAAGCTCTTGGCACCCAGCTGCAATACTCGGAAAGGGCCCGTATAAGGAGGCCTGAGCGGACTGCGATGGGCATCGTGACGGACAAAAATGAACTTGGCCTGCATTAGCTCCACTGGGATGTGGGAGGCTGGAAAACCGTGATGTGACATTGGAATTGGCTGGAACACTTGGGCTGCTTCCCGGTGAGCTTCCAGTTGGCTGGCTGCGGACCACGGCTTCGTTGGTGACGGCAGGAACTCGCCTGGCACCCGAAGTGGCTGGCCGTACACCAGTTCTGCGGCAGATGACTGCAGGTCTTCCTTTGGTGCCGTACGCAAACCAAGCATAACCCAAGGCAGCCTGTCTACCCATGCAGTGCCCTGCAGGCTGGCTCTCAGCGATGCCTTCAACGACTGATGAAAGCGCTCACATAAACCGTTGGCCTGTGGGTGGTAGGCCGTGGTGCGATGGAGCTTGGTGCCCAAACCTAAGGCTACAGCGTTCCAAAGTTCAGACGAGAATTGTGGACCGCAGTCAGATGAAATATCTGATGGGACGCCAAACCGTGCCACCCATGAGAAAATAAAAGCCCTGGCGACATCCGCAGAGGTAGTGGACGTCAGAGGAACCACCTCTGGCCATCTTATAGTGTGGTCGACCATGGTCAGGAGGTGAGTGAAACCTTGTGATGGCGGAAGTGGCCCAACGAGGTCGACGTTGACGTGGTTGAAACGGCGTTCCGGTACTTCGAAGGTGGCCAAGGGGGCTTTAACATGACGTTGCACTTTGGCTCTTTGGCAAACGATGCAGGTGTTCGCCCAGTCACGGACATCCTTGCGCATCCCTCTCCAGACGAATTTGGATGACAGTAACTTTTGAGACGCCATCACGCCGGGATGTGAAAGTCCGTGTATGGCGTCAAAGACTTTCCGACGCCAGGAAACTGGAACGATCGGGCGGGGATCCCCCAAGGAGATGTCGCAGAGCAAGGAGGTACCCGCCGCTTGGAAATGCACATCTGTTGGCAGGAGGAGTCGGTACGAAATGCCTGAGTTTCCGGGTCGGCTGCTTGGTTGGCAGCCATGTGTGAATAATCTATTCCCAGCTGGAAGGACGCACGGGAGAGGCAATCGGCCACCACGTTGACCTTGCCGGCCACGTGACGGATGTCGGCGGTAAACTCTGAAATAAAGGTGAGTTTTCACTGCTGCCGAGCCGACCACGGTTCGGTAGTCTTGGCCATAGCAAAAGTCAGCGGTTTGTGGTCCACAAACGCGGTGAAGTGGCGCCCTTCCAAAAGAAAATGAAAATGGCGGATAGCCAGAAACAGCGCCAACAACTCCCTGTCGAACGTGCTGTACTTGCGCTCATTACTGCGCAGTTGGCGACTAAAAAACGCCAGTGGCTGCCACGCGCCGTTGACCCACTGCTCCTGCATGGCTCCGATGGCGTAATCAGAAGCGTCGGTCGTAAGAGCGATGGTGGATCCAGGCAGTGGGTGTGCCAACATCATTGCGTTTGCAAGAGCAGCCTTTGTGTCTCTGAAGGCGCAATCCATCTCAGGCGTCCAAACCACAGGTTCCTTTCCCGGTTTTCCTCTGAGGGCCTCATAGAGTGGTTGCATCAGTAGCGCGGCCCTGGGAACAAAACGATGGTAAAAATTTACCATACCCAGGAACTCCTGGAGGGCCTTGACGGACTGTGGCCGCGGAAATGCTGCGATTGTCTCCAACTTTGACTGGAGTGGCAGTGCCCCCTAAGTGATGCGGTGGCCCAAAAAGTCCATCTGCTGCAGCCCGAACTGGCATTTGGCCGGGTTGATTATCAGGCCATGCTGATGGAGGCGGCAAAAGAGGGTGCGCATATGACTGAGGTGTTCTTCTTTAGTGGCGCTGGCGATCAGGATATCATCGACATACACAAATAAAAACTTAAGGTCCCGCAGCACCGAATCCATAAGGCGCTGGAATGCCTGTGCCGCATTTTTGAACCCAAATGGCATTTGGAGGAACTCAAATAGGCCGAAGGGGGTAATAACCGCCGTCTTTCGGATGTCCTGGGGGTGTACAGGCATTTGATGGTACCCACGGAAGAGGTCAACCTTGGAAAAGATCGAATTCCCTGCCAAATGCGCGGAGAAATCCTGGATGTGTGGTATGGGGTACCTATCCGGAGTTGTGACATCATTAAGCCATCGGCAGTCACCGCAGGGCTGCCATCCGCCGCCGGGTTTAGGGACGATATGGAGCGGCGAAGACCAGGGACTATTCGACTGGCAAATAATCCCCAACCACTCCATTGCGGCGAACTCCGCCTTAGCGGCCGCGAGTTTACTGGGTTCTAGTCGCCGAGCCCGTGCATAGACTGGGGAGCCGGTCGTTGTAATGTGGTGCTCCACCCAATGCTTGGCGGTCGTGGCAGAAAAGGTGGGCCTGGTTAACTCTGGAAATTCACCGAGAAGGCGGGTGAATTCGTTGGGCGTTGGCGAAGCGCAGGAGACCGTGTGCGACGCGACTGAACCTCGAAAGCACGGGATGGAGTTGGACGTGGCGGCGTTGATCAGCTGACGATTTTTTTAATCGACCGACAAGCTGTTGGCGCATAAAAAATCGGCGCCGAGGATCGCTTGCGAAATTTTGGCGGTCAAAAACTCCCATTGGAAGAGCTGACCGCCGAAACACACCTGGGCCCGCCGTTACCCGAATGTACGAATAGCACCGCCGTTGGCAGCTTGGAGGGGACAACCGCGCCTCCCAGCCCGGATGTCGAGGACCGAGGCGGGAAAGATACTACACTGCGCTCCCGTGTCGCATAAGAACCGCCGGCCTGAAATGGAATCGGTGATATATAATAGCTTCCCGGAATCGCCAATCGCCATCGCGGCCGTGGGGCCTACTTCAGGTTCGGTCTTCCCGTCGCGCTGTTGGTGCTGGTGTTTCTTCGTTGCTTTAGGCTTGAACCCGCAGGGAGGGCGGCACCATCTGGCCTTCGGGCCGAAACGGGCGTGGTAAAAACACCAACCGGATGGTGGAGGCGTCAGGGCGGGGCCCTTCTGGGCGGGACGCCTCGTGGCGATGCAGTGTTGTTGCATGACGGCATAAATTGTGTCGGCCTCGGCGGCCAGCGCCCCACTATCCGCAGTGTCTGACCTCGTGAGGGCTGCTTGCACCTGCTCGGGCAATTGGCTCAGGAACAATTCCCGAAAGAGGAAACATTGCGGTTCTGAACCAAGGAGTGTGAGCATCTGGCTCATTAACTCCGACGGCTTGGAGTCACCTAACCCGGGCAGCGTGAGTAGCCGCCATGCGCGTTCTGACTTTGTGAGGCCGAATACCTGGATAAGCCGCGCCTTAAGGGTGTTGTACTTGCTGTCCGCCGGGGGTTTTTCCAGCAGGCTGATGATCCTCGAAGCCATGGAGCTGTCGAGTGCGGAGACCACGTAGAGGTAACGGGTCTGATCCTGCACTATGTTCCGAAGTTCGAACTGAGCCTCTGCTTGCACGAACCAGGAGGCCGCCTGTTGTTCCCAAAACTGAGGGAGCTTCAAAGCCACTGCGTTTGCTTCCATCATGTCACTGCATCTCGCTTCCTCCGCGAAGATCGTCCGCGAAGATTCGGGGTCACTGTAGTGTATGTACTTTGCAGAAGGAACTATATTCGGCAGCCCCTGTATACTGCAGTACCAGTAGTGACCACCCCTGTATATAAGCCTGTGCAGTAACTTTGCATAGTTAGTTCCAGTTTGTCTCCACTCAGTAAAGACCTGTTATAACCAGCTCCTGCAGTCCGTGTCTCAATTACACACGGACATAATAGTCACGACTGTAGGAATTGGTAAATTCCTGATGAAAATACTGAGAGCGAGTCAATCAGCTAACCAAAACGATGTTTAATGCAAACTGGTGGAAGTAACAAACAAAAACGCAGGAGAACAAATCAACAGGTGCTTGCTTAATGCTGGCTCCATGAGGACTGAGAAGGGGAGGCCCCTCAGTCCGACGTCATGACGTCATCACGTTTCCCGCCGTTGGGAACGTCACGTGACCCACATGATGACGTCATCGCGTTCGGTCTTAACCCTTTAGAGACCGCGCTATTTACATACAGCGAAAGAATACAGATTTAAAGGCAATTATATACATTCGTACAAGAGTTCCTTGGTGGCTCTGCCACACTGTGACTAATGAAACAAGAATGAGTGAAACGTTCTCAGCTAAAGCCTTGCAGTATTGATAATGGATCACATGACTGTCAAGATTTTAAGATGTATGAAACTGGAAAAAGATTTTTAATTTGATATAAGTTTTTATTATTAAATTGTAGATAAACAGATGCTGGATCACGGGAGGCACTAGTTTACAAAGGATAAAAGTTTAAGCAGATTTTCACGGAAACTGCTGATGGTCCAATTCCTCCAGGCACAGGCTACCTAGAACATGCCCTCCATTGTATCAGCTGTGAAAACACACATTTATTCCCTGCACCCCAAAGACAATGTTCTGAGATCCTCCTCCACACAAATAACTGAGAGGAAATGCAGACGGATCCTCCCCTTTTAAAAACACCATGTAAAAGAAATGACCCACCCTCTAATCAGACCACCAGAGAAAATGGAAGTGTACTCCAAACTTAAACGGCCAAGAATCAGGCTCTCCTCTAACCACTAGTGTCAGTCATCAGTAAATTAACAATTAATTAATTTGCAAACAGAACCTGCCATAATTGTAAGAAACTAGGACAGATATCACAAACTGGTTACATAGAAACATAGAAGATAGGAGCAGGAGTAGGCCATTCGGCCCCTCGAGCCTGCTCCGCCATTCAACGAGATCATGGCTGATCATTCAATTTCAGTACCCTGTCCCTGCCTTCTCCCCATATCCCTTGATCCCTTTAGCCTTAAGAAATATATCCAACTCCTTCTTGAATATATTTAAAGAATTGGCCTCCACTGCCTTCTGTGGTAGAGAATTCCACAGGTTCATCACTCTCTGGGTGAAGAAATTCCTCCTCATCTCTGTCCTAAATGGCTTACTCCTTATCCTTAGACTGTGACCCCTGGTTCTGGACTCCCCGGCCATTGGGAACATCCTTCCTGCATCCAGTCTGTCCAGTCCTGTTAGAATTTTATAAGTTTCAATGAGATCCCCTCTCATTCTTCTAAACTCCAGCGAGTATAAGCCCAATCGACCCAATCTCTCCTCATACGTCATTCCTGCCATCCCAGGTATCAGTCTGGTGAATCTTTGCTGCACTCCCTCCATGGCAAGAACATCCTTCCTCAGGTAAGGTGACCAAAACTGCACACAATACTCAAGGTGTGGTCTCACCAAGGTCCTGTACAACTGCAGCAAGACATCCTTGTTCATGTACTCAAACACTCTCGCTATGAAGGCCAACATACCATTTGCCTTCTTAACCGCCTGCTGCACCTGCATGCTTACCTTCAGCGACTGGTGCACAAGGACACCCAGGTCTCGTTGCACTTCCCCTTCTCCCAATCTATTGCCGTTCAGATAATAATCTGCCTTCCTGTTTTTGCCACCAAAGTGGATAACCTCACATTTATCCACGTTATACTGCATCTGCCATGCTTCTGCCCAATCGCCCAACCTGTCCAAATCATACTGGAGTTTCTCAGCATCCTCCTCACGGCACACACGCCCACCCAGCTTTGTGTCGTCTGCAAACTTGGAGATATTACATCTAGTTCCCTTGTCTAGATCATTTATATATATTGTGAATAGCTGGGGTCCTAGGACTGATCCCTGTGGTACCCCACTAGTCACTGCCTGCCACTCGGAAAAAGAGCCATTTATTCCAACTCTTTGCTTCCTGTCTGCCAACCAGTTCTTTATCCAAGTCAGTACCTTGCCCCCAGCCCCATGTGCCTTAACTTTACATGCTAATCTCTTATGCGGGACCTTATCGAAAGCCTTCTGAAAGTCCAAATGCACCACATCCACTGGTTCTCCCTTATCTATTCTACCAGTTACATCCTCAAAAAATTCCAGTAGATTAGTCAAGCACGATTTACCTTTTGTAAATCCATGTTGACTTTGTCCAATCCTGTCACTGTTTTCCAAGTGCTCTGCTATTACATCTTTTATAATGGACTCTAGCATTTTCCCCACTACCGATGTCAGGCTTACTGGTCTATAATTCCCCGTTTTATCTTTACCACCTTTTTTGAATTGTGGGGTAACATTAGCTACCCTCCAATCCATGGGAACTGTTCCAGAGCCTATAGAATTTTGGAAGATGACCAGCAATGCATCTACTATTTCTAGTGCCACTTCCTTAAGTACCCTAGGATGTAGATGATCAGGCCCTGGGGATTTATCGGCCTTCAATCCCGTCAATTTCCCTAACACCATTTCCCTGCAAATACTGATATGAGTTTGTGCAACACAGCAAACTGCCTTTCTACGTAGGTGCATGGCAACAGAAAAACCACTCATTTCTGAAGTCAATCCAACTCTAAATTGCATGACTTTGGGAAAGGCTCGATGGACCAGCTGCTCTTTTCTAGTTTGTCATATTAGTATGCTTGTATGTTCTATTAGAGTTGAAATAGGCCAATTTGGACCTGGTCAAGCCTGGAATTTGGTTCAACAGTCTTCTCTACAATGTACTCTGCTATTTAGAAACAATGTTGAAAAGAGACATGAAGCTGCTACCACTGAACTCAGACACAGGGCTCCACAGCTGCGGTAAACAAAAAATGACGTAAGATGAATTATAATAACGGTAATCAATCCCAGAATGCCAGCCAAAGTAGAACAGAGGATAATTTTTCTTACCTTTTTTTCAGTCCGATAAAGGCTTCGGGCTCCCACTGTCAGAATGGCCAGTGCGGCGCTAAGATTTCAGTGGCATAGCAGGGCGAGCACCTCTACACATTGCGTCACCTACTTCCATTATTTCCGACAGGTTCCTGGAGTGGCCTAAGTGTTGGATCGAGGTTCTGCACTACAATTGCCCCTTCTTAAGAGTCCATGGAATTTCTAGGTCAGATTCTTAAGAAAAATAAAATGGAGCCGGGAGCAATTTAGAGTGCATTTACGATACAACTTTCACATGGGATATTGGATGAGCAAAACATAAAGAGGAAGTAGTAGAAAGCCTTAAAGTGGATAAATCAGCCAATCCGGATGGGATGCATCCTAGGTTGCTGAGGGAAGTAAGGGTAGAAATTATTATTTCTTTTTCATCTGGAACAGATACGATAGGCCGAATGGACTCCTTCTATGCCGTAAATTTCTATGTTTTATGAAATTGTGGAGGTGCTGACCACAATCTTCCAATCCTCCTTAGATACAGGGGTAGTGCCAAAGGACTGGAGGATTACAAATGTTACACCCTTGTTCAAAAAAGGGGAGAAGCATAAACCTGGCAATTACAGACCCGTCAGTTTAACCTTGGTGGTGGGGAAGCTTTTATAAACAATAATCCGGGAGAAAATTAACAGCCACTTGAACAAGCATGGACTAATAAAGAGAGCCAGCACAGATTTGTTAAGGGCAAATCGTGTTTGACTAACTTGATTGAGTTTTTTGATGCAGTCACTGAGAGGGTGGATGAGGGCAGTGCAGTTGATGTGCATATGGACTTCCAAAAGGCATTGATAAACTACAACATAATAGGCTTGTTCGCCAAATTGAAGCCCATGGGATAAAAGGGGCAGTAGCAGCATGGATACAAAATTGGCTAAAGGATAGAAAACAGAGAGTTGTGGTGAATGGCTGTTTTTTGGACTGAAGGGAGGTATACAGTGGTATTCCCCAAGGTTCAGTACTAGGACCACTGCTGTTTTTGGTATACGTTAATGACTTGGACTTGTGGGTACAGGGCACAATTTCAAAATTTGCAGATGTGACGAAACTTGGAAGTGTAGTAAACAGTGAGGAAGATAGTAATAGACTTCAAGAAGACATAGACAGGCTGATGGAATGGGGGGACACATGGCAGATGAAATTCAATGCAGAAAAGTGAGAGATGATACATTTTGGTAGGAAGAATGAGGAGAGACCACACATACTAAATGGGGTGCAAGAACAGAGAGACCTGGGGGTGTTTGTGCACAAACCTTTGAAGGTATGGGAACCTGGGCTTTATAAATAGAGGCATAGAGTGTTAAAGCTAGGAAGTTGTGCTGAACCTATATAAAACACTAGTTCGGCCCCAGCTGGAGTATTGTGTCCAATTCTGAGCACCACACTTTAGGAACGACATGAAGGCTTTGGCGAAGGTACAGAAGAGATTTACTAGAATGGTTCCAGGAATGAGGGGTTACAGTTACATGGATAGACTGGAGAAGCTGGGATTGTTCTACTTTGAGCAGAGATCAGGTAGAGATGTTTAAAATCATGAAGGGTTTAGATAGAATAAATAAAGTGTAACTGTTACCAGTGACTGAAGGGTTGATAACCAGAGGGCACAGATTTAAGATGATTGGCGAAAGGCCCAGAGGCGACATGAGGGAAAACTTTTTTATGCAACGAGTGGTTAGGGTCTGGAATGCACTGCCTGATAGGGTGGTGGATACAAATTTAACAGTAGCCTTCAAAAGGGAATTGGATAAATACTTAAAGAGGAAAAAATTCAGGTATATGGGGAAAGAGTGGGGGAGTGGGACTAACTGGATTGCTCTTCAAAAGAGCTGGCGCAGACTCGATGGGCCAAATGGCTTCCTTCCATGCTGCACCATTCTATGATTATGTCAAAATGGTTTCCACTTTGCACCCACACTGAAGTTATAGCGCAAATGAACCCTTAAACAGGCTTCTGAGCTCCCACCCATGCAACAGCTCAAGAGCCACTAAATGATTGTCACAGGCACCAAGCTGCTGGAGAGATCTTCATTTCTAATCGAGCAACCAGATTTTTATATCATCTAGAACTATTTCCAGAAATCTGTCCTTTAGCATTAAATGGCCACAGTCTTCAATGTCTGTCACATTTTTTGCTCTCTAGCTACATTTGCTACACGCCTTCCAGCTTTATAACCATTTCTCCATATATACTTATTGGATTCTTCCTGCCTGTGCAGTTCTGGTGGTAAATCATAGGCACCAAGAATAGCTTTACAATATTATAGTTCAGCCGGATTGCCACAAGAAAATACTGCAAGTCCTTTTTCGCATAGTGAAGCTGGAGTCGACTGGCCCATTCATTTTTATCCCATTTGTGTTGACCAGCTGACAATTTAAATGCCCTGATAAAACTATTAATATCACCCCCTCTTTAAAATCTAAAATCAGATTCAATTTAACAAAATGGTGGGCCCCGTGTTCCACAACCGCACTTTTGGACTCACTTTTCATGTGTGTTTTTCTGCCAGTTCAGATGGTGATGATGATCTTCCCCCTTCTCATCGGCCTCTTGCCATTTCTCCATCTTCTTGGCCTTCAATTTTTGTTGCTGCTCTTCTTGTTGCTCCAACTCTAGTTAATACTATGCTGCTTTAGCTGAAACTTATTTCCTTTGCTTTTTCTTCCAATGTAATCGAGGTAACCTAAATTCCGCCTCTTTGGATTTCGACATTTTAAAATATCACCATTTCTTTTCAGTTCACCTGTAAAAGATGTTTTATTCATTCTCAGGATGCGGGCGTCACTGGCAAGGCCACCAATTATTGCCCATCCCTAGCTGCCCTGAGATGGTGGTGGCGGGCCTTCTTCTTGAACCACTGTTTTTCTTTGTTGCAGTTTGATACAATGGAGTGGCTTGCTCGACCACTTCAGTGGGCAGTTAAAAGTCAACATCGTTGGTGTGGAACTGGAGTCCCGTATAGGTCAGACTGGGTAAGGATGGCAGGTTTCCTTCCATATAGGACATTAGTGAACCAGTTGGGTTTTTACAACAATCAGACAGCTTTCATGGCCACCATTACTGATACTAGATACTGATATGAGAAAACTGACCGCAGACTCTATCACAGCCCAATTTGGGGAAGAGGCCGGAAGCAGACATCAGACAACTCCCATTTGCATAGGCAATAAGCCGAATGCCTGTTTCAGGAGGGAATCCTGGATGACGACAGGGCGCCCTGACCAATATGGTGCACAGCGCTCTTATGGCGCGGACAGAGCATGCGCAACCCAGATTGGACATTTCTGCGCTGGTTACTTATCAAAAAAACTTGCGCTGTGCAATTGAATTTTTAGGCCACTCTCTAGTTTGTAGGGAATGACGGCTCAAAAGAAATATCCAGGTTAAGCCTAAACACTTAGTGGCACATCCAACTCAACATGAGCAACATTATGGAAGATATGTATATATAGTTGGTGGTGGTGTAATAAGGCATTGGACATAGATCAAAAAGTAATTACGAATGCCAAGATATGCCATCAAGATTGTGTTTTTGATTGTCCAAACATCAAGCAGAGATAGGAACCTGTTCATAATCATTTTTAGCCCTTACTTGTCACTGGCACAAATGGTACTACAGTGGAACTTCAATGATCCATCATAAAGGAGGGATCTGTTGTGTATACACCTTTAAGAGAATAACTGGTCTCAGACTGCAATACCGGCAGTGACCACCCCTGTATAAAAGGCGCTAGTGAGCCTCTGTGTTTTTAGTTTCACTATTGACTTCCACCAGTAAAGGCTTATTTTGTTCCACTCCTGCAGTCCGTGTCTCAATTATTCACGGACGTAATACTGGTGATGAGTAAGAAACAAACTTACCTGCAACTCGGCAGCACCTCAGACGACGTTATTGAAGGTCGAAGCCAGAAGAAAAAAAAAAATCCAAAGAAACTCAAGAAACGGGCGTCGACCGTGGGCAAACGCCCTCCAAATCGTCGGATTGAAAATTTGCAGGAGAGACTGTCACGAGCCAGGCTTGGTTCCCCGGTCTGTGGTTTCCCAGCTAATCGGGCTGGTGGCAGGTAGTGCACTGATCCTTCCTGGGCTGCGGCGGGCTAGAGCTCGATTGGGTGGCTTTTCAACGGGGCCGGGCAGCGAGTCGGGAAGCAAAGAGAGAGAGAGAGATGGTGGAGCACACAGGGCGCGGCCGGTGCTTCGAAGCCGGGCAGCGTTCGGACCTAAGAAGAGGGAGGGAAGTGTCCCAGAGGGTCCGCTCCACGACGGGAAAATAATAAAGTAAAAATATTAAACGCGCAAGAAACCGTGGAAAGCAGCGCTAACAACAGCGGGGAAGAAGGAAAAGTGCGGGAGGCACCATTTTGTTAAATCGGGGAAGAAGGCAAAGCGCGGGAGGCGCCATTTTAGATTTGCAAGATGCCGAAGACTGGCTGTATCACTGCTTTTGATAAAACAATAGAGGACTGGACCACGTATGTGGAAAGAGTCGAGGTATATTTCGAGGCAAACAAAATAGCGGAGGAGAAAAAGGCATCGATATTGCTAAACTTAATGGGCGCTAGAACGTACGGCCTATTGCGGAGCCTGATTACTCCAGCCAAACCGAAGGTGAAGAGTTTTAACGAAATTGTTGCTGTCCTACAGGAACACCTAAACCCTGCACCGCTGTTGATAGCAGAAAGATTTAAATTCCACAGGAGAACTCAGCACAAAGATGAGAGCAATGCTGAGTATCTTACGGAACTACGCAAGCTATCAAAGCACTGCCAGTTCGGAGCAGGACTGGCAGATACCCTACGGGACAAATTTGTCTGTGGACTCCTGAGTGAAGGAACACAGAAGAAGTTACTCTCAGAGAAAGAGCTGACGCTAGATAAGGCTTTCAGCGTGGCAGTATCGTATGAAGCAGCAGCCAGGGGAGCTGCAGAAATTCAACAAAAACCACAGGAATACGGCACCCACGAAATGACACGGGGATTTGCAAAATGTTATCGCTGCGGCAGAACTAACCATGACCAGAAGGACTGCTGGTCCAAAGACAAAATATGCAGGCAATGCGGGAAGATGGAACACATTGCACGAGTTTGCAGGTCTGGGAAAAAGACCAGCGACAACAAAAAGGCTACTAAGGAACCGTACAAGAAAGTACAAAAGATGACGGACAGTAGTTCCGAAGACCAGATGAGCGATAGTGAATCCGGGAACAGGAGACTAAGCTGTCTCAAACTTCACAATGTAATCGCAAAAGAGGATCACCGAACCATTTGGGTCACCCTCACGATAGCAGGGTCCCAAGTTAAAATGGAATTGGATACAGGATCAGCGCTAACCGTCATGAATCGACGAGACTACGAGCGGCTATTTTCACACATACCCTTGAGAGAGACATCCATCGTCTTGACGACGTATACGGGGCAAAAAGTATACCCCAGAGGAAAAATAAGGGTGCCTGTCGAATACAACGGCAAGAAATTACGGAAATTGTATCTCTACATACTGCCAAATGGTGGACCACCGTTATTGGGACGGGAATGGATCAGGAAGATAAACTTAGATTGGCACTCCATTCATGCAATGACGGTGGACGGTAAAAAAGATGAAGACGTCACTCCTGGACGATTGTCAACAATCTTAGCTAACGCCAAAGAGGTATTTCAACAAGAACTGGGCACGCTTAAAGGTGTAACCGCCTCGATAAAAATAGAAGAGAATGCAGTTCCCAAGTTTTTCAAAGCAAGACCGGTACCATATGCAATTCGCCGAGCCGTCGAGGCAGAGCTGGAGAATCTGGAGAAGGCAGGCGTGTTGTCTAAGGTCGACTGGAGCGAGTGGGTGACACCCATCGTTCCTGTCATGAAGAAAACGTTAAGCAATAAGTCCGGGGAGCCAAGGAAGATTCGCATCTGTGGGGATTTCAAGGTGACGGTGAACCCAGTCCTTCACACAGTACAATATCCTCTTCCAAGGATAGAAGACATCTTCGCCTCACTGTCTAGAGGGAAGCGTTTTACAAAAATTGACCTAGCACAAGCATATTTGCAGATGGAGGTTGAAGAGTCCTCTAGGAAGTATCTCACGATAAACACTCACAAAGGTCTTTACCAGTATCATCGATTGGGATTCGGAGTAGCATCAGCTCCGGCGATATGGCAAAGAGCGATGGAACAAGTCCTGCAAGGGATTCCGGGGACTCAGTGTTACTTGGACGACATCCTAGTGACAGGTGAAGATGACAGTGAACACCTTAACAACCTAGAACAGGTGCTCACTAGACTACGGGAACATGGGCTGCGAGCCAACCGCCCCAAGTGCAAATTTTTTGAGAAACAGATATTGTATTGTGGCCACGTGATTGATGAAGAGGGGTTGCATAAGTCCCCTGACAAAATTGAAGCGGTTGTTAAGGCCCCAGCGCCTGAAAATGTGTCGCAACTGAGGTCATTCCTCGGATTGGTGAATTACTATCATAAGTTTTTGCCGAATTTGTCGACAATTTTGCACCCACTGAACGCCCTGCTATGAACGGGGGTAGCATGGAAATGGAGCGATGATTGTAAGCGTGCTTTTCAGAAGAGTAAGGACTTAATCACTTCAAGGGAAGTATTGGCTCACTACAACCCAGCACTGCCGATCAGACTGGCGTGTGGTGCGTCTCCCTACGGCATTGGGGCGGTACTGTCACATAAATTCCTTGATGGTTTAGAGAGGCCGATAGCTTTTGCGTCACGCTCGTTAACTTCTGCCGAGCGTAACTACGCTCAGATTGACAGAGAGGCCCTCAGCCTAGTGTGGGGGGTGAAGAAGTTCAATCACTACCTGCACGGTCAAAAATTTACTCTACTAACCGATCATCAACCTCTTGTCTCCATTTTCAACCCTCAGAAGGGCGTCCCGATAATGACAGCGCAACGGCTGCAGAGATGGTCCCTTTTCCTAGGGGCACACCAATATGACATCGAGTACAAAGGAACTAAACAGCATGGAAATGCTGATGGATTGTCACGCCTACTGTTGCCGACGGTGGAAGAAGAAGACCTTGCAGTGGATCCAATGGAGTTATTCCACTCGACCATAGTCGAATGTCTCCCTGTGACGAATGCAAACATAGAAAAGGAAACACGGAATGACCCGACACTATCACGGGTCTATGATTTAATGGTGAAGGGATGGCCAGCACATGGCGAACCACTGCTGCCAGCATTCTCGCCGAGAAGAGAACAGCTGTCAGTGTGCAGAGGAACCTTGATGTGTGGATCCAGAGTAGTAATTCCACCTAAGTTGATGGATAGAGTGCTCAATGAGCTTCATGAGGGTCATCTGGGTGGGGTAAAAATGAAGAACTTAGCCAGAGCGTTTGTGTGGTGGCCGGGAATCGATAGAGAAATCGAAGAGATGACCAAGAGCTGTGCAGGATGCCAGAAGGTCCAAAACGCCCCACCACAAGCTCCTCTGCATCCATGGGAGTGGCCCTCATCTCCATGGCAAAGGGTGCACATTGATTTTGCTGGTCCCTTCATGGACTCGATGTTTTTAATTGCGGTGGATGCACATTCAAAGTGGCCAGAGGTAATAAAAATGTCCTCAACCACCACGGAAAAAACTATCACAGTTTTACGAACCATATTCGCCAGGAATGGGCTGCCTGAACAGATTTGCTCTGACAATGGACCACAGTTTGTGTCTGAAGAGTTTCGGAGGTTCTTAAAGAACAATGGTGTTAAGCACTACACATCTGCCCCATATCATCCAGCCACTAATGGATTGGCCGAGAGGTTTGTCCAAACATTCAAGAAGGCTATCAAGGCAATGTGTAATGAAGACATACCCCTACAACACAAGGTGGACAACTTCTTGTTTGCCTACCGGAATGCGACACATGCAGTTACCAACCAAACCCCAGCCATGATGTTCTTCAATCGAAGACTACGATGCCACTTGGATTTGGTTAAGCCAAACGTCCGAAGAGATGTGGAGAAAAGGCAGTTTCAGAATATGAATGAAAGGCCGACCAGGAGTTTTAAGATAGGTCAACCAGTTTTGGCCCGGGACTACCGCACTGAGAAATGGCAGCCAGGAACGATTTGTACACGGCAAGGACCTCTCATGTATACCGTGGACGTTGGAGAGAGCATTGTAAGACGCCATGCTGACCAGATTCTAGAGTCACTGGAAAACGTCAACTCCACACCACGATCTGATACACCTGGCAATGAAATCGACGTACCAATTGCAGCTACCGCAGAATCGGTGATATTGGAAGCAGATGAACCGAACAACGACATTGATCTCGACTCAACATTGCCAGAAGAACCTGAGACCCCAAAGAGGCGTTATCCAGACAGAATCAGGAAGCCTCCTCAAAGACTGAACTTATAATTGCTTAAACTTAACCAATGTATCTAGCAACCGTAATTGTGGTTGTAATTAGTTATCATTTAGTTGTTAAATGAATGTTATGTACTGTTTATCTAAAAGGGGAGGAATTGTTGTGTATGCACCTTTAAGAGAATAACTGGTCTCAGACTGCAATACCGGCAGTGACCACCCCTGTATAAAAGGCGCTAGTGAGCCTCTGTGTTTTTAGTTTCACTATTGACTTCCACCAGTAAAGACTTATTTTGTTCCACTCCTGCAGTCCGTGTCTCAATTATTCACGGGCGTAATAGGATCCCCGATAGATAATCACAATTAGATTATCAAAAGTCCCCTAATATTGGCCTTATTTGTATGGTTGAGTAAGGAAGACCAGCACAGACAAAATAATGATAGTTTATTCGACAAGAGAAGGAGATGAAATATAAATCAGATAAGCAGCTGTGGAATGAGGTGATTTGTCAGCCATGGATGTATCCAGTTTAAGTTCTGGTGAATAATTGGGATAGAACTAAAAGATGTAACCCTGGGTTTCAGTCTCACCTCTCACTGCTTATGCACAGGCTGTTCAGGTTTTTCCTATTTTAGAAACAGAAGCATGACATGGAAGTGTTCTATCCAATATAAATTCAATGTGATTAATTGGCACAGGTGCAAAAATGAACAGTCGACAGTTTTGCATTATTATTCACTGGATACAGCGTACTGCTAGACTTTGAGTCCCTTACTGCTTTCCTCAACCTCTCATGACACGTAACTGAAGATTAATTTTGTCCACCCTAATGCTTAACTTATCCACTGATAGCGCTAGTGACAGACAGCTTCTTAAATTAAATGGCTTCATGTACTGGGATTTCAGCTGGCAACCAAGCACCAAGTGCTGATGTGGAGTGATATCGACAGATGAGGATATGAAATGCTTCATTAAAAAGTGTTGCTCGGTGGCATACCAGGAGAAATTTCCTTGTAGCTGGAGATGAATGACACATTGAACAGTAAAAAGCATGGCATTTTTACTTTTTGTTTTGGACCAACCATTAGCTCCTATTATTTACTGTGGCAGCTGTGATACACTGCTTTTATTTATTGGCCACGCTCCCTGGTTAGTGCAGCTGTCATCAGATCAGGGGACTATTTCAAATTTATAACATTTACTTAGGTCCTTTCAAAGGGCATCTTTATGACAGACCATAATTTAGAAAATCCTGCAGAAGAAACAAATCTCTATTGTTCTGCCAGGGAGAGTGCACTGATAATTGTTAACCTTTCACCTCCAAAATGGGTGGACTGTGGAGGTTATTGGGGGCAAATTGATTGATTATCTTGTCATTGTGCATGTTTTTAAGCTTTCTTATCTAGCCTAGGAGAAATAGACTTAGGGAATTGATTGCAGTGCATCCTAAACCACACAATCAGTGCTTTTATTGTGGCGAGCTTTCAGTTTTACTCAGATATTATGGAGGTATTTCCTCTTATCATTTCATTTACCATGCATGTGGAGGCATCCTCATTGCACCCTGAGAAATGAAGTCTAACCTTAGTGCACATGCACCATGAAGTTTCACCCACATTTTCCTTTATTACTTCCTAAATAAAGGGCAATAAAATACAAAATATATGTACATTGTTGACAGGTCTGGAAGTTGATTTTTTAAGTGTCAGTGTATCTCTGTATTAGAATAGCAGCATCAAATTTGCAAGGGCTAACATCAACTTGGCTTTATCTTAGAGCTTCAGTATTAAACAAATGTTTATTTGTCAGATGCCCTTCATTGAGCTTTGTGAGGAACTGATCCTAATTCACTGCTCCCATGCAAGTGAGAAGCATTCCATTTACATCACTTTAAAGGGGTATTATCTTCACAAAAATAATTGTTTGCCAAACTATTTTCTTTGTTGGTGGGTTGGAGCAGAAAAGAGAACAGTCAAAAGTATCAGTGGGTAACCTTCATTATAATGATGTCATACACAAGCATTACGATGAAAGCCCCGATGTTAACTCGGGGCAGGAATTGGGTGGGCGGGGTGAGCAGGAAGCCCCCATGACTTTGCCATAATGAGGCCTGGGGGATTTTAAGTCCCAGGCCTCATTTTAATATGATTGACAGTCTGCCCATCCATTTTCTCCTCGCAAACTTGGGAATGCACCTCTTAATGCAAGACTGTTTTCCCTGAGGCCAGATTTCATGGAAACAGTGTGGAGCCAATTATCTTCACGGCAATGAAATGTAGGTCTGTCTCCAGATTTTCAGATGGCTCCCTGGAGGTCCTTATTGAGGAGATCTGGGCAAATAGGGAGGTATTGTTCTCCAGCACCTGGAGGAGCATCCCCAGAACCACTTTCACACAGGCCTGACAGAGGTCGTTGACAAGAGCAGCTCTGTATTTCTTTCAACACTGTCAACACTCCTTTCACTCCTTCCCCCACTCTCAACAATTCCCTCCCCTCCATCACATCCTTCAACATACAATCACACTACAACACCTCTCTTTCTGATTCCAAGCATACTCACCTCTTCCTTTGCTCGCTTCACACTACACATTAACAGCATTCTCTTGTCACATCCTAGCACTTACACAATCAGCAACACCTCCCACCACTTATTCCTCACTTCACATTCTATACACTTGGCTTTACATTCATCACCTCTCCATCCTCATTTCATCTTGCTTCTTCTCCAGTTCTCAGCACATGCATTCCATACACATGTCCTACACATCTCCACTTACCTTTTCAACAGCCACTCACTTTCTCCATCCATCTTTCTATAGCAGAAAACAGCACATAAAGCCAGGGAGAGGATTAAGACCAGGAGAGGAGTACCTAGCCAAGTGGAGAATGAAGACTTGCAGATTAGCCTATGTCCTGTGAAAAGCAGTGAGCATTGGGGAAGGAGAGGCTAGCAGCTTATCTAAGCAGGGTTTCTGCATATTAAAACTTCAAGCTACATGCTCAAAACTGTCAGCTGCAAATGTCCAGCTTCTTAATGCCATCCTAACTCTTGTCCCTTTCTCTTTCCTCTAGGTCCTTCTCAGCTGCTAGAGCTTCCTGCAGAAGACACATCAGAGGAGGACAATCCTCCTGAGGATGCAATGCTACACGCTGCATCCCTCCCAAACACCAGCACAGATATTGACACTCCGCATGGGTTAGACAGTGAGTTAGAATGATCTTCAAGTTGTGAATCACCCAGCATGTGTGAGCAGCAGCAGGTACTGGTGGCAGGGACAGCCCAGGGGATAATGTGCCAGAGGGCGAGGTCCTTTCCCAGCTCTGCTGAGGATGACAGAGATCAGAACTTCAGGGCCGATTCAACCATGAAAAGAAAACTATTTGGTTTTCACAAGCATTTATACCAGGCATTGGAAGGCCTACAAGTAATTTCAATCCTGTGGTTGAAAGTATGGAGTAGTCTGCTTCCAGCCTGTGTGATGTGTCTTACATGGCATCAGCACTCTGAAGTCTACCTTGAAGAGTGTGGCCACACCACAGGGATGCTGCAGCCAGGCCCTCACAATGGGAGTCAATATCACCAGTCTTTGCAGCTTTGGTAGAAGCTCAAATAGCTTCCATGCAGGTTAGAACTCCATCTTGGACTGACTGGTGGACCAAATACATGGGGGCTTTCAAGAAGTTGCTCATCTTCTGCATTCTACTCTCCCGTAGATTGTTGGGAATTAAATTCTTCACCTTTCTGACATTTAGAACATTTTGGTCAGCAGTGTGGTCTTATAGAAGCTTCTGAGTCTGTATTGTCAGTATGTCATTGATATAGTAGTTGATTGATGGTTTCTATGTTCTTTAATGTAGGAATGGTGAAACAAGGACTGTTAACGCAGAGATGCTTTGTATAAGTTTGCATGGCAGGGGAATGAGCAGGTCACCGGAATCACTGAGCAATTAACTCATCCCTCACATCGCTTGCTGCAAGGTGTTGAGGTAGCCATCCTTCTCCTGCTGCTTCTTCATCTTCTCTCTGGTCCTATTCACCGGATGAGGGCTACTGCTGTTGCTCTACCTCCTCAAAATGTAGGCCTTTCTGTATGACAAGGCTGTGCAGGCTGCAGCACACTACTATGATGTGGGAGATGCTTTGTGGGGCATATTGTAGGAAGCCCCCCAGGCCTATCCAAGTACCTGAACCTCTGTTTCAGCAACCCTATGGTGCGCTCAATGATCATCCTGTGGTCCCAGGGCATTGATTATACCTGCATTACTCAGGCGTGGTGGAGTTGGGAAGGTGTCTCATGACAAGCCACGCTTGTCCCCCAACATCCATCCTGCCAGGTTGGTAGAAGGGTTGAATATTGGAGGATGATGGAGTGTCATGGGATAAATACATGATGACAACTGCCTGAGTACCTTGCACAAATTTGCATGATTCTGTTTCTGTGATTGGAGACTACCTGGACATTAATACGGTGGTAGCTCTTTCTATTCACAAATACTGCTGGCCAGTATTCTGGCAACATGTGTGCAGTCAATGGCACCCTGGATGTGAGGGAAGCCAGCCAATGCTGCAAATCTCTGAGCTCGATCTTGTTGATTGTAGAGGTCAATTGGGGAGGTGGTATTACTGGCTAGCTCTGGCAATCAGGGTGTTGGTGACCTGCTCAAAGGAGCTGTGTAATGCAGTGGTAGATCCTGGCGATGTCCACTGTAGCAGACTGGAGGAAGCCATTGGTGTATAAGTTAAGGGCTGTGGTGACTTTGCTAGCCACTGGCAAAGCATGACACCCTTCCAGCAGTCAGCAGGTCCTGTTGCAGGAGACTGCAGAGTTCTGCAACAAACTTCCTAGAGAAGCGCAACTTCCAGATGCACTGCTCCTCAGATAGTTCTAAGAAAGTTACTTGGCCTGTACACCCTGAGTGATGGATGTGGCCTCCTACAAGCACTGCTGTCTTAGAGACCCAGTTGCTGTTGTTGCTGGTTGCTGAGGCTGCCGCTCCTCTTCCTCCAACTGTTGCTTCATCCAAATGAAACTGGCAATAATAGCACCCATTATAAGAAGATAGAGCTTACAGAGGGTAAGGCAAGAAATGTGAGAAATAAGCTGGAAACTCACCTGACAATCCAAACAGCACAATAGTGTAAAAATCCTGTGATTCAATTACCTGCAGGTGAGTGTCCCTTTAACACTGCTTCAGTGAGTCTGAAAGACCAATCCCATTAGGTTTTACTGGTGGGTTGGACGCTGGACGGCATTTCTGTAATTTTGCATTAAAATGGCATTGGAATTCTAATTGCGTCATAGGACCCCAATTTACCATTATACATGAGGCCCCCTGGCAGGTGCTGCAGCCGACTAAAAAAAATGTGGTTAAAATGGTGGTTAGTGGGAAGGCAGTAAGAATGCAGTGGTAAGAACTCAACAGTAATTTTAACCACCTGCCAGCCCTGTTTGCATTGGGCGGGCATGGTTAAAATCGCCCTTGATGTGTTTTGCTGCAATTTATAATATTGTGTCCTATGTTTGTGAATGGAAAAGTTTATTCTGAACTTTTTTTATAAAGACAATGGCCCTTTAAGAACTAGAAGGAAAATACTGATAACTTAGAAATCTACAGGGCCTCCAATACAATCGATAAAGTGAATCTTTGCCTTTACCTAGTCAAGGAAGTTAAAATAATAGATGTGACCAACTTTAAACACATTGGAAAAAATATACCAACATGTAACAAAATTTGAGACCTTCCTAAACTAAATTAAAAATATTATGCCCCACTACAGAAACAGGAAAGACAAAACAAGATCCTTATGTACTCAATCAATACCCAGAATATAAAAGTAGCAACAAGCAATGTGGAAGGTACAAATACCCTATTGTTTGTTGGAAGTTCTTCCTATCAGTCAAATTACATGTCTCAATATATTGGCCTGTAATTTGCGGTCAGCGGCGATGCGACGGCGATCGTTGCTGATCTCGAAGAAAGTTGCCCACAGAGATCTCGCGATCTCTGTGATGTAAGCTTCAGATTTCTCGATGTGTAACTGATTGTAGCGCTGTGAAAAGGGGATTCCTAGGGTAGTGCAGCATTGACATCATCAAGCTGTCTAAGCAGCCAATCACATTGAAGAATTCTCATAGACAGCAAACCAGGAAATGAAAATCACTGATTATCTGCACTTTTTGAAAATGTTACAGAGCATAAAATAAAGACTGGGACATGCATATGAGGTTAAGTTAGAAGCTGAAAGATCATGAAATTTTTAATTATTTTTAAATTGTAATTTTTATCAGAATGAAGAAATTTGACATTCCACAAATATAAAAAATAGTTTTTCAGGGCCAGAGCGGTTGTTCAGCAGTCAATATGCTGTTAAACCCACAGTTACACCTATTCCAACAAGGCTTAACATTTAATGGGGTATTTAACAGTGATATTAGTGCGGAAAAGCCCAAATTTTTGTCAGTTTCACTGATTACCGGCTATAGGGGAAGGGTCCACAGCGCACCCTGTTTAGATGCGCACGCACTAAATCCTGAAGTTATGGTCCGTTTCAGAAGGGTAATGATGTTCAACACTGACAGTTTGCCGTTATTACCCACCACAAAATCCGGGCCATTGTATTTTAATACCAACCAAGAAAAAGTATTTATGAAAACACTTGAGCAGTCACAAATTTAATAGGGTATTTGTAGGTTTCTCATTCCCTAGGGAATATCAAATCTGCAAAACAATGAAAAAGTGAATTTACAACTGTTTCAATTTAAACAAATGCATTGTTTGTTTGCAATTCAGTACGGAGAACAAGCAGACTCAGAATTGTGTCTTACAACTCCAAGCGAATGAATCAGTCAGTTACTGCTCAAAGTCTCCCATGTGTCATTAACACAAAGGGAGGTCACAATGGGTCAACAGCTCCACACAAGACAAGTGCACTCACGGCTGCTCAGAAGGTCAAAGTCTACAGGTTTTAAAGGAAATATTTGGCACATATTTTGTGGCAATGTCAAACAAGAGAGACTCAGAATTCAGAAGAGAAGGAAAGAATACCAGAAGTGAACTAAAACGCTAACAGGAAAGGGGCACAATGGAAAGAGTCAGAGATGGAAAGAGTAAAAGGGTTAAACAAAAATACACCAAGAAAAAAATGTGATGATAAAGGAACAGAAGAAAGGAGAACATTAACGATGAGGAAAGGATATGAAACAAAATTTATTAGAAGAATATATACCTTGACTAACATTGTCAGCTTGGTAGTACAATTAATACTGTCAAATGTATTGTATTCATGCAAGCTATATTTTGCACTATGAGGGGTCAGGTAATAACCATGCAATCACGGAAGAGTATGATGCCGCGCAGTCATAGGGCATTTAGGAGAGCTAGGTTTTTGAGGATGCTGTTGAAGGTTAGAAGAGAGCCAGCAAGGCAGAGAGTTTTAGGGGGAAGAGTTCCAAAGGGTAGGGCCAGAACGACTTAAAACTGACCACTACAAGATTAACTGAGTTTTACCAAAAGCTTGCAAGAATTTACAAAATGAAAGTTCTTTGAAATAAAGGTTAAGGAAGATCTGAAATCCGATAAACAGTGAAAAATTACAAATGAATAAAATAAGATTTGTATAGATTCACGGTGACAGCAGTGCTCATCGCCACTTTTACATTGTTTCATTTCTATCACTCACTTATCATGCATGTGGAATCTTACTAACACAGCTGAAGTGTCAAAATGTTTGTCGTTTATTGCCCTTTGTAATTTGACATAAGGAATGAAATAAAGCTGTAGATACTGTCAAGTGCAGCAATGTGCATCTGGTGGAAAGGATATATTTTGCTTTGTATTTAAAAGAGAAAAATTCACGTACTCAGTTGGGGAGGTTTCCAATGATAGTTTAGTGAAATAATGTTTCTTTCGCTTCACACATCGAGCACAATATATCCTTTAATTGCACAGCAAAATCACTATAGTCATATTGGAAACAGTCAGAAAGTAAGGCATTACATTCACAACGTGAAGCTCAAGTCACACAGAAAGATAGTTACAGAACAATATGCAGTACACTAAATCATTATGGTTACAAAACAAAGCACAAGCAGTCATCCAATAAAGCACATGCCAGTCACAGTAAATTGCATCAATAGTGATTAACAACATGCAGCTCTTTTTTAAAAAATTGACTTTTGTGCATTGCCGTGGAATCATAGAAAGCAGGTACAACACTACAATTTCCTGAGAGATGGATTCATAATTTTACTTCTCTTTTCAAGCATTTCCCCACAGGAAGGCAGGACAATTAGCAGGTGAGCCTCCCTAAACCTCTCTTGTATACCTCCGAGTGACTATCGTGAGAGTAACTAAGGAGTTATGTGTGTGATACGAAGAAACCTAAATAGGAGTTGAGAAAACAAATAAGGCAACACTCGCTATATATTTTCAAAATATGTAGATTTCGTTTACCCTCTTGTCAAAAATGCATCTGTATAAATACATTCTGGTCCTAAAACTAATTTAGAGAAAAAAAAAACAAATTATTCTGTTAATCTAAGGGTGCAGTTTTCCTGCCACTTTCGTAAATACAGTTTCAGTTGGGCACTGATGCAAAATTGGCCATCTACCCAAGCACACTTTAGGGAAGAGTCGTGGACCTCTCATGAATAGTGTCACAAAATGTGGACTTCACATCAGGGGCAGAGTAACTCCAGTCACATTCCACAATGCTCAGGTGGTCCACTGGAGCTCTTGGGAACCTATGAAATTAATTTTCACTTGCACGTTATGAGAAAATACTCACACTCCCATAAAAATGAGCCACCCGCACAGGAAGCAGAGCTCAGAGCAAGATACAGGCAGCAATATAACTCAGTCTGCTGGCTGCAAATCATATTCTGCAGACACACCACCCCCCCAGTCTCAGACCAGTATCAGTGGTGTAATTGCATGTCTTCAGCTAATAAGATATGTGCCTTGCATTAGACATTTCAGTAACATTGCCACATATTTCTGACTTGATAAAAGCATAGTTCTTAAAAAAAAAACTGCACTGTTTGCCACAGCTTTTAAAAATTGCCTCCAAGAATATACTGTATCATAAATATTGGACCTGCTGAAATGCTATATCTGGTGTCAAATGCTAAATGAAATGAAGTGCAAATCCCTTTATCACATTAAAATGAAAGATAATGAAAAGGATATAAATGCATTTTGGAATGAATATGAAATATAGCCAGTAGCTTGTGTTAATTTTAAACCCATTTTTGTGTGTGTGCTCATTAATAGGAATCCCCAAGCAAGTGGTTAAACTATTCTTTTTTTAATTTTTACAACTAATGATTTCCTTTTAAGGATCATCAAGCAGCGTGGGTGTCTTAGTTTTGGCTTGATCCAAGCTCAGTCAAGCCTGTTAAATCCAAGCACAACCCAACCTAATAAAAGAGAAATTCTCTCCCTCAGCTCAGCAGCAGCAGAGTGACAGCTTATATTTCTTCAATATAAAACAGAAAATGCTGAACATACTCAGGAGGTCAGGCAGCATCTGTGGAGAGAGAAACAAAGCTTATATTTCTTCTCTGGCCTTCAGTGAAGAACACAATTCAAAGTCTCCTGAGTATCAATCCAGGAATGCTGTTTTATTTCCCACTCAGTCAAATCACACCGGCTAAACTGGAGTGCGGGGGAAATCTTCACCAGGATAATGCATTTTAACTCATCTCTCTCTATGTCTTTCTAATGTTTTAAAAAATCTCAATCCCCATTATAGAGCTCAAAATGTTATTCCCAAATCTATGTTATTCCCTGCTGTTAATTGACCAGCTCATTGCCTGTAGGCACTTTTGCATTTGAATTCAGGTCCTGGGGGAAACCATACACAAATGAAGACCTGCAACCTCCATGCCCTACTCTGCCCTATTTCCTTTTCCTTTTCAGAGAGGGCAGTGGTACCCAATTTATTCTTTCATGCATCTGTAGCCAACTCCATACAGTATAAGCAATGTGAGCAAAATAGAGCAGCACACTTACTTCCTCCTGATGTGAGTAGACTTGTTTCTCCCGATGCCGGTAAACTTCTTCCTCATTTGTGGCCAAGAATATGCGAGTTAGGTGACAACGTTGACTCAACTGGCGACCTCCCTTCATTGCAGCTTGCATCTGTGCATTCACTGGAAGGTGACCTTCAGCCCCAATTTGGGCCACCTTCCTTTGGTGCATCTCCTGTAGCAGAAAATCCAACTCTACAGCCTAGAAGAGAGCAGTGTTTGCCCACATGTCTTTACTGTGCTATGTGGACAATTCATCCACTTTTCATAATGACCACACCTTCCACTTTCATGGCAAGTTCAGTCCTCGCCAGGTTTTGCAATCTTCAGCCAAGTGTGCAACAGGTCAAACTCTCTGGGAAAAGTTTTCCTGCATCTGCAACATACTCCATATAAGCAAATTCCTTATGTCGCAGTTAGGTGCAGCACACTTCCTAAGCTACAGGCACAGGTGTGTTGTGAATTGAATCAGCATAATCACAGTTTTGCCAGGATTGCAAAATCAGAGCTCTCTTCTCAGCTGGTCTACTGCTGATTTTTTAATACTCAGAATTCATCTTTTCTAAGATAGTTTTGCATTGATGCAGTGCAATTGGTGAGAGATACACAGTTATCCTGTCATCAATGCCACCTGTTAATATAAGTAATCCAACCTCTGGAGACATTGGAAACAAACATTTGCTGGGATCTCATGATCTACTGTCGCATTCCAGGTAAACCTGGAAGTGCTGAGCCAGATCCCCTCGTAGGTCTCCAGCCTTGCTTTGAAACAGCAGCAGGAAGAAAAGTAAATTGGGGAGAGTAGTCCACAAAGGTTATTGATCTCTGTTTGAGTGCAGCTCCCCCAGAACCACATTATATAAAATGTAAAAGTGCCATCAATCCAGTTGTCTCAGTCTCTCTG
Organism: Somniosus microcephalus; assembly: GCF_052327205.1. Lineage (NCBI taxonomy): Eukaryota > Metazoa > Chordata > Chondrichthyes > Squaliformes > Somniosidae > Somniosus > Somniosus microcephalus. Next base: position 60,936,021 of record NC_141000.1, on the reverse strand, counting down.
TCACCATTGCATCTGCTCTGACAATATCACCAACCGCACCAAAGCTTCCAAAATGACCTCTTTTTGACTCAGCCAAGGATTTGCCTTCACCATGGTACACAGGGCCCTCGACTTGCACTTCCTCCAACCTAGTATTCTGTATTCGCTGCTCACGATGTGATCTCCCTTACATCAAGGAGACCAAACATAAATTGGATGTCACTTTGCTGAACATCTCCATTCTGTCCACAAGCCCGACCCTGAGCTCCCTGTCAATTGCCACTTTAATTCTCCACCCCATTGCCACTCTGAGCTCTCTGTCCTTGGCCTTCTAAACTGTTCCTGAATGAAGCACAATGTACTTCATTGGCTGTAAAGCATTTTGGGATGTCCTGAGGTCGTGAAAGGTGCTATATAAATGCAAGTCTTTCTATCTTTTCTTTCTTTATGTAAGATTGAGGAACATTTTTCGAATAGTCAATTTGCAGCCCTTTGGCCTTACCATTGATTTTAACAATTTCTAGCATTAACCACAGCTCCCATTTTCTCTCTGACAGCAGGTGCTGGTAATATATGGGTCTACCAGCACTTCCAGGAATGGGGGAAGGAATGGGTTGGTGCTTTGGATGGGAATCCCCCATCGGTATACTGCAAGTTGGATGGTCTGCACTCCTGGTGTCGACCTGCCTTTTTCTTCCAGCAGACTCCTGAGCCACTGGAGCCTGCTCCGCTTTGCTGTTTATCATGCTTCCTTCTCCAGAGTATCAGCTGTGGCTCAGTGGGTAGCACTCTCTCCTTTGAGTCAGAAAGTTGTGGATTCAAGTCCCACTCCAGAGACTTGTGCACAAAAATCTAGACTGACACTCCAGTGCAGTACTGAGGGAGTGCTGCACTGTCAAAAATGGAGCCTTTTGGATGAGACATTAAACGCCTGCTCTCTCAGGTGGGCGTAAAAGATCCCATGGCACTATTTTGTAGAGGAGCAGGGAAGTTCTCCCCTGTGTCTTGGACAAAATTTATCCCTCAATCAACATCACTAAAAAGATTAATACAAAAGCAAAATACTGTGCTAAAAAGATTATCTGGTCAATATCACATTGCTGTTTTAAGGGAGCTTGCTATATGCAAAAATTGCTGCTGCATATCCTGCATAGTGGTTAGCACTGTTGCCTCACAGCGCCAGGGACCCGGGTTCGAATCCGGCCTCGGGCGACTGTCTGTGTGGAGTTTGCACATTCTCCCCGTGTTTGCGTGGGTTTTCTCCGGGTGCTCCGGTTTCCTCCCACAGTCCAAAGATGTGCGGGTTAGGTTGATTGGCTATGATAAATTGACCCTTAGTGTTAGGGGGATTAAATACGTGGGGTTACGAGGATAGGGTGGGATATGTGTTGTGTAGGGGTTACGGGGATCGGGTGGGATATGTGTTGGTGTAGGGGTTACGGGGATCGGGTGGGATATGTGTCGGTGCAGGCTCGATGGGCCGAAATGGCCTCTATCTGCACTGTGGGGTTTCTGTGATTTCTGTGATTACAACAGTAACTGCACTTCTAAAAAAAAGTACTTAATTGGCTGTAAAGTGCATTGGAAGGTACTGAGATCATGAAGAGGTCATCGACCTGAAACGTTAACTCTGTTTCTCTCTCCACAGATGCTGCCTGACCTGCTGAGTAGTTCCAGCATTTTCTATTTTTATTTCATGAAAGGCAAGTCTTTTTTCTTTTTGTTCCCACTTAGCTATCCTGTTTTAATTATTCACTCATTCTCTAGGTCTTGCATATGTCTTTTATTTCTTCAATTTCTCTCATCATGTCTCATTTTGTCTTATGCTGTTACCACGTCTGATATTTAATCAAGTCCTGTTCTCCACTAAATCATTTCTTCTGTATGTCGTCCTTTCCCATTTCCCTTCCCCTATTTCTGTTTTGAAAGAATTTTTTAATTCTTATCCCCGTGTTCAAGTCCCTCCATGTCCTCACCTCTCCCTATCTCTGTAACCTCCTCCAGCCCTACAACCCTGTGAAAACTCTGCGTTCCTCCAACTCTGGTCTTCTATGCATTGCCCACTTCCTTTGCCCCACAATTGGCGGCCGTGTCTTTAACTGTCTAAACCCTAATCTCTGGAATTTCCTCCTCAAACCTCTTCACCTCTCTCTCCTCCTTTAAGACACTGCTTAAAAACTACCTCATTGACCAAGCATTTGGCCACTTCTCTGACTCGGTGTCATTTATTGTCTGATTACACTCCTGTGAAGCACCTTGGGATATTTACTATGTTAAAGGTGCTATATAAATGCAATTTGTTGCTGGTGTTCCTTCTTATAAACTGTTCATCTCTAATATCTTCCAGTTCTGCCGGAGGGTTTTACCTGTAATGTTAACTTCTTTCCTTTCTCCATGGAAGCTGCCTGACCTGCTGTGTGTTTCTAGCATGTTCTGCTTTTGTATCATCTATCCAGTTCTGTCTGTTTCTTTCCTTGAGCCCCTTTTAAAAATAACTTGCTGCAAATGTTCTTATTTTTATTCCATGTGAAGCTGTCTGACATGCTGACAATTAATGCAGGCAGCAAGTGCACCATGTGACTGACAAATGGTAACAATAAACGCTGGTGCCAAGTACCATGAAAATTCAGTGATAAATGCTGAGCTTTGCAAATACAGATTTTGAAAAAAATAAAACACTGTGATTTAGGCTTTCCTCCTTGGCCAGTTTATTGCCGAAATAATACTGAAACTGCACTTCCACCCATCAGTGTTATACGGCTGAGAATCATACAAATTTTTCTCAGTGCGCTTTCATTAAATATTCATGGCCTCTCAGTTATGTTGCCGGTCTCTGTAGTGGATTTGACTCGAGAGGGAGGCAAGTCCACTGCTACAGCAGCCTCTGAGAGGACCAAAGCAGCCATTTTGTGTCAGTAACAATTTGGCTTCCTGCAATGTCTGAAGATGATGCTTTTTCAGGGCACAAAGCCCACAGATTTATAGACTCCTTAGTTGACATGTTACTGCCTATAATCCAGCAAACGAGGATCCAGCTTTTTTGGTCTGAGAGAAGGATGTAGATGATGCAGGCCCCATGGAAAAATGTGATCTTGGTAGTGAATACCACTTCCAACAACCTCCATATGATTATTCAATATTAGAAGTTAAATGACCTCTCCAGGCCATCATAAAAAACAGGAGGCAGTCATATCTTTTAACTATGTACTGTAAAAAGCATGTTTCCCAGATACAACACCTTTGCCCACATTGCATTGAACAACATCTGCAATTAACCAGCAATGTGCAGGAGGTACGAAATGTCTTCAAACCCTTTCCTTATGCTGGAAGTGTACCTTTACTCTCAGCAGAACACCCATGGAAGAAATGCTGTTTCTAATACCTGTTCTTACCCTCATTAAGGAAATACTTGAGCTATTTGTATTGCATGTTACATGATGGTACATATAGTGCCTTCAACTTCTCTACCTAAAGGGGAAACAGCCCATGACAAGGAAGTGGAACCTCAATTCCCCAAGGTTCTTGCTGTAAATCACCAGCTAACCACCTCAAAACCTTCTGCCACTGTAAGAGAAATAGAAGGCTAGGCATGAAAGGCCACATAGTAGTAGGCACCTAACGGAGACTGGTGGTCTTAAACTGTAGGAAGGTTGATAGATTTGTTTCAACTTAATATTTTTGTCAGTAACAGGACATGTACAAAACAATTTGGGGCAAGATGGAGGAGATCCTGCAAGAAGGTTATCATAACTTTTTCCAAATAGGAACGTTGGTATTTGTGGAGAAGAATTACATGTCAGTAAGAGAAGGAGTTAAGTTCATTGCTAAAGGGAGGTCATGGTGGCAAAACTCATTTTTTGTATCTTATTTAGCTGAAGATCACATTTAAGGTGGATGAATTCGCTGCGCAAATAGATGTAAATGGATATGATATAATTGGGATTACGGAGACATGGCTCCAAGGTGACCAAGGCTGGGAATTCAACATCTAGGGGTATTCAATATTCAGGAAGGACAGGCAAAAAGGAAAAGGAGGTGGGGTAGCATTACTGGTTAAAGAGGAGATTGGCACAATAGTAAGGAAGGATATTAGCTCTGATGATGTGGAATCTGTATGGGTAGAGCTGAGAAATACCAAGGGGCAGAAAGCGTTAGTGGGAGTTGTATACAGACCCCCAAACAGTAATGCTGAGGTTGGGGATGGCATTAAACGGGAAATTAGAAATGCGTGCAATAAGGGCACAGCAGTTATCATGGGTGACTTTAATCTACATATAGATTGGGCTAACCAAATTAGTAACAATATTGTGGAAGAGGAATTCCTAGAGTGTATACGGGATGGTTTCCTGGACCAATATGTCGAGGAACCAACTAGAGATCAGGCCATCTTAGACTGGGTACTATGTAATGAGAAAGGATTAATTAGCAATCTTGTTGTGCGAGGCCCCTTGGGGAGGAGCGATCATAATATAATAGAATTCTTCATTAAGATGGAGAGTGAAGTAGTAGTTGACTCAGAGACTAGGGTACTGAATTGAAATAAAGGAAACTTTGACGGTATAAGGTGCGAGTTGGCTAGGATGGATTGGGGAACGTTACTTAAAGGGTTGACGGTGGATAGGCAATGGCAAACATTTAAAGATCGCATGGATGAACTACAGAATTTGTTCATCCCTGTTTGGCATAAAAATAAAACAAAAAAGGTGACTCAACCGTGGCTAACAAGGGAAATTAGGGATAGCATAAGATCCAAGGAGAGGACATATAAATTGGCCAGAAAACCAGCAAACCTAAGGATTGGGCGCAGTTTAGGATTCAGCAAAGGAGGACAAATGGATTAATTAAGAGGGGGAAAATAGAGTATGAGAGTAAGCTTTCAGGGAACATAAAAACTGACTGTAAAAGCTTCTATAGATATGTGAAGAGAAAAATATTGGTGAAGTCAAGTGTAGGTCCCTTGCAGTCAGAATCAGGGGAATTTATAATGGGGAACAAAGAAAAGGCAGGCCAATTAAATACATACTTTGGTTCTGTCTTCACAAAGGAGGAGACAAATAAACTCCCAGAGATGTCGGGGAACATCGGGTCTAATGAGAGGGAGGAACTCAATGAAATCAGTATTTGTAGGGAAATGGTGTTAGGGAAATTGACGGGATTGAAGGCCAATAAATCCCCAGGGCCTGATAATCTACATCCTAGGATACTTAAGGAAGTGGCCCTAGAAATAGTAGATGCATTGCTGGTCATCTTCCAAAATTCTATAGACTCTGGAACAGTTCCCATGGATTGGAGGGTCGCCAATGTAACCCCACTATTTAAAAAAGGTGGTAGAGAGAAAATGGGGAATTATAGACCGGTGAGCCTGACATCGGTAGTGGGGAGAATGCTAGAGTCCATTATAAAAGATGTAATAGCAGAGCACTTGGAAAACAGTGACAGGATCAGAAAAAGTCAACATGGATTTACAAAAGGTAAATCGTGCTTGACTACTGGAATTTTTTGAGGATATAACTGGTAAAATAGATAAGGGAGAACCAGTGGATGTGGTGTATTTGGACTTTCAGAAGGCTTTCGATAAGATGCCGCATAAGAGATTTGCGTGCAAAGTTAAAGCACGTGGGATTGAGGGCAAGGTACTGACTTGGATAGAAAACTGGTTGGCAGACAGGAAGCAAAGAGCTGGAATAAACGGCTCTTTTTCCGAGTGGTAGGCAGTGACTAGTGGGGTATCGCAGGGATCGGTGCTAGGACCCCAGCTATTCACAATATATATTAATGATCTAGACGAGGGAACTAGATGTAATATCTCCAAGTTTGCAGACAACACAAAGCTGGGTGGGAGTGTGTGCTGTGAGGAGGATGCAGAGAAACTCCAGTATGATTTGGACAGGTTGGGTGATTAGGCCAATGCATGGCAGATGCAGTATAATGTGAATAAATGCGAGGTTATCCACTTTGGTGGCAAAAACAAGAAGGCAGATTATTATCTGAACGGCAATAGATTGGGAAAAGGGGAAGTGCAATGAGACCTGGGTGTCCTTGTGCACCAGTCGCTGAAGGTAAGCATGCAGGTGCAGCAGGCGGTGAAGAAGGCAAATGCTATGTTGGCCTTCATAGCGAGAGGATTCGAGTACAGGAGCAAGGATGTCTTGCTGCAGTTGTACAGGGCCTTGCTGAGACCACACCTTGAGTATTGTGTGCAGTTTTGGTCACCTTATCTGAGGAAGGATGTTCTTGCCATGGAGGGAATACAGCGAAGATTCACCAGACTGATACCTGGGAAGGCAGGAATGACGTATGAAGAGAGATTGGGTCGATTAGGCTTATATTCGCTGGAGTTTAGAAGAATGAGAGGGGATCTCATTGAAACTTATAAAATTCTAACAGGACTAGACAGACTAGATGCAGGAAGGCTGCTCCCGATGGCTGGGGATTCCAAAACCAGGGGTCACAGTCTAAGGATAAGGGGTAAGCCATTTAGGACTGAGATGAGGAAGAATTTCTTCAGCCAGAGAGTGGTGAACCTGTGGAATTCTCCACCACAGAAGGCAGTAGAGGCCAATTCATTAAATATATTCAAGGAGTTGGATATATTTCTTAAGGCTAAGGGGATCAAGGGATATGGAGAGAAAGCAGGGACATGGTACTGAGTTTGGATGATCAGCCATGATCGCATTGAATGGCGGAGCAGGCTCGAGGGGCCGAATGGCCTACTCCTGCTCCTATCTTCTATGTTTCTATGTTTATGAGTTCTGCCCACAGCTGGCTGACAGCTTGCAGCTCAGCTTTTGCCTTGTGAGGGAATTCAATATTCTGAAGCGTTGCAGAGTCCTAAATTTAAAATGGTCTCACCTGGGTCTGTAGATGTGGATAGTTAAGTGGATAAGGCTTGGAGGATGACTATAGTACCTGATCAGCCTGCATTCCCTTGCAATGTTCTTCCTGATTCTCCTCCTCTGTCTCCTCAGAAAGAAATAAGGGGAAGTCTAAGGCAGTTTTCCGAGATCCAGATGTCTGCAATATGATCCTTACAAAAAAAATCTGCAATTCCTGAAACTCTCAGGAAGTGGCACAACAGCATATGTCTTTTAGGGCTAGCTCCTGGTCCCTTGTGGTCTTCAGAGACTCCAGCGCCACATGCCTCTTTCAAATAGGCCTTTTTTCCAGGAGGCAGACTTGTTTCAGCAGAGGTAATAAATGGGATGGGGATTTACCAGTAGACTTTGCATCCCATTTTGCTCCGTTATCTGCACTGGGGCACCCAAACATGGCTGAAATCTTGAGGGAAAAGTAGCCCTTTAATTCAATTACATTACAGTACCATTGAAAGTCATTTGAATCTATTTTGTTTGTACTGTAGGGTGGATATAGCAATAATGAATAACTGCGTTCAGCAGTTAGAAACGGCAGGTGAAATCCTCACCTAAGAGGAGTTTTGTTGCCTCCCGCAGGACTATTGCCATTTTATTTACAGGGTTGACTCCAACTCACCATCAGAAACAACCATTTAAAGTAAATGGGGGTAGAAGAATTAATGACAAGGTAAGGTTTGTGCAGATGTTTCTATTCCTTCAGCTTTCGACTTCAAAACTATTTCACTTCAAAGTAAGCAGCCCTGAATCTCTACTTGTGAATAGGATTAGCTGAGCCCAGAGGAACAAAGAAGAAAGAAAGGCAAAGCAGCAGATTTCGTAGGTAGGCAAAACCAATACTTTTTAGTTGTAATTACTAATAATGGTATTAATCAATGGGCAAAAAGCACAAACAACAAAAAAAAGAGTGAATCCTTTTTGGGAAGATTTTCTCAGGTTGCTATTTGCAGTAAACTTGTAAATGCAGTTTGCACAGGAGGAAATCTTCCCCCAAATACGTTCTTGCAATTGCTCACTTTACGTCCTGTTGTGAGGAGCACAATGAAGGTGTTAATGCTGATGTACAACATACACCTCACAAACCAAACTAAAATTCACCTAACCTGATCATGTAAATCCTCCAACAGAAGACTGCAAACCAAAACCCTTGGGCCTGCTGTACACAGAGCAGAACAGTTGCAGAACTGAATGCTAATGTGATTAAATATTGGGAAGCTAAAACAAACCCCAACATTTTTCTCATCTCACCCCATGAAAGATATTCAGCTTGGAGCAACACCATAATGGTTCACATGTTGCTTACATTTGAAACTAACATAAGATTGCACATTCAAACACAAAATGCCTGGAAAGTAATCGAATAGTGTGCAGTTTGTATTTTTACAATCTGTTGAAGGGAAGACCTGCTCCTGAAGACTACCTGTTGGGTAATATCATACATGTTCAAATCCTACATAATAGTTACAACCTACAACCGCTACTATGCTCAAGATGGCCTCAGCATAGCAGTAGCAAAAAGCCATGAATGAAGGTTTACCAAAAATACCTACAGACTTTATATTAGAAATGTTAAGAAATTACTGTCCCTGAGTTAAGGATGTAATGCAGTACTGGGATTCTGCTTTGTTCATCTAGTTTATGATGCCATCAAAAGAGCTGAATAGAATTATCTGTCTTGCAACTCACTGCCAGCCACATATTATCCTTACAGTAACAGGATGAATGGAAATTAATGTAATTTTTTGGACTAGAAAGACATACAATGGTTCATAAAATAGGCCAACATATATACTGAATGTTATTCAAGATGATCACAGGATTTGGAGTCCTGTGGTACATTACATAGAATGTTAAAGCATCGAAACAGGCCATTCAGCCCAACTGGTCTATGGTGTTGTTTATGCTCCACAATAGCTTCCTTTAACCCCATCAGCGTTACCTTATATTCCTTTCGCCCTCATGTACTTATCTAGCTTCTCCTTAAATGTGTCTATGCTATTCAGCTCAACTACTCCTTGTGGTAGCGAGTGCCACATTCTAACTACTCTCTGGGTAAAGAGGTTTCTCCTGAATTCCCTATTGGATTTATTAGTGACTATTTTATATTTATGGCCCTTAGTTTAAGTCTCCCACATGAGCGGAAACATCTTCTCTACGTCTACCCTATCAAACCCTTTAATAACCTCTATCAGGTCACCCCTCAACCTTCTCTTTTCTAGGTTAAAGTGCCCCAGCCTGCTCAATTTTTCCTGATAGGTATAACCTCTCAGTTCTGCTATTATCCTTGCGTAAATCTTTTTTTTTATTGCTATGTATTAGGATTCTGGGGTCCTGTGTTGTATTCCAGGGTATTAAAAGCATAGCGATCTTAAGGTCAATGTTTAGTTTCCTAAATCCAATAATGTTCAATACAGACTAATGCATGGGAATGTAGAGAGATTTTCAACAGGGAGTACTAAACTGATTCCTGCTCCTCCTGGCCCACTCAAAAATTAAAGAAACATTTCTGTAGGTATCTTTGTGAAATGCAAGTTTATCTTACCTTTGGTTGCCAGATTGACAACCAGAGCACTGACATAAAAACATAAATCAACTTAATTTTGTTGAGTGATCTATTTTCAACCACTCATATTAAAATCCTTTCCAACATTTCTTTAATTACAAAGGGATCTGGACCTTTGAGAGTTAATAGAAATGTAAACACTTGCAATTTCAAGTTTGCCAATTAACCCTCAAATCATAAGGCCGTTTGCAATTTATTACATCTTAATTGGCCTAGATCAATGTTGGGTTTTAACCTGTCACAGACCAATTAGACCTGACAGGCAGAAATGCTGTGGAAATCGAAAAATAAGAAGGGCCCTACCCAAAACGCTAGCCTTTCAGACATTTACCTGTTATGTTTTTCCAGCAATTTTATTTTGATGGCATAAATCAAGCGTTAAGAGGAACTGAATTGTGTGTGCATACAATAGAAACAATCGGCAATTGCCTCACTTCCATTGACAAAATTTGTAGAGAATTTCTCACAGAAACTGAATCTAATAAAAAATGACTTTGCTAATCCAAAACCCATATACAGTAGTTTTTATACGTTCATCATTGTCTGCTTGATCTCAAGCGACAGTGCTCACAGACAGGAGTGAGGGGCCAGCCTGGAGCAGGAAAGAAGAGCAGCGAGCAAGCAATAAACTGCAAGGAACGAGACAAAGATGCACATGACTTTTAGAATTTAGATTGTTTAGTTCACGTACAGCATGGTAATGGCTACAAAACGGGTATTTTTCTGCTATGATCTTATTGAATTAAATTAAACTTAATTTTAAATCTTAACTGTTCAACAACTTCAAGAGAGAATACTCTTCAACCACATTAACCTGACATTAAACAATGACAATCCAGAAACCCACACACATTTGTCACATAATCAGCAGCATTTAATGCTCTTTCGCTGAATCACTGTGTTCCTCCCCTTTACTGCATGAGTTTTTGCATTTTAAATAAACCCTCACAACCCTTCACTCCTTACCCCAAACAAATAATGAAACAACAGTTCTGGTGAAAGGTCATCGACCTGAAACGCTCTCCACAGAAGCTGCCCTACCTGCTGAGTGTTTCCAAATTCCATTTTCTGTTTTTATTTCAGATTTCCAGCATCCACAGTATTTTGCCTCTGTTTTAGTGCTTCACTGCCACTTCTCTTCCAGGAATGCCCAACTTAAAGAAGTTCAGCTCTTCTCCGATGGGATTTTCATTTGCCTCTTTTACTCTGTTCACCTTCATTGCAATCTGTTTCCCTTCTCGTGTTTGATCACGTGTTTGTTAAAACTCGCTTTCACAGCCACATCTCTTTTCTCAGCAATTGCATCCGGTTCCGACTTATTCCACGTGGATTCCATTTAAATTCCACCTTTCATGTTTCAGAGCCACCCATGTTCACAGGTATCTCCATGATATCCAACGTTCCTCGAACCACTGCTCTCGCCACTTCCTGAGATCCACACAGTACACCACACATTGCCACATACACGCTTTCAACCTTCCTCTTCAGCAGCACCGACTCACTTTATTTCACAGCTGTCCTGGTCCTCAGTCCAAATTCATCCTTCGCCTCATCCAACGCTTTAACCACAAACTTTTTATTCTTCCTTTCAGGTATCAAGGACTGCAAGCCTCAATGACTCTTAGATACCAATGCCTCGCCTGACCCTACTTCCTCTTCACTTTCTTCTGACCCCATCCCTCCTTCCACTTTCATATCTTTTGTCATGTTTTCTTTATCCCCTCTGATCTTCCCCTCTGTGATCCCGAACGACCAGTTCTGATGAAAGGTCATCGGCCTAATATATTAGTTCTGTTTCTCTCTCAACAGACGCTGCCTGACCATCTGAATATTTCCAGATTCCATATCCTGTTGTTACAATGAAACAGGGCTGGTTCGTATGGCTGGCAACTGTGTGAAAACAGGCAGTAATTGAATCACAACCTTAGTACTCTATCTGAGGCTGAGGCTGGAAGGAAAGTATTGTTAATGTGCCTTAAGTTCTACAAAATTCTACATCAGACAGATCAACTCAGTGAAAAGCAAGCCCACCTTGTACCAGGAGAGCATGGAGGTTGAATCTGAGCCAGGCAAAGAGGCTGGGTGTGAACACAGAAGCTGAGGTAAGGGTCAGGCCAGTGATGGGGGTGGGAAAGACAAAAAGAGGGGCTAAAGACTGGGAGTGCTGAGCGAGAGCCAAGCTGGGAATACGAAGATTAGTCCCTGGTAACCACAGTACCAGCTTGTATGAAGGGATGCTTATGATACTTTTTGCAAAAATTGGGCCAGAATTTACTGTATAAATAATGGTGAGGCTAACACTGCTCACCGTTATTTATGCGCAAATCAGATAGCAACTTCCGGTGAGTGCAAATGCACAGTTTAATGTGAACATTTTGAATTTGCTGTCCGAGATGTGCTGCTCCTCCGTAAACTATGCAAAAACAGCATCTCACTGTCTGGCTCCCCATTCAAATGTATTGAACAGCATCAAGTTCCTGTACTGACATCGTAGATACAGACTAAACATGCCACAGAAAGTTAAGTCAAGTCATTCCAGTCTAAGTACCCTTTTAACGGTGTGATAAGTCTTAATTACTGCCAAGTAACCTCTTTGGCAATGAAAATTAACTTTTACAAGTGTGGAGTCTCATTCCTTCAGATTTTAATTGTTGGAGATTAAATGAATGTTTTTTAAAACTTTTATTTTGTGCCTCTCTTTTCTCTCTCTCTTAATCTGATCTTTCCATCCCTCTCTTTATTTTGCTTTCTGTACCTGATTTGACATTGAATTCACTATTCTAGCTTACAGTTCCTGGTTCAGACTCTGCTTCTCAATCCTGAATCTGATTGGTTAAGAATGCCCTGTAGAGGGCACCGCACCATTTCGATCTCCAACTTCCAGTGTAAAAGGACAGAAATTAAAGGGGGTACGGCCAGTCTAACCATTCCTTCGCCGGCTACAGTAAAATCTGGTCCTATGTGTAGATAGATTGTACTCCATTCCATGTGTTGTTTGGTTGGAGTCTTAGACCAACATCTGAGACTGATTTCAGTTAATTTGAGTCCTCAGTATTTGGTGGCATTCAGCAAGTTTCGTAACCCAAATGGACAAACGAGGTTTGGCAGAAATAGGAGAAAAATCTGAGGTCATTTGGAATATTTAACTTGGTTGAACTGTGTCGAAACTGATTCGTCATCAGCATAATGGCAATGTAGCAGAAAAACTCACTATAGTTAATGTAAGTTAGCTCTCGACACCATGATGGTGTAATTTGCACAAAATTACCATGACAGTAATTACTAGTAGTACTGTTACAGATCATTATAAGATCATTAGCTAAGCATTAGGGGGAATCTGCCATTTTTCACACATTGACTATATGTCATTATCAAGTTGTTTGTATATCTGATAACTGCTTTTCTGTGTAACCTTCAATCGCTCTGTTTCATTTTGAAGGTCTTTAATGTTTCTTTTTCCCTTGATTTCTTTTAAACTTTATTTTGTTGCTTAAATAGCACTGCATTTTTGCTGCTGTGATATTGGTTTTGTGCAATGTTAATGCAACTGGCTCTTAATTTGTAGCTGGCGGCAACCCCAAGGTAAGCTTGCTGGATTTGTGCAAGTTACTGGCTGGGAAGACTTGTGTTTTTATTGGGTCCTCAGTAAATGTGGTAAGTTTATTTTAGAGTTACTATGGGCTGTGTTAGACCCAGACATCAGGGATCAGCAGCATTAGCCTGGCACAAAACTAATCTAAAAGCAGCTTCCTACATTACAACAGTGACTGCACTTCAAATGTACTTCATTGGCTGTAAAGCGCTCTGGGGCGTCCTGAGGTCATGAAAGGCGCTATATAAATGCAAGTTCTTTCTTTTGTTTCCCTCTAAATAATGATAGCAGGAACTCCTGATGCACTGGTTACTTGGACCAGGTGAAATTGGATGACCCCTACCCCCCCCACATTCTCTTCACTATGCAACACCACCTCAAGAGAGTACGCCTGCCATCCCTTTCTATACCAGCAAGGCATTTTTATTCCCAGCTCGCTCTGTTCTTCAGGCAAAGTGAGCCCAAAGAAGTCTGACGAAAGGGCATCGACCTGAAACGTTAACTCTGCTTCTCTCTCTACAGATGCTGCCTGACCAGCTGAGTATTTCCAGCATTTTCTGGTTTTATTTCAGATTTCCAGCATCCACAGCATTTTGCTTTTGTCTAAATGCTGCAAAGTTTTTGTTTAGTTTTCTGTTTTTAATCTCATTTTCATTAGCAAGGAACCCTGAATCTATTTCGGTAACATTTATGCTGAGACCCCCCTTGTCATAATCTACGTTCAGCAGTTGAATGTCTTGGTTTTTAGTACTCGTTTTTAGTACAGCTGAACACACCCACTGGAAAAGAAATATCCACATATTACTCGACCTCCCCAATTCCCCCGCACACCCCTGGCTATTCCTCTAGCCTTAACTGACAAAACACATACGTGTATATAGATATTATCCCTGTGTGCAATTTCTTACTCAAATTTTAAGATCTCAGTTGTTTAACATCATGGTGATGTTAAAACTAGCTGTAATAGCTCTACTTAAATGCCAGGATTAGACTTATTACTGTGATATCATTTTTTATCAAAGACTTAAATGTTCTGAAATAAAACATTTAAAAAATCACAGCTCTGCTCTCCTTTCTTTCCCATTCTGTAATTTCTTCTATTTTTACTTTAAATTTATGGGTGAATATAATTCATATTTCAGCTTTCCTCTGCCCCTGGGGGTCTCACCACCAATTCTGGAGCTCGGCTCCACATTGTCAATTTCACACTTCTAATGTGCTGAAAACTGGCCCCAAAGCCTGGTTTGTCAGCCAATCAAGGTTCAAGACGTTGTATTTTGACTTGACTGTGTAATCAGAGTGATGTGTTTTGAATGCAGTATTGGGCACACCAGCAATTCAACAAATTCTCTCATTGATAGCCCAGTACTACTTTGGTGAGATATCTTGTGGTACCCAAAGGGTTAAAAAAATCTACACATGTGCACTGCTCTTCTAAGTTGAATCCCTTTGGCCTTCTGCTGATTTGGAACTCGGGTAGTTGGATCTGATTATAGCAGCAAACTAAGAACTATTCTGGGACAAATCCAACCTCCTTTTGCAACTATAAAGAAGGTATTAAGGTCCTTCAGCAGCCATCAGAGGTCCTGTTTACACTGCATGCTTTATTCTGAGATAAAGTTGGCACAGATTCAACTCTGCAGTGCCGTTTGCTGTATAAACGCAGCCATCAATATAAAAGCATCATTGAATACATACTTCAAAGTTATAAATTGAATCCCTGGTGTAACTGCAGAATGTGAATAATGTAAATCTCAGGCTGATATTATACCAGAATGACTATCCCATCAGACCTTGGCAACACAGATGCTAACTAGGTGATGTTGGCAAATTAGATCATAATACAAAAACCCAGCAGCTGAGCTGTTCTCTGTATGCTGTGATGTTACTGCTGATTGGAGTTGCATCAATGCAACTGCAGTGTAAATAGGACAGCTCTGTTCTCTTACTTGGCAGTACCCAACGTCGAGTGCAAGTTATACCAGTTACTCTGGATACCTGATTTGTGCTATATTCAAAAGGACAGTGTCCTCCAGCACAGTGCCACCCAGTACTCCCAGTCTGTTCAAAAGCAGGAAATAAAGTGTCCACTCCTGATGGATTATATGGAAACGTTTACATTTGTTACATGTTAAATTAAACAAGCAGTTTAGTCATGTGCTCCTAAAACTGGAGATATATTGTCACAACTTTATAAAGGTGAATGCATTGCACCATGATTAAATGTCTGACTGCATTCCCTCATGCAGGTAATACAAATTATCTGTTAAATTAAATAATTTCGCATTGGATGATATTAAGTGGCTGAGTATTTCAAAAAATCTTTGATTGCAGGGGGATGATAAAATCCACAGTGGACACCAGGAATGCATCACTGAGCTGCATTTTCCTCTTCTTTGGGAAAGGAGTTAAATGTCAAATTCCCATATATTTTAACAACCCACAATCAAAACACAATTTTGCTATGACTGATTTTGTTTTCAGCGATTTCATGCAACACAATTCCGTTAGTAGGAATGAAAGGAAACTACTCAGTCACGCTGCATCCTGCAATAATCATCTTTTAACACTTCTGAGGTAGCTAACAAGCCACTTAGCTGGTATAATTGATGAGAGGTCCATGAATCCAGCTGTGGAGCAGGACTTTTAAGAAATAGCTCAGAGGCTCTTGTGGAGTGCATTTTGGAGAATATGATGACCTTTCAGTTAGGAAACACAGATCACAAGCTGGCACTGGAGGCAGTCTGTGTGGCTAAACATAATGGGGCCGGATAGTCCGATCCCTACGGGTGTGTACGCGTTGTGTACACGCCTGCAGGGACATCGGAAATGCCAGTTTCAGGCATGCGAAGCGATGCGCTGAAAACTGGCATTTCCAATCTGTCAAGAATCCTCTTGACAGATTGGACGCCTGCCCTAGAGAAGGGCCTCTGCGGGCGGATAGTTCTGCCTTCTGGAGAACCTCTGCCTGCTAAAAACCCTTAGAAATCTTACGCCTGGTATAAGCAGGTGCAAGGCCTGCTTTTACCAGCATAAGATTTGAAAAAAGTAAAAAAAAGTTTTTCTCTCATTTATCATTTAAAAATACTTCTAAAAAAGGTAAGTTTATTTTTAGCCCCGTAAAAAACTAATTATTTTTTTCAAAAAATTACGTTTTTGTTTAAAATATTTAATTTATTGTAATTTCAACTAATTTTAAAAATGTGATTTAAAAAAAATATATTTAATGTTTTGCAGTGTTTTTGGGGTGATCTCCATTCATATATTTGACAGGTCTATCTGTCAAGTGTATGAAGGGAGATTCCCTTCTTTCATTGGCTCCCCATGGCCCATGTGATCCCAGGGATGCTTCCGAACCGCATGCGCCTCTGGGATACGTGGGCCTTGCACATTTCGAGTTGGAGAGGCCCAGGAGCGGAAGTGTCCGGACCTCGGGAACCCTCAGGTAAGTCCGTAGATTTTTTCCAGATCGGAGGCCTCAGCACGCGGGAAGCCTCCGGTCGGAAAATACAGCCCAATGGATTATGTGAACTCAGGGTTGAATAGTATGAGGGTTTGGAGAGGGGTCTGGAAGAAGTTTTATAGGATTACATGGATATACAGCATAGAAACAGGCCATTCAGCCCAACCAGTCCATGCGGGCATTTATGTTCCTCACAAGCCTCCTCCCGTCTTTCCTCATTTAATCTATCAGCATAACCCTCTATTCCCTTCTCCCTCATATGCTTGTCTAGCCTCCCCTTAAATGCATCTATAATATTCGCTTCAACCACTCCCTGTGGTAGCGAGTTCCACATTCTCACCATTCTTTGGATAAAGAAGTTGCTTCTGAATTCTCTATTCCTGTCCACAAGAAGCAGGACAAATCCAATCCGGCCAATTACCGCCCCAACGGTCTACTCTCAATCATCAGCAAAGTGATGGAAGGTGTCATCGACAGTGCTATCAAGCGACACTTACTCACCAATAACCTGCTCACTGATGCTCAGTTTGGGTTCCGCCAAGACCACTCGGCTGCCGACCTTATTATAGCCTTGGTCCAAACATGGACAAAAGAGCTGAATTCCAGAGGTGAGGTGAGAGTGACTGCCCTTGACATCAAGGCAGCATTTCACCAATTGTGGCATCAAGGAGCCCTAGTAAAACTGAAGTCAATGGGAATCGGGGGGAAAACTCTCCACTGGCTGGAGTCATATCTAGCACAAAGGAAGATGGTTGTGGTGATTGAAGGTCAATCATCACAACCCCAGGACATTGCTGCAAGAGTTCCTCAGGGCAGTGTCCTAGGCCCAACCATCTTCAGCTGCTTCATCAATGACCTTCCCTCCAGCATAAGGTCAGAAATGGGGATGTTCGCTGATGACTATACAGTGTTCAGTGCCATTCACAACTCCTCAGATAATGAAGCAGTCCATGCCCGCATGCAACAAGACCTGAACGACGTTCAGGCTTGGGCTGATAAGTGGCAGGTAACATTCGCGCCACAGAAGTGCCAGGCTATTGACTATCTCCAACAAGCGAGAGTCTAAACACCGCCCCTTGACATTCAACGGCATTACCATCACCGAATCCCCAACCATCAACATCCTGGGGATCACCATTGACGAGAAACTTAACTGGACCAGCCACATAAACACTGTGGCAACAAGAGCAGGTCAGAGGCTGGTATTCTACATAGATACATAGAAGCTAGGAGCAGGAGTAGGCCATTTGGCCCCTCGAGCCTGTTCCGCCATTTAATGAGATTATGGCTGATCATCCAAATCCCTGTCCCTGCTTTCTCCCCATATCCCTTGATCCCTTTAGCCTTAAGAAATATATTTAACTCCTTTCTTTAATATATTTAATGAATTGGCCTCAACTGCCTTCTGTGGTAGAGAATTCCACAGGTTCACCACTCTCTGGGTGAAGAAATTCCTCCTCATCTCAGTCCTAAATGGCTTACCCCTTATCCTTAGACTGTGACCCCTGGTTCTGGACTCCACCGCAATCGGGAACATACTTCCTGCATCTAATCTGTCTAGTCCTGTTAGAATTTTATAAGTTTCAATGAGATCCCCTCTCATTCTTCTAAACTCGAGCGAATAAGAGCCTAATTGACCCAATCTCTCCTCATACATCATTCCTGCCATCCAAGGTATCAGTCTGGTGAATCTTCGCTGCACTCTCTCCATGGCAAGAACATCCTTCCTCAGAAAAGGTGACCACAACTGCACACAATACTCAAGGTGTGGTCTCAGCAAGGCCCTGTACAACTGCAGCAAGACATCCTTGCTCCTGTACTCGAAACCTCTCGCTATGAAGGCCAACATACCATTTGCCTTCTTCACCGCCTGCTGCACCTGCATGCTTACCTTCAGCGACTGGTGCACAAGGACACCCTTTTCCCAATCTATTGCTGTTCAGATAATAATCTGTCTTCCTGTTTTTGCCACCGAAGTGGATAACCTCGCATTTATCCACATTATACTGCATTTGTCATACATCTGCCCAATCACCCAACCTGTCCAAATCATACTGGAGTTTCTCTGCATCCTCCTCACAGCACACACGCCAACCCAGCTTTGTGTCGTCTGCAAACTTGGAGATATTACATCTAGTTCCCTCGTCTAGATTATTTATATTTATTGTGAATAGCTGGGGTCCTAGCACCGATCCCTGCGGTACCCCACTAGTCACGGTCTGCCACTCGGAAAAGGGCCTGTTTATTCCAATTCTTTGCTTCCTGTCTGCCAACCAGTTCTCTATCCAAGACAGTACCTTACCCCCCATCCCGTGTGCTTTAACTTTGCACGCTAATCTCTTATGCGGGACCTTATCGAAAGCCTTCTGAAAGTCCAAATACACCACATCCAGTGGTTCTCCATTATCTATTCTACCAGTTACATCCTCAAAAAATTCCAGTAGATTAGTCAAGCATGATTTACCTTTTGTAAATCCATGTTGACTTTGTCTGATCCGGTCACTGTTTTCCAAGTGCTCTGCTATTACATCTTTTATAATGGACTCTAGCATTTTCCCCACTACTGATGTTAGGCTTACTGGTCTATAATTCCCCGTTTTCTGTCTACCACCTTTTTTTAAATAGTGGGGTTACATTAGCTATCCTCCAATCCATAGGAACTGTTCCAGAGTCTATAGAATTTTGGAAGATGACCAGCAATGCATATACTATTTCTAGGGCCACTTCCTTAAGTACCCTAGGATGTAGATTATCAGGCCCTGGGGATTTATCGGCCTTCAATCCCATCAATTTCCCTAACACCATTTTCCTACAAATACTGATTTCATTCAATTCCTACCTCTCATTAGACCCTATGTTCCCCAACATCTCTGGGAGGTTATTTGTGTCCTCCTTTGTGAAGACAGAACCAAAGTATGTATTTAATTGGTCAGCCATTTCTTTGTTCCCCATTATAAATTCCCCTGATTCTGACTGCAAGGGACCTACACTTGACTTCACCAATATTTTTCTCTTCACATATCAATAGAAGCTTTTACAGTCAGTTTTTATGTTCCCTGAAAGTTTACTCTCATACTCTATGTTCCCCCTCTTAATTAATCCATTTGTCCTCCTTTGCTGAATCCTAAACTACGCCCAATCCTTAGGTTTGCTGGTTTTCTGGCCAATTTATATGTCCTCTCCTTGGATCTTATGCTATCCCTAATTTTCCTTGTTAGCCACGGTTGAGTCACCTTTTTTGTTTTATTTTTATGCCAAACAGGGATGAACAAATTCTGTAGTTCATCCATGTGATCTTTAAATGTTTGCCATTGCCTATCTACCGTCAACCCTTTAAGTAACATTCCCCAATCCATCCTAGCCAACTCATGCCTCATACCATCGTAGTTTCCTTTATTTAAATTCAGTACCCTAGTCTTTGAGTCAACTACTTCACTCTCCATTTTAATGAAGAATTCTATCATATTATGATCGCTCCTCCCCAAGGGGCCTCGCACAACGAGATTGCTAATTAATCCTTTCTCATTACATAATACTCAGTCTAAGATGGCCTGACCTCTAGTTGGTTCCTCGACATATTTGTCCAGGAAATCATCCTGTATACACTCTAGGGATTCCTCCTCCACAGTATTGTTACTAATTTGGTTAGCCCAATCTATATGTAGATTAAAGTCACCCATGATAACTGCTGTGCCCTAATTGCACGTGTCTCTAATTTCCCATTTAATGCCATCCCCAACCTCAGCATTACTGTTTGGGGGTCTGTATACAAATCCCACTAGCGTTTTCTGCCCCTTGGTATTTCTCATAGAAACATAGAAGATAGGAGCAGGAGTAGGGCATTCGGCCCCTCAAGCCTTCTCCGCCATTCAATGCGATCATGGCTGATCATCCAAATTCAGTACCCGGTCCCTGCTTTCTCCCCATACCCCTTGATCCCTTTAGCCTTAAGAAATATATCCAACTCCTTCTTGAATATATTTAATGTATTGGCCTCTACTGCTTTCTGTGGCAGAGAATTCCACAGGTTCACCACTCGCTGGGTGAAGAAATTTCTCCTCATTTCTGTACTAAATGGCCTACCCTTTATCCTTAGGCTGTGACCCCTGATTCTGGACTCCCCGACCATCGGGAACATCCTTCCTGCATCTAGTCTGTCCAGTCCTGTCCGAATTTTATAAGTTTCAATGAGATCCCCTCTCATTCTTCTAAACTCTAGCGAGTACAAGCCCAATCGATCCAATCTCTCCTCATACGTCATTCCTGCCATCCCAGGTATCAGCCTAGTGAATTTTCGCTGAACTCCTTCCATGGCAAGAACATCCTTCCTCAGATAAGGCAACCAAAACTGCACACAATACTCAAGATGTAGTCTCACCAAGGCCCTGTACAACTGCAGCAAGACATCCTTGTTCCTGTGCTCAAACCCTCTTGCTACGAAGGACAACATGCCATTTGCCTTCTTAACCGCCTGCTGCACCTGCATGCTTACCTTCAGCGACTGGTGCACAAGGACACCCAGGTCTCGTTGCACTTCCCCTTCTCCCAATCTGTTGCCATTCAGATAATAATCTGCCTTCCTGTTTTTGCCACCAAAGTGGATAACCTCGCATTTATCCACGTTATATTGCATCTGCCATGCTTTTGCCCAATCACCCAACCTGTCCAAATCATCCTGGAGTTTCTCGGCATCTTCCTCACAGCAGACATGCCCACCCAGCTTTGTGTCGTCTGCAAATTTGGAGATAATACATCTAATTTCCTTGTCTAAATCATTAATATATATTGTGAATAGCTGGGGCCCAAGGACTGATCCCTGCGGTACCCCACTAGTCACTGCTTGCCACTCGGAAAAAGACCCGTTTATTCCAACTCTTTGCTTTCTGTCTGCCAACCAGTTCTCTATCCAAGTCAATACCTTGCCCCCAATCCCATGTGCCTTAACTTTACATGCTAATCTCTTATGCGGGACCTTATCAAAAGCCTTCTGAAAGTCCAAATCAGCTCTGCCCATACAGATTCCACATCATCAGAGCTAATATCCTTCCTTACTATTGTGTTAATCTCCTCTTTAACCAGCAATGCTACACCACCTCTGTTGTGTATGTAATAGGTATGTTACTTTAAACCTATGGCCAGGGCAGCACTACTTTGTAGGGCGTAGTGATACCGTAGTACCACTCCTGGCCATAGGGGTATAAATAGAACTGTGGGTACTGATCTCCCCTCAGTTCCCCGCCTGTTGGTATTAAGTAAAGGCCTACGTTGAATCCTCCAAGCTGTCTCTTCATTATTGGATTAAGTATAGACACATACTTTACACTGGCGACGAGTAAGGTTCGAACTCACCAGTACACAGTGCAACAAAGGAACGGTAGCAGTACGGAGAGAGAAGGAGAGAGGTTTCTTACCAGCCAGCCTCCAGAGTCCAGCGTCGACCGAAGGAGGCCGCCCAGCACTCTGGGTTCGGGAGGAGCGGCAGCAACGGAGCGAGAGAGGGTTCCAGCGAGGCTGCAGCAGCTGAGAGAAGAGGCTGAACGGGCGCTCCAGCCACGGGGCAAAAGTCCACCCAGGGCCTGGTAAACTGAAATCCTTCCCGGGGAACGGGAGCTGCAAGGGCCAGAACGGGCAGGCGACCTGGGGAACAAACGGAGCCACAAGGGCTAGCGGGCCACGAGAGGGGAAGGTCTTTGTCAATAGCGGCGGTGGAAATAACGGGAGCTGCAAGGGCCAAAAATAACGAAGCTGGAGAGAGGTCGTTGACAGCAGCAGGAGAAAAGGCGGGAAAAACGCCATCTAGTGGACAAAGGGGAAAAGTTTTTTTTTCTCTTCAGCAGTTTAAAATAAAAAATAAAAAAAACGCCATCTAGTGGAGAAAGGCGGGAAAAGCTCTTCAGCAGTTTAAAATGTCTAAGAAAGGTTGGTTGTCAGCATTTGTTGAGGACACAGAAGAGTGGGATGCCTATATCGAAAGGCATGAACTTTATTGCATAGTAAACAAGGTGGAAGATGACAAAAAGGTAGCAACCTCATTAAATTGTATGGGGGCAAAAACATACGGTCTGCTGAGGAATCTTCTTACTCCAGAAAAGCCAGCAGACAAAACGTATGCCCAAATTGTTGATACGTTAAAGGTACATTTAAACCCTAAGCCACCATTTATAGGGGAAAGGTACCGCTTCTACAGACGCGACCAAAGGAATGATGAGTCGCAGGCAGCCTATTTAGCTGAGCTCAGAAGGTTGTCCAAACATTGCCAGTTTGGAGCCATATTGGCGGACGCGATCAGAGACAGATTTGTCTGTGGCATGTTAAATGAGAGTACACGAAAACGGTTGCCAGTCAAGAAACAGCTCAGCCTAGATCAGGCGATTGAAATAGCATCTCCCCATGAAGCAGCAGCACAGGGTGCTGCTCAAATGCGACAAAATACAACCTGCTATGACACCCATGAGATGACATTTCACAAAGGTAAATGCTACCGTTGTGGCAAAACCACCCACGACCAAAGTAATTGTTGGTTTCATGATAAAATATGCCGGTAGTGTGGAAAAAAGGGGCATATAGCGAAAGTTTGTCGGTCGGGTATGAAACCCAATAGTGGGGGCAGTCCGAGCAGTACCAAGGTGTGGTGATTATTCCTTGATTAGTAAAAGTATTGTGATTCGTTGTTTGTTAACTGCCTTGGGATATGTGTTGTAATCTCATTGGTAGTTGATGATCACATGATGTGTTGTGACTACCTTAAATTCAGTCCTTTTCTAGCTTAGTTGGGACTGGATGTGGAAAGATATGCTGCTGATTTTAAAGTTAATAAAGCCTAGCTTTGGAAGGCAAATCTATTCTTTATTTCACAAGGCAAGGACAAAAATACATAAGATGTCTGACAGTAGATCAGACGAGTCACAGGAAGGCACAAAAGCAGAGCCTAAAGGTCTGGGATGTCTCAAGTTATATGGTGTAGACAAAACGGAGGACCACAGCACCATATGGGTTAAAATGAAGGTAGCAGGCGTCGAAGTTAATATGGAGCTGGACACGGGTTCAGCCCTATCAGTAATTAATGAACAAGATTATAACAGGCTGTTCAAACGCATTCCCTTAAAGGATACGGAAATTAAATTAAAAACATATACGGGACAAAAAGTTTACCCGAAGGGAAAAATGCAAGTAACAGTTAAATACAACGGCAGGAAAGTGCCAGGACTTTATTTATACGTCCTACCAAACGGTGGACCACCACTTTTGGGTAGGGAATGGATAAGAAAAATCCATTTCGACTGGAAGTCGATACACGAGTTAAAAGTAGAGACCACCAAGGATGATACAACCATTACAAGCAGGCTGTCGAAAATATTGGCAAAAACGCCAGAGGTGTTCCAACAAGGGCTGGGGACCTTAAAGGACATTAGAGCAAAAATAACTATTGCTCAAGACGCAAACCCCAAGTTTTGTAAGGCCAGACCGGTGCCTTACGCCATTCAGCCAGCTGTGGAAGCAGAACTGGATGCCTTAGAGAGTGCAGGTGTCCTTACAAAGATTGAGTGGAGCGAGTGGGCCACGCCCATCATCCCAGTTATAAAGAACTCTGCAAATAACACACCGGGGGAACCAAAGAAGGTTCGCATTTGCGGGGATTTTAAGATAACTATTAACCCAGCCCTGCACACGGTACAGTATCCGTTGCCACGGATAGAGGACATATTCGCATCGTTAGCTGGGGGTAGACACTTTACGAAGATTGACCTTTGTCAAGCTTATTTACAGATGGAGGTGGAACAGGACTCGAAAAAGCTCCTAACGATTAACACACACAAGGGATTGTACCAGTACAATCGCCTGGTATTTGGTGTGGCGTCCGCCCCGGCAATATGGCAGAGGACCATGGAACAGGTCCTACAGGGCATTCCAGGAACGCAGTGCTACCTGGATGACATCCTGGTGACAGGACAAACGGATAACGACCACCTCGCTAACCTGGAGCGAGTACTTCTGCGGTTGCAACACTACGGACTCAGGGCGAACAAGCAGAAATGTGAGTTTTTCCAGGAACGTATCTCATACTGTGGTCACATTATAGATAAGGAAGGCCTGCATAAGTCCCCGGAAAAGATCGAGGCAGTAGTGAAGGCCCCGCCCCCTGAGAATGTATCTCAGTTACGATCATTCTTAGGCCTTATAAACTATTACCATAAGTTCCTCCCGAACTTATCGTCCATTTTACATCCACTAAATTCATTGCTGCAAAAGGGAGTCTCCTGGAATTGGGATGAAGCATGTGAGGCTGTTTTTAAAAAGGGTAAACAACTCATTACATCAAAGGAAGTGCTCGCACACTTTGACCCAAAAATGCCAATGAGGTTGGCATGTGACGTCTCCCCGTACGGTATAGGGGCAGTGTTGTCACACAAATTTCCCAACGGGACGGAGAGGCCAATAGCATTTGCCTCAAGGTCGTTAACTACAGCCGAAAGAAACTATGCGCAAATCGACAGGGAGGCCCTCAGTCTGGTGTGGGGTGTAAAAAAATTCCACCACTACCTGCATGGGCAACGTTTCACACTACTGACGGATCATCAACCGTTGGTGTCGATATTTAATCCAACAAAAGGGGTGCCCCTGATGACGGCCCAAAGGCTACAGAGATGGTCACTGTTCTTAGGAGCACACCAGTGCCTTATCGAATATAAGGGTACCAAACAGCATGGCAATGCGGATGGCCTGTCGCGGCTACCCTTGCCTGCCGAGATCGAAGAGATTGTACAGGACCCCGTGGAAATATATCATACGGCTGTTATGGAACACTTGCCCATCACCAGCCAATGTATTGAGCGGGAAACACGGAACGACCCGACATTGGCAAGGGTTTACGAGTTAACCGTGAAAGGCTGGCCGGCGCAGGGTGACGCATCATTGCCAGCGTTTTCGGCAAGGAAGGACCAGTTGTCCATCTGCCGGGGCACATTGATGTGCGGAGCCAGGGTGGTGGTCCCTCAAAAATTACAACATGAAGTGTTGCGGGACTTACACGAAGGTCATCTGGGGGGTGTCAAAATGAAAAGCCTCGCCAGAGCCTACGTCTGGTGGCCCGGCATTGACAGGGACATTGAGGAAGTAGCAAAAGCGTGCCAAGGGTGCCAGATGGTACAGAACGTACCACCACAAGCCCCACTACATCCGTGGGAGTGGCCCTCAACGCCGTGGCAAAGGATCCACGTGGACTTTGCTGGCCCCTTCCTGGAGGCGATGTTCCTTATTGTAGTGGACGCCCATTCAAAATGGCCGGAGGTCATAAAGATGTCATCAACGACAGCCGAAAAGACGGTCGCAGTCTTAAGGACCATTTTTGCCCGAAACGGGGTGCCCGAGCAAGTCTGTTCGGACAGTGGGCCACAATTTGTGGCAGAAGAATTTCAAGCATTCCTAAAAAGGAATGGAGTGCGACATTATACGTCCGCACCATATCATCCAGCTACAAATGTGCTGGCAGAGCGCTTTGTACAGACTTTTAAAAAGGCCATCAATGCGATGGGGGAGGAAAGGTTGCCACTACAACACAAGGTGGACAACTTCCTATTCGCATACCGTAATGCTGCACATACGGTGACCAACCAGGCCCCCGCCGTCATGTTCTTTAATAGAAGGTTAAGGTCTTGCCTTGAATTGCTCAGACCAAACATTCGGAGAGATGTGGAAAACCGAGTATTTCGTAGGGCTCCTGACAGACAGACACGGAGCTTTGAGGTGGGGCAGCAAGTGTTGGCCCGTGATTATCGGAATGAAAAGTGGCGGTCTGGTACGATAAAGGCCCGCCAGGGACCCTTGATGTACACAGTTGAGACAGGGGAAGGCATAATCAGACGACATGCTGATCAACTTGTGGAGTCCAGAAACCCAACTGATTCACTACCTCAAACGTCTCAGCACATTGTTACAGCGGAATCACGGCCCAGCTCGTCGTTACAAAGGGCTCAGGATTGCGAGGAGTTCAGCACTCCAGTGATCTCCACGGCACAGGATGTGCCATCAGACACCGACGAGTCCAGCGATGAAGGGGTGACGGAAGTACCGCCGCCTACACCGAGACCGACTAGAGAAAGACGTTATCCTAGTTGAGATAGGAGGCCTCCTCAGAGACTGAATCTATAACATGTTTCTGTTTATATATATATAAGTAGACAACTCTTGATGTAAATATGTTATGTATATTGTGTTACCAAATGTTATTAGCCCTAGTTATGGGGCATCTATTGACTTAATTGCACGGGTACGTTTTAATTAAAAGGGGAGGAATGTTGTGTATGTAATAGGTATGTTACTTTAAACCTATGGCCAGGGCAGAACTAATTTGTAGGGCGTAGTGATACCGTAGTACCACTCCTGGCCATAGGGGTATAAATAGTACTGTGGGTACTGATCTCCCCTCAGTTCCCCGCCTGTTGGTATTAAGTAAAGACCTACGTTGAATCCTCCAAGCTGTCTCT
Organism: Somniosus microcephalus; assembly: GCF_052327205.1. Lineage (NCBI taxonomy): Eukaryota > Metazoa > Chordata > Chondrichthyes > Squaliformes > Somniosidae > Somniosus > Somniosus microcephalus. The sequence continues at coordinate 60,909,068 of NC_141000.1, read as the reverse complement.
TCATTATTGGATTAAGTATAGACACATACTTTACAACCTCCTTTTCCTGTCCTTCCTGAATATTGAATACCCCTGGATGTTGAATTCCCAGTCTTGGACACCCTGGAGCCATGTCTCTGTAATCCCAATTATATCATATCTGTTTACATCTATTTGCGCAGCTAATTCATCCACCTTATTACAAATGCTCCTTGCATAAAGACACAAAGCCTTCAGGCTTGATTTTTTAATACTCATTCCTTTTAGAATTATTATTTACTCTGGCCCTCTTTGATTTACACCCTTGATTTCTCTGCCTTCCACTTTTGCTTTTCTCCTTCCTGTCTTTTGTTTCTATCCTTGCTTCACTTTCCTCTGTCTCCCTGCACAGGTTCCCAACCCCCTACCATTTTAGTTTAAACCCTCCCCAACATTCTGCGGCAAGTGTCTCACCTCCTGACTCCCCAAAGCCTTTCTACCATCTACAAGGCACACATCAGGAGTGTGATGGAATACTCTCCACTTGCCTGGATCAGTGCAGTTCCAACAACACTCAAGAAGCTCAACACCATGCAGAACAAAGCAGCCCATTTGATTGGCACCCCGTCCACCACCTTAAACATCTACTCCCTCCACCACCGGCGTCCTGTGGCTGCAGTGTGTACCATCTACAAGATGCACTGCAGCAACTCGCCAATGCTTCTTCAGCAGCGCCCCCCAAAACCGCGACCTCTTCCACCTAGAAGGACAAGTTCAGCAGACGCATGGGAACACCACCACCTCCAAGTTCCCCTCCAAGTCACACATCATCCTGACTTAGAAGTATATTACCGATCCTTCATCGTCGCTGGTTCAAAATCTTGGAACTCCATACATAACAGCACTGTGGGAGTACCTTCACCACATGGACTGCAGCGGTTCAACACCACCGTCTCAAGGGCAATAAATGTTGGCCTTGCCAGCGATGCCCACATCCCATAAAAATGACTAAAAAAAAAATTCCCTATTGGATTTCTTGGTGACTATCTTATATTGATGCCCTCTAATTATGCTCTTCCCCACAAGTGGAAACATTCTCTCTGTATCCACTCTGTCAAAACCTTTCATAATTTTAAAGACCTCTATTAGGTCACCCCTCAGCCTTCTTTTTTCAAGAGAAAAGAGACCCAGCCTGTTCATCCTTTCGTGATATGTATACCCTCGCATTTCTGGTATCATCCTTGTAAATCTTCTCTGCACCCTCTCCAGTGCCTCTATATCCTTTTTATAATATGGCGACCAGAATTGTACGCAATACCCTTAAGTGTGGTTGAACCAAGGTTCAATGCAGGTTTAGCATAACTTCTCTACTTTTCAATTCTATCCCTCTAGAAATAAACCCTAGTGCTTGGTTTGCTTTTTTATGGCCTTGCTAACCTGTGTCGCAACTTTTAGTGATTTGTGTATTTGTACTCCTAGATCCCTTTGTTCCTCTACCCTACCGAGACTCGCATCCTCCAAGTGATAGGTGACCTCCCTATTCTTCCTACCAAAATGTAATACCTCATATTTATCTGTGTTAAACTTAATTTGCCAATTATATGCCCATTCTGCAAGTTTATTAATGTCCCCCTGTAACTTGTTGTAGTCCTCCTCAGTATTGACTATCCCCCCAATTTGGTGTCATCCGCAAATTTAAAAATTGTGTTTTTGATTCGTAAGTCTAAATCGTTAATGTAAATTGTGAACAGCAGTGGTCCCAGCACTGATCCTTGTGGAACACCACTTCTGCCACTGTGAATAGCTATCCTTTACTCCCACTCTCTGCTTTCTGTCCTGAAGCCAACCAGCAATCCATTCTGCTACTTGTCCCCTGACTCCGCATTCTCTGACCTTGTTCATCAGTCTATTATGGGGTATCTTATCGAAGGCCTTTTGAAAATCTAGATAAATTACATCCACTGCATTACCATTGTCTAATCTCTCTGTTACCTCTTCAAAAAATTCAATAAGGTTGGTCAAGCAAGTCTTTCCCTTTTGAAATCCATGTTGACTATTCATTATTATATTTTTGGTTTCTAAATGTTCTTCTGTTTTCTCCTTTAGTAGGGATTCCATTATTTTTCCGACCACCGATGTTAAGCTGCCTTGTCTATAATTCCCTGGACATGTTCTATCCCCTTCTTAAATATCGGTATTACGTTAACTATCCGCCAGTCCTCTGGCACTATACCTTTTTCTAAAGAATTATTAAACATGTGTAGTAATGCCTCTGCGATCTCTTCCCTAGATTCTTTTGAAATGCATGGATGCAATCCATCCGGACTAGGGGTTTTATCCTCTTTGAGTTTGATTAATTTATTTAATATATCCCCTTTTTTTATTTTAAATGCACTTATCTCATTATTAATCTCATCATCCAATGTCATGTCCACCTGTTCTATCTCCCTGGTAAATACTGAAGCAAAATAATGATTTAATATTTCTGCCATCTCTCTATCATTACCTGTGGTATTATCCTGACTATCCCTTAATGGCCCTACTCCCATCCCAACCTTCCTTTTTTTATTGATGTGCGAATAAATATTTTACTATTTTGTTTTATGTTCCTTGATAATTTAATTTCATAATTCCTCTTTGCCTCCCTAATTGCTTTTTTTGACTTCACTCCTACTCTTTTCATATTCTCTCTTATCATGCACTCCCCTGCTGTCTATGTACTTAATGTATGCCTCTTTCCTTACCCTCAATTGTTCCCTTATGGCTTTATTCATCCATGGAGTCTCATTATTGTTTAGTTTGTTCTTTCCTTTTAGTAGAATATATTTTTCCTGCACTCTGTTGAACACCGTTTTAAATGTCTCCCATTGCTGTTCTACATCGTTATTGCCAATATTGTTGTCCATTTTTTTCCCCCAAGTTCTATTCTCAGGTTCTATTCTCAGCCCCTCAAAATCAGCTTTACTCCAATCTGTTAACCTGGTTTTCATCATACGGATGTCCTTCTCAATTATCATCTTAAAGCATATTATATTATGGTCACTATTGCCTATATGTTCCCCTACCTTTACTTCTTTCATCTGCTCTTGTTCATTCCCCATTACTAGATCCAATAGCGAATCCTCCCTTGTTGGGCTTTTTACATATTGGGTTATAAAGGAGTCCTGTACACATTGTAGGAACTCCATTCCATTATCCCCTTTACCTACTTCTTCTGTCCAATTAATATCGGGGTAGTTGAAATCTCCCATGATTATTATTCTATGTTTTTTACTCATGACTTGAAAAAGAACACCAAGATAAGGTAAAACACTATTGTAAAAAGTAGCTGCACAGAACAGACACATGGATTAATTTGCAGTTGTTATAGAATGTATGCTAAAACGGTTATACTTATATAGAGCAATGTAGCAAGGAAAATAGTACAAGTTAAAAATAGGAGGCTAACACAAATCCACTGATCAAATTTTCCCTTCCAATTTGGGCATGCCATAGGATACAAATGGCTGCGGAATACTGTCAATTTGCATTTGGTGCTGGTAGTTATTAGTTGAAATATGTGTACATGGGTGTGAAGTGAAGCAGGACTTCAGTTATATTCTCAATGGGCTGTGAAGCAGCTAACTCCTTTGAGTGCTGGTAACTCTGAGGAACACCCGATATTGGGCCTCAGGCGTCATTTAAATGAGATCAGCAAACTGCGGACACATGCTGGGCATCCTTAGGCAGCTCATTGATGAATCGGCAATGGATTTTGGACCACAGCTTAGGTTCTGGGAGTGGGTGGAACCGATCAGGAGGGATCAGGAGAGGAGGGATGCGGGGTGGAGGCAATTGGCAGCCGGTAACAGTCTTCGGCACTGCAGTGGAGCGGGGGAGGAGCCCTCCTTTAACAAACTTACAATTTTGGTGCCGGCCTCCAGCAGTTCCTTTAAAGACCGACCACTGGTTAGACCACATATACGCTATGTTTTTCTGAACATGACTGGGCTGGCTATGTTCAGGGCAGACCAATTTTGTAAAGGGAGCATCAAACAGGTGTTAGCCCCTTTATTTGCATATGCAACAGGTCTAACGTCTCTTTATCTGCCTTTGCCAACATGTCAGATGGCGCACTTCCGGCATAGAATGATTGCACGCACCACCTGGCATATTGGATCCTTTGTTTCCTGAAAAACAGGTGCAATGCTAACAAATTCCTAAGCTAGAGTTTGTTTTGTGAGTGGTGCACTTCCAATGCCCTCTGCACTCTCCCCCTACTCCTGGCACATAAAGAGATACCTGGTAAAGGCCAATGCACACATGCTATGCGCCAAAACATTTCTTTCAGCTATCTAACAACAGATCTGACCTGCAAAAGACCGTCACCTTGATATTCAACCTCAACACCCATGAAGCAAACCAAGCTTTGAAAGTCTCCTTTTGTTGCGCAGAGGTAAACTATGCCAAAAAAACTCCTATTTAGGAGTCACGCTCGATTGCACCTGTCATATAGGCAGCATCTTCAGAATCTTGGGAAGAAACAAAAGAGTATGGTCAACTTGATCCAGAAACTCGCCGGATCCACATGGGGAGCAGACATTCAAACTCTCCATACGGCAGCACTCGCCCTGGTGTACTCTACAGCGCAGTACTGTTCTCTGGCATGGCTATCAAGTCCACATGTCAAATTCGTTGATGTCCAACTGAATTCTACTATCAGAATTATCATCGGTACGCTTTTATCGACAGCAACACCTTGGCTGCCCGTGCTTGCAAACATTGCACCACCACACCTATGCTGCAAATATGCAGTCTCCAGAGAATACAACCGCTACACCAGCAAAGACATGCTGATCCAGGCCAGCTTGAACAACCTACCACCGGCCCATCTCAAATCTAGAAGGCCATTTTGGTCCATCGCCGAAGCCCTTCAGCGATCTCCCCTCAGCCGATGGTGAAATGCTTGGAAGAACCGTGACATACAAAATGGATTACTTATAGAGGACCCCACAGTACAAACTGAAGGATCAAGCCTTCCTTGCAAACAGTGGACAACCATTAACTGCCTCAGAACCGGTCATGATAGATGCTGCCACCTTCTCCATAGATGGAAGATTAAAGCATCCCTATCATGCGACTGTGGAGATCCTAATCAGACCCTGGAGCACATCATTGAGCACTGCCCTCAGAGGAAACTCGCAGGCAGCCTACAAGAAACTCACGCTGTTACACCAGGAGCTTTGGCCTGGATATCTGACTTAGCTATTACATTCGATTTGCTTTGCTACTAATAGACGAAAGAAGAAGATGACCCAGAATTTGAAATTATTCCCCCCCTTGTATAATTCTGCATGTTTCTCACAATAGCTCTTTAACAAGTAAATCATTTATTTCACTAAATCTCATGCACATATTATCGAATGCAAGCAAGACTCAGAGTAACAGAAAGCATTGACGCTTTCTACAGTCTTGTATCCCTATTTACACATGTTTACATTTCTCTGAAGCACTCTTCTCATGTTTGGGTTAAAGCACAATGTTGGGCCAGAGGACTGAGTAAGCTTTACTCTACATCTGCCTTGACCTGGACCTGACTTTACAATGTTTAACAGTGACACTGAAAGTGAAAAGTGGACAAATGTTCCATTCCCTAACGATGACATCCTTGCCACGATCACCAAAAGTGAACCATCAAAATACTTTACTAAGGGAATATTACTGTGAAATACATTTCTTTAGGTAGTAATAAGATTTTCTGATTGTTTACATCATACAGGAAACTCTCTTTTAACCGGCACCTAAATATCCGGAAATCTCTCTTAACCAGCAAAATTCAGGAGTAGGTTCAGGTAAGTTTTACTATATATTAGTGGCTGTGTAACCGGGGTTCCTGGATTTGTGGCCGTGTAACCGGGACTCCTGCACAAGTGCCGTGTAACTGGGGCTCCTGCACCTGTGGCCGTGTACGGGGCTCTCGTACCTTGGTAAGTATACTTCTCTGTAATCCGGACTTTTTGATCAACCAGCACCACGCCGGTCCCGTCGGTGCCGGATAAGAAAGAGTTTCCTGTACTTGTAAGTAATCCTATGACGTTTACCTCAAATAAATGCCTGAAAATTGTTCTGTGCAAATATTAGTATATGGAATTCCTTTGTCTGCTATTTATTAGAATATGGGAAAAAGGCACTTTATGCAAATGTGTTATGTGTCTGTCAACTAATATTCACATGGTGTAATTTTATGGCCTTAGTATCTTCATTATAGTGCCACACTTACTGCCAACAAATATGCTGGAATTATTTTATTTTCCTGTTGTATACCTTGTAAAATTGCCCCGACTACTGTCGGCCAACAGATTGGAAGAATGAAAGGATATTGCCTCATCTATCTCTTGTTTTATCGACATTACCACCACCGAGCAGGTGCGTGATGTCATTTTTTTTAACTGTGTTATAGGCTGCAAATGGCAGAAGTGTCAAAAATGGTGATAGGTGTAGTGTATGTAACTGTTCTACCTTTAAGAGAACTATTGTATGTAACCGTCCACCTTTAAGAGAACTATTTTAGGTGTGGCACTACTTTATCCTGGCTGCTGTATACTGTAATACCGACGGTGACCACACCGGTATATAAGTGCTGTGGCAGAATTTATTGGGCAGATTCGCCCTGACCTTCGAATAGTAAAGTCCTGTTTAAGTTACTCTTGTAGTCTGTGTATTACTTCGCTATACAACCCACAGACTTTACAGTGGCGACGAGTTCGATCTTACCCTGCGGCAACAATACTTCTGAAGAAGTAAACGAGCGTCGAGAAGAGGCACCCGCCCTCGTCGTTTTGCTGAGAGAAAACTCGAGTCTGCAGACCAAGAAAGGAGGAAGATTTCAAACACGAAGTCTTCCATCAGCAACAGGCACGGATTGTCCCTTCTGCCACGGTGGTGAGTGAGCCGATCAACACGAGAAGCAAGTCGGCCACGGTGACTGTGAGTAAAGGGAAAATAGAAACAAATAAACGGAGGATAAGGGCGGTGCACTCGACCACGGTCGAGGGGGAAAGGAGCCGGACAGAAGTCGGGCCCAGAGGCGCTGAGACTGGGGCAGCGTGGAGCAGAAGCCGCGGTACAAGCGGGCTGGGGAGTGTCGTGAGACGACTAGACCGCGACGGCGAAAAAGGCCGGACAAATACCGCGACCACGAGGCGCTGCGACCGGGATCGTAAGGCGCGGAAAGATATAAACATAAATAAGCCACGGAGAACTCAGCCGCAGCCGGGGAGGAAAGCACCGGACTGCGAGAAGCTGGGAGGCGCGATTGGGGTGAAAAAGGCCAGACAGTGACTGAGGCCACGAAGCGCTGCGACCGGATCGTAAGGCGCGGGAAGAGATAAAATAAATAAATCACGGAGAACTCAGCCGCAGCCGGGGAGGGAAGCACCAGACTGCGAGAGGGCTGGGAGGCGCGATTGAGAGCCGCGCGAGTGGGAGAGACAGAGCCCGAGCGAGAGCCGCGCGAACGGGAGAGACAGAGCCCGAGAGAGAGCGAGCGAGAGCCGCGCGAGCGGGAGAGACAGAGCCCGAGGAAGACTGAGCGAGATCCAGCCCAGCGGCTGAAACTGTTCGCCGTCAACGGGTTGTACCCAGCACCGGAGAGACAGAGCCCGAGCGAGGGAGACTGAGCGAGATCCAGCCAGCGGCTGAGACCGTTCGCCGTCAACGGGTTGTACCCAGAGCCGGCTGCCCGGCCGAGAGAAGGGAACGCGCTGAAGCCGAAGCGCAGGCTGCGAACCCCGAAAGCCAGCGGCCGTCGCCCGAGGGAAAAGCTTACCCCTCCTGCCAGGGGAAGAAAAGCGGGAACCGCCATCTTGAAAGTGGGCGGGGAAAGAAGATAAGCGCGGGAAACCACGGGAAGCCGCCAGTAGGCGGAGAAAAAGACAGAAGCGGGAACCGCCATTTTGAAAGGGGCGGGGAAAGAAGATAAGCGGGGAAACCGCCATCTTGGAAAAAAAAAAGAGTTAAAGAAATATTTTGTTGTTGTTTATCAGGGAGGTGAAGATGCCTAAGCGTGGTAACATCAACGATTTCGATTCCGAGGTAGAAGATTGGGCCACGTATGTAGAATGCATTGAGATATATTGTGAGGCCAATAAAATAGAGGATGATGATAAAGCTATAACCTTGCTAAACTCGATGGGGGCGAAGACATACGGGCTATTGAAGCATCTTCTAGCACCAGTTAAACCGGCGGATCAAACCTTCGATAATATTGTTGCTGTTCTGAAGGATCACTTGAACCCCACACCGCTGATGTTGGCGGAACGATTCAAATTTTATGCGAGAACGCAACGGAAAGAGGAAAGCAACGCGGAATACTTGGTCGAACTGCGTAGGCTAGCGAAATACTGCCAGTTTGGAGGAAATCTGACAGAGGCATTGCAAGACAAGTTCGTGTGCGGGTTGTCGAAGGAAGGAACGCAAAAGCGACTGCTCGAAGAGAACGACCTTACACTGGATAGGGCTGTCCTTATTGCAGCATCACACGAAGCCGCAGCGAAAGGAACTGCGGAAATGCAGCTGAAGGCAGCGGTCCTCAGTGTGGATCAAATTACTTCGGGTGCAACGAAATGTTATCGTTGTGGGAAGACAACACACGACCAGAACCAATGCTGGTTTAAAAACCAGGACTGTAGGAAATGTGGCAAACTGGGTCACATAGCCAAAGTATGCCGGTCAGGGAAGAAGACCAACAACCAAAAAAAAAAGCCATCACAGGAAAAGTACAACAAAGTACACAAGGGGGCACGGTGGCATAGTGGTTAGCACTGTTGCCTCACAGCGCCAGGGACCCGAGTTCAAATCTGGCATCCCACAGTCCAAAGATGTGCAGGTTAGGTTGATTTGGCTATGATAAGTTGACCCTTAGTGTTAGGGGATTAAATATACGGGGATAGGGTGGGATATGTGTCGGTGCAGGCTCGATGGGCCGAAATGGCCTCTATCTGCACTGTAGATTCTGTGATTCTGTGGTTGAGAAGAGTTCAGATGAACAGAATTCGGATTCAGACCCAAGCGGCCAGGAACTGGGTAGTCTGAGAATTCATAATGTGAGTAAGGAAGCTGACCTACAAACTATCTGGGTCATGCTAAAAATAGCCGGAGTCCAAGTGAGAATGGAATTGGACACTGGATCAGCCCTATCAGTCATAAATCGAAGGGATTACAACCGGCTATTCTCACATATACCCTTGAGAGATACCAAGTTCGTATTGCAGACATACACGGGGCATAAAGTATACCCCATGGGAAAGATAAGAGACAAGGTGAGAGACAGGGGCAAAGAACACCCCGGAATGGACTTATACGTACTACCTGAGGGAGGACCACCACTTCTAGGACGGGAGTGGATCAAGAAAATAGACATGGAATGGCACTACCTCAAAGCAATAACGAGTGAGGACTCGGGGCAGACAATCAGCTCAGACTCTGAAACGGATGACGATAAGACCAGCCCAAGCATGAAAGACAAGTCTAAAATGAACTTGCTGACTAAGGTTGGTAGAACGAATGTGGGCATAAAGGCTTATGCTCCAGAGGAGAACAAAGTTTCTGAACAACAACAACATAGCTTGACAGAGAATTCTGAGTCTGTTCAAGTTACAGACATATATATTACTGAGGAACATCGAGCTCGAACGCAAACTTATTTCAGATTACGACAGCAATTAGAACAATTGAATTGCCGTCTCGAGCAAGAGATGAAAGCAATGAAAAAGTTCTATGATACCGAATGGGAGAATCTGGAAAGACAACAGAAGCAGCTGGGGAAGAAAAGGGAGCAGGAGCACACAAACCGTCTGCACGAGGAGGCCAAACAAATCAAAGCTGATTCAGCTTCTGAAGGGGCGTGCTCCAATCCGGTGGAACAAGATGTGCCGCAACTGAAGGCGCTGGGTAGCAGGTTGCAGGCAGAAAAAGCTGAGTTGGTCGACATGACTTCTGAGCTCCTACTGAAGTTGGGTGCAGCATCACCGGACGATTCATTTGTGGAAATTCGAATGATGGGGGCTGCGGATGATGGCGAAGTAGAAGCAGCAAAACAGTCCCAGGACAAGGTTCTAAACAGCCCTGCAGCTAATGGAAAAGGGATGAGGACAGAAGAGTTAACAGTCAGCCAACTCCTCCAGGGCAAGGTTATAAACAGCCCTGTAGTTAATGGAAAAGGGATGATGGCAGAAGAGTTAACAGTCAGCCAACTCATTCATATGTTGAGGGATAAAACTCTAAAATGGGAAAAACTTAAATACGAGCCTCAATCTTCAAAGGGAAGGGAGCTCTCAAAAGTCATTGGAAGAGCTGAGGTGGCAACCCAGACTGAGAAGTCTGCAGCAGAACAGCCCTTGGATGCCAAAAGTACGCTGACGCACAGCAATGTAGAACAACAGAATACTGAAACAGCTACTTCAGTAGAGGGATTGAATAGTCCGATCAATCAATCTCCGAATGAAGTTGAAGTATTGAAATCACAAATGAGGTCATTAGTAAAAGACTTGCAGGAAGCCCAGGAAAAGCGGGATGAATCTGAACGCATGATGAAGTCTCTTCAGGACAGATGTCAAGATTTGGAACAAAAGTCGGCTAACGTCCAGCTGGGTAAGGAGGAAAAAGGAGACCCTCTCGCTGGCCTAGCTCAGGACGACACCGAATATTACCATGATCTGTTGAGTGACACTGAATATTACAAGGACCTGGTCTGCCCAGCTTGTGCCGAGAACTCCCAAAGTGCCGAAATCAGGATGAATCACTTAAAGTCTAAGGAACATCGGGAGATGGTGGCGTTACAGCTGGCAGCTGACAACGGAGCCCCGAGAGTCTCCAAGAAGCAAAAAAGGAAAAGACGAAGCAGAAGATGATAACCATCTGAACCATTATTACCTCTACCCGATCACACACATGGTCCCCTGAACGGAGCCAAATCAGTTGGAAAGTAGGAAAATTTCCCAAGGCAATCCAACTGTTTTTTGTTTGTTTTAAAAAGTCAGCAATGCTGGTTCAGAAGTGATGGAAGTAAAGCTGTTAAGTCTAGGGAAGGACTATGGGATGAGTCCCTCTAGCAAGGTGACCCGACTACACCACGGAGGCGTGGTCCGGACCGAGTCAAGAAGATCAGAGACTGAATCTGTGAACTGTTTCCCGCAGAGACTGAATCTGTGAACTGTTTCCGCAGAGACTACCTCTGTGAACTGTTGTAACATGAAGTTGGATATGTTATGATGTTATGTTAATGGGGAATAAGTATGTTGTAAGCTAAAAAGGGAGGATTGTAGTGTATGTAACTGTTCTACCTTTAAGAGAACTATTGTATGTAACCGTCCACCTTTAAGAGAACTATTTTAGGTGTGGCACTACTTTATCCTGGCTGCTGTATACTGTAATACCGACGGTGACCACACCGGTATATAAGTGCTGTGGCAGAATTTATTGGGCAGATTCGCCCTGACCTTCGAATAGTAAAGTCCTGTTTAAGTTACTCTTGTAGTCTGTGTATTACTTCGCTATACAACCCACAGACTTTACAATAGGAGTAAAATGAAGGTGGGTTACAGCAGGGTGAAGGAGCAGGAAACCATAATACAGCACTAACTTGTTAGATCAACAACAACTTGTATTTATATAGCACCTTTAACATAGTAAAACGTCCCAAGGCGCTGCACAGGACTATTAGAAGACAAAAATTGACACCGAGCCACATAAGAAGAAATTAGGGCAGGTGACCAAAAGCTTGGTCAAAGAAGTAGGTTTTAAGTAGCATATTAAAAGGAGGAAAGAGAGGTAGTGAGGCAGAGAGGTTTAGGCAGGGAATTCCAGAGCTTAGGGCCTAGGCAACAGAAGGCACGGCCGCCAATGGTTGAGCGATTATAATCAGGGATGCTCAGGAAGGCAGAATTAGAGGAGCATAGATATCTTGGGGGGTTCTGGGGCTGAAGGAGGTTACAGAGATAGGGAGGGGCGAGGCCATGGAGGGATTTGAAAACAAGGATGAGAACAAGGATGTGATCATAAAAGACAGTGAAACCGAAACTTGGAATACAATATGGGAGCAGTCCACTGAAACGTAAAGTACTTTATTTGAACCCGCTCATATTGATTGGCACTCCTGTCACCCACTTAGCGGCATTTTTTGGAACTTCTAAAGCCAGTTACTCATCGACATGCATTTATCCTCAACCAGCATTGGTTTGACATTTCTCAATCTCAATACTTATTTGTAAAAGCACCCGATGTCCCATTAAAGACTTGTCGGATAATTAGGACAGAAACTTTGCAGTAAGGGGAGAGATACATGTGTACTGCAGAAGTAAACCTAAATACCACGAGTTGGAACTATAGTCCTGGAGCCAAGTTATAGTCCATTCTGCACAAACATAATTCTGCTGCCTTCCCATCAATTTTTTTTAGTACCTCCATCATGACGGATTTCAGTGTTTGGAAGTGACTACTAGGATGGGGTGTTTTTCATACACTTTTCCAGATGTAAAATTTTCAATGCTGAATTTCATGGTGCTGAGGTGAACCGAAGCCTTCAGTTACAGGCAGGATTCATCCATCCAATTCAATTCAAGCACTGTATGAAGAAACGATAAATCTGCACAGCAGGATTGAGCCTTATGTGTGACATGTAATAGGTAGAAATTAAATTCAATAGAAAAGCAAAAATAAGTGAATATGGCAGGAGCCACAAAGGATTATTTCACATTACAGGTCCAGGACCAATACACACAGAAATCCACTAATCCTGGTTTCCAAGTCACTGGTCCAGATCTGTAATTACAAGAAGCATTATTACTTACTGTTAAATATAAAAATAAACTAGTAGATTTATATAGCGCCTTATCAGTCTCTCAAAAACACAGAATCATAGAGTCATAGAATGGCTACAGCACAGAAGGAGGCCATTCGGCCTGTCGAGTCCATGCTGGCTCTCTGCAAGAGCACTTGAGCTAGTCCCACTCCCCCGCCCTTTCCCCGTAACCCTGCAAATTTTTTTCCTTCAGGTACTTATCCAACTCCCGTTTGAAAGCCGTGATCGAGTCTGCCTCCACCACCCTTTCAGGCAGTGCATTCCAGATCTTAACCACTCGCTGAGTAAAAAAGTTTTTCCTCATGTCGCCTTTGGTTCTTCTGCCAATCACCTTAAATCTGTGTCTTCTGGTTCTCGACCCTTCTGCCAATGGGAACAGTTTCTCTCTATCTACTCTGTCCAGACCCCTCAGGATTTTGAATACCTCTATCAAATCTCCTCTCAATCTTCTCTGCTCTAAGGAGAACAACCCCAGCTTCTCCAGTCTATCCACATAACTGAAAGCCCTCATCCCTGGAATCATTCTCGTAAGTCTTTTCTGCACCCTCTCTAAGGCCTTCACATCCTTCCGAAAGTGTGGTGCCCAGAATTGGATACAATACTCCAGTTGAGGCCGAACCAGTGTTTTGTACAGGTTCATCATAATTTCCACACTTTTGTACTCAATGCCTCTATTTATGAAGCCCAGGATCCCGTAAGCTTTTTTAACTGCTTTCTCAACCTGCCCTGCCACCTTCAATGATTTGTGCACATATACCACCAGGTCTCTCTGTTCATGCACCCCCTTTAGGATTGTACCCTTTAGTTTATACTTCCTCTCTTCATTCTTTCTACCAAAATGTATCACTTCACACTTTTCTGCATTAAATTTCATCGTGAAAGACTCCAAAATTCATTACTTTTCCAAAAAGATTTGCAATGACTATTATACACATATTGAGGAAAGGTTATAAGGAATACTGAAGGGGACAGGTAGAGGCCCACTGGTAGTGGTCTATAGGAGTAAATGACATTTGGGAGAAATAATGTAGGGGCCTTAAAAACCACATATATGAGGACTGGCTCAAAACTGAAAGATAGAGGATGAAAAGTAATCATTTGTGGCATATGTTAGGATTTTTGAGAAAGCAGAGGAGTTAAGCAAAAGAACTGAGGAGATAAACAAATGGCTGTCAGCACAGTGTAAATACAACAATACACTTTCATAAGAAATGACTGGTATAGGGGGCATGTGCTACACTTAAAAAAGTAGGGACAAAGAGATTTGCAAGGAAAGTTGAGACAGCAATAGAAAATAATTAAACTAGAAAGGAGGGCAGGCACAAAACAGGATCTCAGACTAGACAGATCATAGGAGAGAAGGCAGTTAATAGGTAGGTATGGACACAGATATCCAGAAAGAGAAAAATCTATAAGATGTATATGCATGAACGCTTGTGATGCCATAACTGGAGGCTGCCCTGGCAGTAGGGAACTATGAAGCATGGCAATATTAGAAACATGGCTTAATGCAGAGGATGGAAATGAATATAACATTCAGGGGTATAGAGAGTTTAAAACTGACAAAGTAGGTAAGAAAGGAAATGGTGCAGCTCGAATTCTCAAGAACACCTGAAAGGTAAAAAAAAAAGTTGATCCTTTTGGGGGTAGAAAGCGACAAAATTAACTGTCTCTAACCATCTCCTTTTCACATGAACATTCAGTCCCTCTACATCTCCATTTCCCACCAGGACGGCCTGCGGGCCCTCCGCTTCTTCCTTGAATGGAGTCCCAACATGTTCCCATCCACCGTCACTCTCCTCCACCAGGCTGAACCTTTACTTACATTGAACAACTTCTCCTTTGACTCCACTCACTTCCTCCAAATAAAAGGTGCTGCTATGGGAACTTGTAAGGGTCCTAGCTATGCCTACCTTTTCGTGGGATATGTGGAACATTCTTTGTTCCAATTCTACACTTCCCCTCCATACAATGCAGACTATATCAGTGCCACTTCCTGTTCTTGCCCTAAAATGGAAAATGTCATCAACTTTGCTTCCAATTTCCACCCCTTCTTTACCTTCACATGGTCCATCTCCAACTCTTCCTTTCTCTTCCTCAACTTCTCTATCTCTATTTCTGGGGATAGGCTATATTTACTATAAGCCCACTGACTCCCACAGGTACCTTGATTACACTTCCTCTCACCCCGCTTCCTGCAAGAACTCTATTCCATTCTCCCAGTTTCTCTGCCTCCGTCGCACCTGTTCTGACGATGACACCTTCCACACCAGTGCTTCCGATATGGCTTCCTTGTTCCTCAACCAAGGATTCCCCTCCATCGTGCTTGACTGGGCCCTCCACCATGTCTGTCCCATTTCCCACACTTCTGCTTCACCTTCCACCCCACCAGCCTCCACTTTCAACGGACCATTCTCCACCATTTCCACCACCTACAAGGCGATGCCACCACCATACACATTTTCCCCTCCCCTCCTCTTTCAGCATTCCGAAAGGGCCATTCCCTCCGCAAAATCTTGGTCCACTCTTCAGTGACCCCCAACAACCGCTCCCTTTCCTGTGGCACCTTCCCATGCAAGCGCAGGAGTTGCAGCACCTGTCCTTTCACCTTCTCACCATCCAGGGACCCAAATATACCTTCCAGGTGAAAAAGCAGTTTACTTGTCAATTCAGTATACTGTATTCACTGCTCACGATGTGGTCTCCTCTACACTGGGGAGACCAAATGCAGATTCGGTGAACGTTTTGTGGAACACCTCAGTTCAGTCCGTAAGTGTGACCCTGAGTTCTGTTCGCCTGCCATTTTAATCCTCCATCCTACTCCCACTTTGACCTCGGCCTCCTACACTGTTCTGATGAAACTCAATGGAAGCTTGAGGAACAGCACCTCATCTTTTGAATAGGCTCTTTACAGCCTTCTGGACTCAACAATGAGTCCAACAATTTCAGATCATAACCACTGCTCCCATTGTTTCGGACAGCACATGCTGGTAATGATTCTGCTGTTGCAATTTACAGCTCCTCCAGACTCATCTTTCGTTTCTTTACTTGTCCCATTACCACTCCCTTTTGTTTGTACCATCATCCTTTTTGTCATTTAATCTCTCCTGCCTTCCACCCTATCATAGATCTTCCCTATTGTTCTATCCTCCCCTCCCCCCTTTTCCCTGCCTCTGCAGTTGCTTAAAACCCATTGCATCTCTAACTTCTTCCAGTTTTGATGAAGGGTCACTGACCTGAAACATTAACTCTGTTTCTCTCTCCACAGATGCTGTCTGAACTGCTGAGTATTGCCAGCATTTTCAGTTTTAATTACAAAATTAACTACTCTGGGTTGTCATTACTGATGCTGGGGTTATGCTATAGACCACCAAGTCAGCATTAGAAGGAGTACAATTTGCTCTATGAAGAGATAGGAAGGTATGTGAGAATACAAACATGGTTTTAATAGGAGAGTTCAAAAACAACAGGCATAACCTGGGAAAACTCAAGTTATTTAGAGTCAGAGTTGAGAGATGTAGTTCATGACTGCTTTTTGACACAATGTGTAAAGGAAGCCACGAGAGGCAATGCTCATCTTGATCTGGTATTCTTAAATGACCCACAAAATGTACAAGAATTGTCCCCTGTGAGGACAACAACCACAGAATGCTAAGGTTTAACATGATCTAGCAGTCAGAAATATGTAAGACCAGAAGCCAAGTACATATATTTTTTAAAAGGCTAAATTAAATGAAATAAGAGAACAGCTAAAGCAAATACACTGGAGAAGATTGTCAAGAACACTTCAGTCAAGGTAAATAGATTACCTTTAAAGGTGCAATGCTCAGAAAGCAGAATAAATGCATTCCCAAAACCAACAAGTTCAGACTAAGCAAATGTGTTCTGTAATGAATCAGCAAACAAATGAAAAGTGTGTTAAAGTGGGAAAATTGCATGTTCAAAACCTACAGCGAGAAAGGGCCTACTGGGGATAAATGTAAGAAATTGCAGAACGGCCCAGAAATTCAGGTCGGGGGCTTCCCGCGGGTGTAAGCCCCCGACCTGCACTTAGCTTGCGCGCTGGCAGTTGAGCTGCAGGGCCCCGTGGAATTCCGCTCCAGGGCCTGCTCCAGCTGCCGGCGCGCAGTGCTTGTATATCCCAGGGGCGCAGTTAGTGCAATGCATCCCCTGGGATCATGTGAGCCATGGGCAGCCAATCGGAGGAGGGAAAAGTCCATTCATAAGATTGACAGGAAGACCTGTCAAAACTTATAAATACTACGGCCCCAAAATAGCAGTAAATCTTCAAATAATTTTTTTTTTAAATCACACTTTTTAAATAAACTATAAATTACATTAAATAACTATTTTAAACAATAATTTAAATTTTTGAAAAAAATAATTTTACATCTAACGGGGCTAAAAATAAATTTACCTTGCTTTAAAGTATTTAAAAATAATAAACCTGTGGAAAAAATGTTTTAATTTTAATTAATTGACCACTTACCTTGTAAAAAGCAGGCCTTACACCTACATTTTACATTTCTAAATACTGCAGGCTTACGATCCCGTGAAAACCTGCAAAAAAAACCTAAGTTCAAAGCGCACGCGCAGCCTCTCCTGCGCGCGCGTTCGACCTCTGAATCTCTTCGTTCAGAGGATCGGAAGTGCCGGTTTCCCACGCATGCGCAGTGCATGCAGAAAACCGGCACTTCCATTCGGCCTACGGGTGAGTACCCCGTGCGTACTCACCCGTGGAGACCCAAATTTCAGGGCCAATGTGATCCGAGAGGCAGAGACCTGGACAAAAGCATGGCAGCTGAGTCTAAGCATACCAATAAAAAAAATCTTGCAGTACCATAATAACAAGCGGATAATGAGAGAAGAGGTGAAAATGATTAAAAGATGCAAACAGGCTTGAAACTGTGGACAAAACTGATGACTGCTTCCTCCAAGTTTTCACAAGGAACGGCATGAGCAATATGCACTCTCCAAGCAAAGATATCCCAAGTAAAGTCAATGACTTTGTTATAAGTGAGATGGAAGTCCTAGACAGGCTAATCAGGCTCAAAAAAGAATTCCCATGGATAGATGGTGTTTCTCCCAGGGTGCTGAAACAATTAAGGAAGAGTTTGTGAAGCACTGATGACCATTATGAGAGAGCCATTGGTCTATGGGGAAGTAGCAGAAACATGGAAACAGGCGAATATGCTACTCACATTCAAAAAGGGTGAAAAAAAAAACAAAGGTAACTGCAGACCCACTCATCTTATTTCCATTCCATGTAAAATAATGGAATTGATTATCAGGACTAAACTTGAGGAACATCTGAACACTAACAGTTCAGTAACAGTCATCAACATGGATTCAGAAAGGAGAGATTTTGTTTAACCAAATTCCTCAATTTCTTTGAGGAAATGGCAAGCCAAGTAGACTGTGGTAAACCTGATGACATGGTGCACCTAGACTTCCAAAAGGCTTTTGACAAAGTTAAACTCAAAGCTGTGGGGATTCAGGGTAAACCCTGGAAATGGGTATGAAACTGGCTGGTGGGTAGGAAAGAACGAGTACTCACCAGAATGGGTGGGAAGCAGTGACTGTGGTACATCAAGGCTCAGTACTCGCAGCACGACTGCTTCTAATTCACATCAAGAAACTGGATTCAGAAACGCAACACAAAGTGGTCAAATTTGCAAAGGATGTCAAACTAGGAAGAGCTGTAGTTGCTCAGAAATTATAGAATGAGTTGGACAAGATAGGTGAGTCAGCAGAACAATGAGAGATTAAATTCAATGTAGACAAGTGCTACACACAGGAAGGAAAAATAGATGACATGCTTACTCCATCAATGATATTGAAATAGCCAAAGATGAAACTAAAAGAGACCTTGGAATCCTAGTACATTGGATAATAAATGTCCAACCAATGCAGATCAGCAATCAACCAAGTTAAATAGATGTTGAATTATGTAGCTAAAAATGTAGTATATAAGTCAGAGGAGGTAATGATCAAATTCCATAATGCTCTAGTCAGACCACAGCTTAAAAACTGCATCTAATTCTGGTCATCAAGAAACAAGAAAGACATTCAAACACAGGAGAGCCATGAGGGCAATTCCCCAACGTCAGGGGTACAAGTTATGAGAAAAAACTGGAGAAACTTGAGTGTTGAATTTTCACTTTCACCGCTGGGCAGAGAGGTAACAGATCGGCCATCCATTTTACACACTGCCTGATTTTCGTTTTTATTGACTTCAGGTTCACATTTTCAACCCGAGTGACAGTACTGCAAAAAGGGTAAATAAAATATTTATTTGCATTTTCCATGCATCTTTACTGGGAAAAAATAGTGGTCATTGAGGCAGCCATTGTCCAGTTCACAAATAAGCTCCACTAACCTCAAGTTCAACAGCTTTAAATTCCAATTCCAACAATCAATTAACAAGTCATAAAATTATCTCAGAAACACTCAGCAACGAATGTGCAAAGCTAATGTTACTGTATTAGACACTACAATATCGATTGTAAATAAAAAGTTCATAGTAAACTTCACAATTGTTAGTTACAGGCAGACATTGATTTAAAGGGGAGATGCGTCTTACTCAACTGTCTGTAATCCATCAATGGTGTCCAGAAAAACATGTGCATACTTCCATGTCTTTCCGGCTATCCTGGTTGCTTTGCTATATTGCTAGTTAGAGGCCTTCTAGGAGCAGGCATTTTGCATAGGCTGTTGCAATATAGGACGTATTAGCATTCCACTATAGCGACATCATGAATAGGGAGTGCTGCCTGTCCTTGCAGATCATGACATGAACAGCATTGTAACCCATGACCAAATTGTCAGCATATACTTGCAAAATTCCCAACGAAAGAAAAAAAGAGGGCAACAAGAAGTTTTTTAGAGACACCAAATACGTATATGTATTTCACTTTATAACATTTAGGATTACGCACAATTCAGTAGTATATGCTTTCTTGCTCTCCCTTCCTCCCATGATCGTTCAGTTAGAAACATAGAAAAATGGGAGCAGGAGTAGGCCATTCGGCCCTTCGAGCCTGCTCTGCTATTCAATATGATCATGGCTGATCCTCTATCTCAATACCATATTCCTTGATGCCTTTTGTGTCTAGAAATCTATCTATCTCCTTCTTAAATATATTCAGCTGTCTGTGGTAGAGAATTCCACAGGTTCACCACCCTCTGAGTGAAGACATTTCTCCTCATCTCAGTCCTAAATGTCCAACCCTGTATCCTGAGACTGTGACCCCTCGTTCTAGACCCCCCAGCCAGGGAAACATCCTCCCTGCATCCAGTCTGTCTAGCCCTGTCAGAATTCTATACATTTCCATGAGATCCCCTCTCATTCTTCTAAACTCTAGTGAATACAGGCCTAGTCGACCCAATCTCTCCTCATACGACAGTCCTGCCATCCCAGGAATCAGTCTGGTGAACCTTCGCTGCACTCCCTCTATGGCAAGTATATCCTTTCTTAGGTAAGGAGACCAAAACTGCACACAGTACTCCAGGTGTGGTCTCACCAAGGCCCTGTATAGCTGTAGGAAGACATCCTTGCTCCTGTACTCAAGTCCTCTTGCAATGCCAACATGCCATTTGCCTTCCTAACTGCTTGCTGCACCTGCATGTTTGCTTTCAGTGACTGGTGTACAAGGACACTCAGGTCCCTTTGTACATCAACATTTCCCAATCTATCACCATTTAAATAATACATTGCCTTTCTGTTTTTCCTACTGAAGTGGATAACTTCACATTTATCGACGTTATACTGCATCTGCCATACATTTGCCCACTTACTCAACTTGTCTAAATCGCCTTGCAGCCTCTTTACATCCTCCTCACAACTCAAAATCCCACCTAGTTTTGTGTCATCAGCAAACTTGGAAATTGTAGTGTATGTACCCGTCTACCTTTAAGGGAACGATTGAGTGTAACCGTTCACCTTTAAGAGAACTACTTTAGGTGTGGCACTATTTGATTGGCTTCTGTATACGGTAATACCGACAGTGACCACACCAGTATATAAGTGATGTTACAGGATAACTAGGGCAGATTCGCCCTGACCTCTGAATAGTAAAGACCTGTTTGTTTGTACTTCAAAAGTCTGTGTATTTATTTACTGCACAACCCACAGACTTTACAGTGGCGACGAGTCCGATCGTACCCTGCGGCAAGAATAGCAAAGTAACAAAGAGCGTCGAAGAGAGGCAACCGCCCTCGTCGTGCTACCAAAAGAAAACACGAGGCTACAACAACAGAAAGTGTGGTACTTTACAGAAGCTGGAAGACTAGCAACAAAAGCTTCATCAGCAACAGGCACTGATTACCCTGCTACCACGGTGTGGAGTGAGCCGACCAGCAAGAAACAAGGCGGCCGAAGAGACTGTGAGTAGGGGAAGGGGTAGAAGTATCCGGAGGAGAAGGGCAGAGCACTCGACCTCGGTCGAGGGGGAGCTGTACCGGCCAAAAGTCGGGTCCAACGACGTCGGGTGACAGCCGGACCGCGATCGGCGGGAAAAATCCGGGCAGCGACCGCAGCCACGAAGCGCTGAGCCTGCGAGTAGGCGTGGGAGGAGAAACCCAGCCGCAGCCGGGGAGGGAAACACCGGTCTGCGAGAGGGCTGGGAGGCGAACGGGAACCGTGCGGGTGAGAGCCGGGTGCGGAGTGAGAGACTGCGAGGAGCCAGTCCAGCGGCTGAGCTGTTCTCCACCAACGGGGTACTCAGAGCCAGCAAAACCGAACGTGCGGGAGTGGGAGAGCGAACAGGAGCCGAGAACGGGGAGAGAGACTGCGCGAGAGCCAGTCCAGCGGCTGAACTGTTCTCCACCTACGGAGTACCCAGAGCCGGTAGAACCGAACGTGCGGGAGAGGGAGAGACAGAGCCGAGCACGGGGAGAGAGAGACTGCGCGAGAGCCAGTCCAGCGGCTGAACTGTCCTCCGTTAACGGGGTGTACCCAGCGCCGGTAGAGCCGTGCGGGCGGGAGGAAAAGACAGAGCCGAGTAAGGGGAGCTGTGCGAGAGCCAGCCCAGCGGCTGAACCTGTCCGCTGTGGGGAAAGCGTACCCCTTACACCAGGGAGAAACGCGGAAAGCCGCCATTAGGCGGAGAAGACGACAGAGGCGGGAAACCGCCATTGAAGTGGGCGGGGAGAGAAAGGAAGAGCGGGAAACCGCCATTTTCGCGGGAAAAGAACCGCCATCTTAACTGCCATTGAAGTGGGCAGAGAGAGAGAGAGAGAGAGAGAGAAGGGAAGAGCGGGAAACCGCCATTTTCGCAGGAAAACCGCCATTTTAGAAAAAAAAGAAGATAATAAATAATACTTAAAGAAATACTGGTGCTGCTCCCAAGGGAAGAAAAATGCCTAAGCGAGGGAATATTAACGACTTTAATTCTGAAATAGAAGACTGGGCCACGTACGTGGAACGCATCGAGATCTATTGTGAAGCCAACAAAATAGAGGAAGACGACAAGGCGATAACATTGTTAAACTCGATGGGCGCAAAGACATACGGGCTCTTGAAGGATTTACTAGCACCAGCTAAACCGGCAGATCAGTCTTTCGAAGAGATTGTGGTTGTTCTGAAGGACCACTTGAACCCCACACCGTTGATGTTGGCTGAACGATTCAAATTCTATGCAAGAACGCAACAGAAAGACGAAAACAACGCAGAATACTTGGTCGAACTGCGTAGGCTAGCGAAATACTGCCAGTTCGGAGGGAATCTGACAGAGGCACTGCGAGACAAGTTCGTAGGCGGATTGTCCAAGGAAGGGACGCAAAAGCGCCTACTAGAAGAGAACGACCTTACACTTGACAGGGCTGTCCTTATAGCCGCATCACACGAAGCCGCAGCGAAAGGAACGGCAGAAATGCAACTAAAGGCGGCGGCGCTCGGGGTGGACCAAATTACCTCGAGTACAACAAAATGCTATCGTTGTGGGAAGACAACACACGACCAGAATCAATGCTGGTTTAAGAACCAAGAATGTAGGAAATGTGGCAAACTGGGTCACATCGCTAAGGTATGCCGGTCAGGGAAGAAGACCAACAACCAAAGGAAGCCATCACAAGAAAAGTACAACAAGGTATACAAGGGGGCTGAGAAGAGTTCAGACGAACAGAATCCAGACTCAGATCCAAACGGCCAGGAGCTGGGTAGTCTGAGTATCCACCATGTGAGTAAGGAAGCTGACCTACAAACTATCTGGGCCATGCTAAAAATAGCTGGAGTCCAAGTGAAAATGGAGTTGGACACTGGATCAGCTGTATCAGTCATAAATCGAGGGGATTACCACCGGCTATTCTCACACATACCCTTAAGAGATACCAAGTTCGTATTGCAGACATACACGGGGCATAAAGTATACCCCATGGGAAAAATAAGAGTCAAGGTGAGAGATAGGGGTAAAGAACACCCAAGAATGAACTTGTATGTACTACATGAGGGAGGACCACCACTTCTAGGACGGGAGTGGATCAAGAAAATAGACATGGAATGGCACTACCTACAAGCAATGACGAGTGAGGACTCGGTGCAGACAAGCAGCTCAGACTCTGAGCCGGAAGACGATAAGTCCAGCCCACGTATGAAAAACAAGGTTAACATGAACTCACTGACTAAGGTTGGAAAAACGATGGCGTGCATAAAGACAGAGAATTCTGAGTCTGTTCAAGTCACAGACATATGCATTACAGAGGAACACCGAGCTCGAACTCAACGTTATTTCAAAGTACGACAACAATTCGAACAATTAAGTTACCGTCTCGTACAAGAGATGAAAACAAGGAAAAAGTTCTATGACACCGAATGGGAGAGTCTGGAAAGACAACAGAACCTGCTGGCTCAAGCAGAGAGCGACCATAGAGCCATCGTGACCAATTACCGATCACACCTCCCTTATGATGTTCAGGAGTTAGAATATTTGCATGATCTAGAGATACAGCATAAAGGCAAACCACGCTACACTGAGGATTTTGTTCTGCAATTGGAGATGGAGCTAGTGCAGGCAAGGTTAAGAGAAGCTGAATCACAGTGTGCACTTAAAGAGATGCAGAAAAAAATCTTGGACATGGAAAAGAGAAACGCTTCTTTACCTGATGTGAATAATGTGGCCATGTTGCAAGAGGAGCTTATCACTCAGTTAAATGAAAATAAAGGGAAAATGACTGAGATAGACTGCAAGAATAAAGAAGATTTGATGGCAGTGAGACTTCAAGAGGCAGATAGCATAGCAGCCTTGGCTGAACTCCAACAGGAAATTGCGAAAGAAGCAAATGAAGAGGAATCTTCAGGAAGCCGGGATTTTATTCCAGTTCTTCTCTACGACTCCTTACAAGCAGAGTGTGAGAAGTGGAAAGAACAGTATGAACAGGCCCAGGCTACAATTCTGGAGGGGATTAACTCGGCAACCTCCGAAAAGCTAGTTTTAGTGAAAGCATATGAACAACTAAAGTTTGAACATGAGCGAGAATTACAAAGGCTGCAGGAAATGTTTGACGAGCTCCAGGCCAAGACAGACTCATCGGTAGAGATTCCATCCATAGATGGAAAATTAGAGGTGGAAGACATAGCAGAACGTGAAATTCAAGATGTCCAAGAACTCGTTAAATTATTGAAGGAAACCCAAGACAAATATGAGGCGGCAATGGCAGAGGTCCAACAACTTGAAGAACATATTCAACTAGGAATCCGGGCAGTGGAAGGAAAGGCCAATGGAAGGAACACAGAGACTGTAGGAATGGCCCCTGATCAGGAGTTAGAGAACACCAAGGCGCAATTTCTTCGAGCGCTTAAAACCAAAGGACCGGAGGAAAGGGAGGTGAAAACATTGGAGGGAAAGGTGGATGAAATGGAGAAGGCGCTAATCCACAGTGTCCCCGTAGAAGAGTTAACGGCCAGCCAACTCTTATACACGCTGAGGGACAAGACTCCAAAATGGGAACACGAGTTTCAGGTTTCAAAGGGAAAGAATTCGGAGCTTCCAAAAGTCACGGAGAGAGCTGAGGGGGCAACACAGCTTGCACATGGATGTCAAAAGTATGCTGAATTACGTCAAGGGGAACAGAAGAATGCGGAAACAGCTACTTCAGTAGAAGGATTAAATAGCCTGATAACGGAATCCCCGATGGAAGGGAAGGTATTGAACTCACAAATGAGGCCAGGCGTGAAGGAATGGCAGACATCCCAGGAAGAGCGGGATGAATATGAATGCTTGAAGAAGTCTTTTCAAGAAAGATGGTCAGAGAAGGAACCACCGTCGGCTAACGTCCAGTTGGATAAGAAGGAAGTAGAAGGGCTCCTCACTGGCCTAACTCAGGACGACCCCGAATACTATCCTGACCTATTGAGTGACACTGAATATTACGAGGATCTGGTCTGCCCAGTTTGTGATGAAAACTCCCAAAGTACAGAAATCCGCATGAAGCACTTAAGGTCTAATGAACATAGAGAGTTGGTGGCGCTACAGATGGCCGCAGAGAAAGGAGCTCCGAGAGTTTCAAAAAGGCAGAAAAGAAAAAGAAGAAGCAGGAGATAATAACTGTCTAAAATACTATCATCTCAGGCGGGACACCATGAAAGGAGCGAAATTAGTTGAAAACCCGAAAATTATCAAGACAGCCAGTTGGTTGTAAAAGTCCGCACTGCTGGTTCAACAGGACGGAAGGTCAAGCTGTTACGTTAAGAAAAAGGCTATGGAGGAGTCACGCTAGCCATGTGAACCGGCTACACCAAAGAGATGCTGTTCGGAATGAGTCAAGATCAGAGACTGAACCTGTGAACTGTTCCCACCGAAAGTATATCTGTAAACTGTTTTATATGACGTTGACTCCACCGGAATTATCTCTGTAAATTGTTTGTTCTCCACCGAGAGTATATCTGTAAATTATTATGTGAAGTTGAAGATATGTATGTTTAATGGGGACCCTGTAAGTAATAAGCTAAAAAGGGAGGATTGTAGTGTATGTACCCGTCTACCTTTAAGGGAACGACTGAGTGTAACCGTTCACCTTTAAGAGAACTACTTTAGGTGTGGCACTATTTGATTGGCTTCTGTATACGGTAATACCGACAGTGACCACACCAGTATATAAGTGATGTTACTGGATAACTAGGGCAGATTCGCCCTGACCTCTGAATAGTAAAGACCTGTTTGTTTGTACTTCAAAAGTCTGTGTATTTATTTACTGCACAACCCACAGACTTTACAGAAATATTACATTTGGTTCCCTCATCCAAATCATTGATATATATTGTGAATAGCTGGGGCCCAAGCACTGATCCCTGCAGTACCCCACTAGTCACTGCCTGCCACCCCGAAAAAGACCCATTTATTCCTACTCTGTTTCTGATCTGTTAACAAATTTTCAATCCATGCCAGTATATTACCCCCAATCCCATGTGCTTTAATTTTGCACACTAACCTCTTATGTGGGACTTTATTAAAGGCCTTCTGAAAATCCAAATACACCACATCCACTGGTTCTCACTTGTCTATTCTACCAGTTACATCCTCAAAAAACTCCAGTAGGTTTGTCAATCACGATTTCCTTTTCATAAATCCATGTTGACTTTGTCTAATCCCATTGATATTTTTTAAGTGTCCTGTTATCACATCTTTTATAATAGACACTAGCATTTTCCCTACTACTGATGTTTTCTCTCTCCCTCCTTTCTTAAATAGTGGGGTTACCTTTGCCACCCTCCAATCTGCAGGAATTGTTCCATAATCTGTAGAATTTTGGAAGATGACAACCAATGCATCCATTATTTCCATGGCTACCTCTTTTAGTACTCTGGGATGCAAATGATCAGGCCCTGGAGATTTATCAGCTTTCAGTCCCATTAATTTCTCCAGCACTATTTTTTTACTAATACTAATTTCCTTTAATTCCTCCTTCTCACTAGACCCTTGGTTCCCTAGCATTTCTGGGAAGTTATTTGTGTCCTCTTCTGCGAAGACAGAACCAAAGTATTTGTTCAATTGCTCTGCCATTTCCTTGTTCCCCATTATAAATTCTCCTGTACCACCAGCACGGTGGCCTAGTGGTTAGCACTGTTGCCTCACAGCACCAGAGACCCGGGTTCGAATCCGGCCTTGGGCGACTGTCTGTGTGGAGCTTGCACATTCTCCCCGTGTTTGCGTGGGTTTTCTCCGGGTGCTCCGGTTTCCTCCCACAGTCCAACGATGTGCGGGTTAGGTTGATTGGCTATGATAAATTGGCCCTTAGTGTTAGGGGGATTAAATACGTGGGGTTACAGGGATAGGGTGGGATATGTGTTGGTGTAGGGGTTACGGGGATCGGGTGGGATATGTGTCGGTGCAGGCTCGATGGGCCGAAATGGCCTCTATCTGCACTGTGTGATTCACTAATCTTTTTCTTTTTAAATACTTGTAGAAGCTTTTACAATCTGCTTTTATGTTCTTTGCAAGTTTAATCTCATACTCTACTTTTCCCCTCTTAATCAATCTCTTGGTCCTTTTTTGCTGAATTCTAAACTGCTCCCAATCCTCAGGCTTGCTACTTTTTCTGGCAACTTTATATGACTCCTCTTTGGATCTAATACTATCATTAATTTCTTTTGTTAGCCATGGTTGGTCTGCTTTTCCTTTTGTGTTTTTGCAGCAGAAAGGAATGTATAACTTGCAATTCATGCATTTGTTCCTTAAATGTTAGCCATTGCCTATCCACCTTCATGCCTTTTAATGAAGCTCCCCAATCTATCATAGCCAACTCATTCCTCATACCTTTGTAGTTTCCTTTGTTTAGATTTAGGACTCTAGTTTCAGATTGGACTTCTTCACTTTCTATCTTAATGAAGAATTCTATCATGTTATAGTCACTCTTCCCTAAAGGACCCCGCACAACAAGATTATTAATTAACCCCTTCTCATTGCGCAATACCCAATCTAGGATAGCCTGTTCCCTAGTTGGCTCCTCAACGTACTGGTCTAAAAAATCATCTCATACACATGCCAGGAATTCATCCTCCACAGTATTATTGCTAATTTGGTTTGGCCAGTCTATATGTAGATTAAAGTCACCCATGATTACTGTCGTACCCTTGTTACATGCATCTCTAATTTCCTGACATGCATCTCTAATTTCCTCGTAAAGACAATGTGTACTTTAGCCATACAAAACAACAGATCTCAGTCTGTGCTGAATTAACAGACCTTTACTGTAATTGCAGTTGCAACACCCACAATCAGCCTCAATGACCCTGGACTAAGATGGGGTTCACCAGCTAGGGTTTTTGAAACTGATCACTTTTAGTTGGCTCTTCCCAGAATTGTGGGTGAACTTCAAGAGAGGACAGGATTGGGTTCAGTTGTGATTCCCCCACCCCTGTGGTGGAACAGTCTCCCAACTCTGACTCAGTCAGGCTCATACAAGAAGAATGGCGGTTTAGATGAGCTACCAAAGGGCAAAGGGTGCCTAGCATCCCTGGAGCCATGCCAGCATCAGTCAGCACTTTCAGGAGACAGAGGGAGAAACATTATGAGGCGGGGTGGGGTGGGTAGAGGATTAGCTTCCATTTTGGTACTCGCAGATTAACCCAGAATGATAAAATTGAGTCTTTATTTCAGTTTGCCACTTATTCCTTTGCTGCAAACAGTTGCAAAAACTTAAATTTTCAAAGTTGAAGAAGGGCGGGATTGCTATGGCACTTAGGAACACAAACCCCCTCCACCCTAGTATCCCTGGTCTGGAGTACAGTTTTTCAATAACTGTTTGTAATCAAAATCCTTTATCTGGCCTCTTGGTCTGTCTGAATCAACAGTTTGTTAGATGGAGAATAAGTTTGGACACAAAATCCATGGTTGGCATGCACTATTAATGCCCAATAAAACAGTAAAAGTACACTTAGTTCTTCTATGCTTTTCATTGGCCATGCTCCCCTGCATCCCCCTGCCCCCCCCCACCAATGGCAACATTATAATCAGTCAGGGGACGAACTAGCATGAAGCAGGTTTGCTAATTTAAGGAAAATAAAATCACATGCATGACAGCACAGCTCACATAAACATTTTGATTTTTAATCTGGAAGCTTTGCTTACCAAGCTAAATTTGCTGAGTCACTGAGTCACCAATGCACAAATAAACTGAAAGACAAGTGTTCCTCTGCTGAAGGCATCAAACTGGCAACAATACTCACATAGTTGCAGTCAAATTAAGAGCTTGACTATTTTATCCATCTCTCACATATGTTTCTGGAGTTTGGTCAGATGAGACCTACCCCATTTTCCTTTGTGCTTAACTGTGTCTCCTGTCCAATTTCTGTGGGGGTGGGTTCAGGCCTATTTTAATGTTTTTCCTGTTTGCCTTTTTATAGGCGGCAGCAAGCTGTTCCCTGGCTGAACTAGCAGGCAGCAGACAACCTACTGCTATAAGCTTCTGCCACATCCTCTCCATTATCAGGCCACCTGCAGGTGTATCCAAGTAGTTTATAAACCCTCCCTCTCTCCCAGACACCCAAGATGGTTCCCCCAACAGTGCGATCAAGATTGGACATCAGCACATGTAGAAATTAATATTGTCGTATCCTGCGGTACACTTGCCAGTATAACATTCCCAACATTGTGTTCAAATGGATTCCGAATAAAATTGAACAGAAACCACATTGTTTGCAGCATCACTATATATTTATTTCGACAGCACATTTTTGAACCGCTGATCACCTACATCTGAGCCAGAGCTTATCAAATGAATAATAGCGTTACCTCCATAACCAGCTACCTCTGCTGAATGCATGCATGATTACATAATATAATCTTAAACACGACACTGCAATTCCTCTTCATTACTCTTGAAGGCTGTGATTCAAGTTGGAGTACAATTTTTGGAGATCAGGTGGCTTTCCAGTATCTCACCCAAGTGAGTTCTTCATGTGTGAAACTAGATAGTAACCACAGGCAGGCTATTTAGAAATGGAGGTATTATAGCCAAACCCTATCCTGACCTGGCTTTACATCCATTCTTTACAATAGGAGTCAACAATAATGAACAGGAGCAGAAACCTTGGTGGTTTCCTGCCAGCCGCCCCCTAGAAACAATGTCAAGAAATGCAGTCATTTTGAAGTTGTGATTAAAGCTACACTTCCACCTCACTGGGAAGCTTTCCAGTACAGTCAGAAACAACCTACTCTTAATTTCATTCAAGCCCCACCATATCAGCTCGGAAACGTTTGTGTCACAGCAGACACCCACATTTACTGAAACATGATTCTTTTTTCCCAGTGCAGTTTTCCAGTTTCCATTTTCATTTTGACATGAACTATAATTCAGATAGAAGCATTAAAGGCTACTATGCAAAAACAACATCACATGCCCCCGTAGAAACCCATCTGGAATAAAACAAGGTTAACTGTTTTGCAAGCCACTCCTATTTTAGTCAACACTGCTCTATTCAATATAGTTTTTGTTACAGGGATACTGATTGAATCTAAATATAAAATCTAAACACAAATATATCATACTTGTCCAGTGCGCAACTAAACCATATAGACGAAGAAAGTGTCAGGTTTACACCATGGTCTGTTCTGAGTTATGACTTTAACTGGGGTGATGGAGGTGGTGATATTACAATTGAACTCACTATCCCTGGGTTAGAGAAGAAGGAAAAAGAATCAAATAGTGTTCCCATGCTTGACGACTATCTAGTAACCCCAGCTGGATGTGTGCGTCCGTGGACAAGCTTGGCTGTGATGCCCCACACAGCTGAATAGCTGGCACTCCATGTAGGCTTACACATAAAGAATGGATCCTTGGGCAAGGCAATGGAGGATGGCCAACAGACATGAAACCTATAAGCTAACATGAGTTGTGAGCAAAGGCGAACTGGAGCAGTATCTCTGTGGTATGTGTTTGAAGCTTCAAGCACCACATCCACTTATTACAAAGAGTAGGATAAATGTGTTTGAGCGGTATTGCCACACCCGTTAATTCTCCAGATTCAGGTTGGAAACTCAAGATTTTAATTCTATTCCCCTGCCAACTAATCTACAGCAACCCTCCAGCACAACAAATACAAATCTGAACGATGGAGAGAAAGAAAACAGCAAATAAGAAAAGGAGAAAAAAAAACTAACCTAATAGTCTAAAGAGAAAACATGCACAAGGGGAAAAAAGGGAATGAAAGGGTTAATTATCCTGTTAAAAACTTTGTATCGCCTCTCTCCTCCCCCTCAACACCTGCTCAGTGACAAGACAGTACCATGATAGTATACTCAATCCTCCCCCACAGTATCCTGTTCTGGATTTGTTTTAACCTTAACAATGGATTTTGTTCAAGCTTTAGTAGTCGATTGAGCTGAAAGGGATTAAACAATAAATGGACTTTCAGTGCACATGAATACACAGAACACATATGTACACAGAGGCATGATTACTATACATGCACATTTTTGAAGCAGCCTGTCACTAGGAGAGGGGGAATCAAGTCAAAAATGATTCATTTCTTTCACTTAATTCAAACAAAAAATCCTCCTGATTTGCTTTTTTTCCCTCTCTCTCTCTGCCACAAGCACA
Organism: Somniosus microcephalus; assembly: GCF_052327205.1. NCBI lineage: Eukaryota > Metazoa > Chordata > Chondrichthyes > Squaliformes > Somniosidae > Somniosus > Somniosus microcephalus. The sequence goes on along the minus strand of NC_141000.1, from coordinate 60,877,738 downwards.
CAGACTATTTCACACATACAATATGTGTTGACATTGTACTAGTCTCAGTGTATAAGTTATCATTTTAAATGAGATATTCTGCAAGAACGGCTGTATTTTTGAAGCTGCTATTTCAGCAGTGAAATGCATCAAAGCTCGCTGTTGCCAAGAGCCCAGGAACCAGCCTTTATTTAAAAACCACTTGGACAAGAAAGCGTTACTTTTATCCCATTATTCACATTTTTGATCATCCCAGTGCTTCCGGGCACGAGTATTTTCAAAAAAATTCGGAAAAGAACATATGACCGAAAACAACAATCTCCCAATGTTTCCTCTAAAGCTTTCACAGCTTTGCGTAATGTATTCTGTGTTTCTAGGCTCTCAGTAAGCAATTATTATGTAACCCTTCGAATACCTGAGTATGCCTGCAACTCACAGCACATGGATCCGCTTTCTATTTCTTTACATATTAAAGGATAGCGTTAAGACTGCCACGCCAACATTTTAAAACAAGGCTGCGAGCAACCTGCAGAACAGAGAAATCTGCATAACAGTGGTGATGATCAGAACCCTATCATATCTTAAGCCTCTAATTATTATGTTAAAAACAGCCAAAGAAATAAATTCCCTCAGAGGGTTAGAAAAGGCAACAGGATGTTAATGAGCCTCTGTTTGTACTTCGTTCCACATAATTAACTTGCGTTTCCTACCTGAGGATAGCCGTGTCTCCCTGCCTGATGGTGATGTTGTCCGTCCCCCTGGAGAAGTCCACGCTTCTAACCGGCAGTCCTGTTGGAAGAAGGCAGAGAAATCTCAGAAGGATTACGGGTAGTGGGCGCTGATAAAAAGGACCCCGAGATACCATTGTCAGGACAGGATGAGCAGGCCGGACTAAAAGAAAAAGCTCTCCCAAACACTCTGGCAACACTAAAGCTGTCTTCACTAATCGCAAGCTTTGCAATTCCAAACCCCAGCTGAGTTCCCACTAATCTGACAGCAGAGGCATCACTTGTAAGAGATATGTGAAGCGATGCTCTGAGCGTGAATTGACTGCTTTCCCTCCTCACGCTTCTTTACTTCACCTCCCCCCCCCACCACCACCCCACCCCCCCACCCCCGCCCTCCGCCACCGCCACCACCACCGCCACCCCTTTGGCAGCAAGCTTGATGAAGGTCTGATACCACTCCATCACCATGGCAACAGCTCCATCTGAGGCAACTCGACCCAGAGAACAGAATTGTGCTTTGAGGCAGAAACTTACCAAGCTGTTAAAGTGAGGAATAAAGTTAAATCCCTTTTTTTGGCAAAAGTAATATTTTTTGCGAATCGAGCTTGCAAAACACAGAGTGTTCAGCAGTGGATGACTGATGCTGACAAAATCTAGCAGTAATTATCTGTGACACTTCATTCTTGCTATAAGAAGCCTGACTATAAGAGCTAATAATATTGCTATACTGTCTGAATGCAGTCATTTTGCACTGCAACAGGGAACAGAGTACCAATTAAAGCAAAGGTGAGCATTTTAATCAACTTGAGGTCCCCTATTTTATAACAGTACGTGCACACTCAAACACTGCACCCATTAGTAAATAGTTGCATTTGAATGCAACTGCTAGCAGTTTGAATTTGGACTGAGTTCCTTGAGCATGCAGGCTCTGTTACAAAACATCCTGTAACTCTGTCGGAGTTAGAGCCCATGGTCAATCAATGGGATCACTGGGTTCCATTAAACTATTTACTGAAACCATAACAGCCACATAAAGGGGTAGAAACTGGTTCTGTCCCATTTTCGGGGCCATAACCAACAGTACGCACAGAGCGTGTGCTGCAACCAAGAGGCCTGAGGCTGGCCGGTCCAAAATTGGGCCTTGGGCCTCATTTTAATAACTTAAGTGAGCTGGCCATGCCAATCATGCCTCCAGAGAAAACGTGCCTATTTCAAACAGTTGAATTTCGGGCAGCTTGTCTCGCCAGCAGAGGCCCTCAGGTAATTCCCGGAGGGAGGGAGGGAGAGGGGCCAATCGGGAATCAGCTGCAGCCTATGGGAGAGCTGTGGAGCCAGGAACTATATTTTTGATGGAGGTCACCTGCTACTGGGCATCCACGGTTATAAAACATGAGCAGCACAGGCCCAACGCTTGCTCCACTCAGGGCAGCCCAATTGCTCAGAGGGGACTTCAAACAATCATTAGGTCCCTCATTAGCATATGCAAGGTGCCTAATAGCTGTTTTAAAACAGACACTTCAAAAGTTCCCAATTTCTGACAATCACGGCTGATCCTGACAACAGGTACTGCATAGCGAGCATAACTTGATAATTTCAACGTGCCAGCACCACTGTCGCTCATTTACATCATTTAAATGATTTTGTCGGGTCTCAGAGAGGAGGCCATGGGAAGGGTCAAACTATGAGCACAAAATCAGCCGCACTGGCTTTGGGGCAATCAAACCAACAGGACTGGCCCTGCCCCAATTTCAAGGCCAAAGAAATGGTGCGCCAATTGTAAGTTCCAGATATGCTGAAAACAAGTAAATAAGTTCTGACAAAGGGTCGTCGAGCTGAAACGTTAACTCTGTTTCTCTCTCCACAGATGCTGCCTGACCTGCTGAGTATTTCCAGCATTTTCTGTTTTTGTTTCAGATTTCCAGCATCCGCAGTATTTTGTTTTTGTAGAAGTAAATAAGGTGTCAGCCTTGACTCAGCTGAAGTACTCGCACTTTTTAGACAGAAGAATGTGGGTTCAAATCCCACTCCAGAAACTTGAGCACATAAACACATCAGTGCAGTACTGAGGGAGTGCTGGTTTAGGTGCGGTCTTTCAAATGAGGTGTTAAGCCAAGACCCTTTCTGCCCTCTCAGGTGGATGCAAAAGATCCCATTGGCATTAGTTGAAGAAAAGCAGGGCAGGGGAATATCCTTTAACCAACATCACTAAAACAGATTTTGTGGTAATTCATCTCGTTGCTGTTTGTGGGACTGCACAATGCACAAATTGGCTGCTGCTTTTCCCAACATTACAACAGTGACTACACTTCAAAAGTATGTTATTGGCTGAAAATCAGTTTGGGACATCCTAAAGTTGCAAAAGGTGCTTTATAAATGCAAGTTCTCACATTTTTCTTTCTGTAAATTTGGGGCCCATATCTTTTACACAATTTCAAAATTGAATTAAAAGGCACACTTTTAAAATTGTTCTGTTTCAGTGTTATATGGCTGGGAATATTTCCTTGTCTAGATATTAAGTTTGTATTGCATTCGGGTTCATTTATTGCTTGCAAAATAAATCCTTCTTTCTCTTTTTTATTAAAAAAGCATTAAATTTAATTTCTCCCTTTCCTATTTTTGGTCAGTCTGCACTAAACAGTGTGCCGAGGTAGAAAGCCAAGCTGCCACCAGCTCTCACTGCTTGATGCAGCTCTAATAATGGTCAAAAGGAGGTGCTAGCAATGACTTGCCCTGACTTCCCCTGTAGTGAAATCCTTGTTCTCCCCCTTTTGTTTCTGCATGATGTGGAAGGTCACTGGGGTAAATCAACACCCGCCCAATCTTTGGCATATTGTTGCTGGAACTCCAATGAGCTGTCTTTTACCTCATTTTACTTCATTATTTTTTTCTCACCTTTTTGACCCTAAAACATCTACCAAATGTACAAATGGATGGGTTTGATTCCCAACCTGTTCCTTCTTTGTTTCCCATTACCCTTTTCTGCCTATTGGAGAAACACTTTGTTTCAACTCCATGCCTTTTCTCAACAGTCAGACCAAGATTGGGAACTCTCATGTGGCACAGGAAGAAATGGAGATGGTCTGAAATATAAATTACAAAGTGAGGGGAAATAAAATTATATTTTCTATTTATTGTTGAAAGAGTGACTCTGCAGCATTACAGCTACAACATAAACCCACAACTTGGTGATCACAGGTTCAAGTTCTGGCCCTGTCTTGGTCGGAAGAAGAGTTAGCAGTTGTTGATCAGTCTGCTCCAGTAAAGTGCAACATCTCATTAAAACAAAGCAACCATCCAAGAAAGGAGAAGCCAATTCCATCCATCACATCCTGTAACAAAGCTGCTTCTTTGAGCGGAGAACGAAGCTCACCAGTGGCAGCTGTCCAGGGATCAATGGCCTTCACTATTTCCCCTTCTTGCTAAAGGAACAAGCAGCGTCATGGGTGGGGGGGGGGGGGGGTGGAGGTGGTTGGAGGAGGATAAATCAGAACTAAACTGGAGAAAATGCATATTTAAAAATATACATCAGGGGCTTTCTTGTAAGGAACTGTGCTTTTACCAGTTTAATGTTGTGATGATTTCTACCTCCAGACATTACTTGCATGAACTGTATTTACACAGTGCATTTACAGCATCTGACTCCAGTATGTTTCCAAATTGTATATCAAAAACTCCCAGGGTCACATGTTCTTAAACAAGGATTGCAACCAAACATTTATACATTGTGTGGAAAAGGTTTCTCATGTAAACAAGTTGGTAATCAGCAGTATCTGATGTGGCAGCAGGCTGCAAATATGCCAATATACTTCACTCGTTGTGTGTTTCTAAAACAGTATTAATGAAAGGTTTGCTATCCACTATTATGTCGGAAAGAGCCATTGACAATTTTTTTTAAAAACACCACAGTTTTATCCTTCCTCCTCTGAAGGCCATTAACTCATGCTGGGGAAAATTCCTTAGACACCAGCAGTGTTCTGGTATCGCACCCAAGTTCACGTGCAAGTCTGCACAGTGTGTTTTGGCAAGCTATTCAACAGTGAGGAGGTCACAGCTGAGCCCAATCCTGTCTCGCCCAATGGCCACATATGCATGTTTTTCAGCAGGCACCAATGAATAGCAATTAGGAGCAACACCTGGATGCTTTTTTTATGTCCCTCTCCAAGGCCCAGGATGCTGAAGCCGATTGCAGCATCCCTGTTGACATGCAAGCTGAGATGAGCTAAGTCAAATGAGGGATTAAACCTCTGATCTGTCTGGTCTATGTTGCTGAGTACCATACTGGGTAGAGCCTTCCCTCTGCACCACTGATGAACCAGATTAGCAATTTGTGAATCTAATCTCTCCCCTCCCAGCTAGCCCTGAATTCCAACAGATACCAGTTTTACTGTTCTAATGAAAGGTCATCAACCTGAAACGTTAACTCTGTTTCTTTCTCCACAGATGCTGTCTGACCTGCTGAGTATTTCCAGCATTTTCTGTTTTTATTTCAGAGAAACCAGTTTTAAGTCAGTTCAGAAAACCAGCTGGTCCTAAGTGGTCATAGCTCGAATTGCAGCAGGGCAATTCCTCGCCCTCCCTTGTCGGTGATAATGCCCCTTTAATATGTGCAATAAACAGATTTGCTTTTGCTGGTTCTGTTGCTTTGGTAGCTGCTTCGTGCCATAGTTGTCTTGATAAAACCTAAACGCAGTATGCAAGTTACTTTCTGTTCAAAAGAGTTAAGTAAACAGTATATGGCAACAGTGCAAGAATGTGAATGCTATCAAAATAATGGCAAATGGCTCTCGGGTTCTGACTCTGAACTTGCTTTCAGTTCAAAAAGTCAAATTATTATGTGACAAATTCTTTATATATGGGTTTTTAATGACAGAATTAAAAGCATGGCAACTATATTTTATTATACAGTTTCATAAAAAGTAATATTCTATTAAATTATAGCCAGTACAGTCAGAGCTAACTACTTTGGGGGCTGAGTGGACATGTGTGTTAATGGGCTGTGCTGCTGGGTACTGCGTCTCAGTTATGAACAAGAGGTGCCCTAAAAAATGACTTCCTAAACTCTGTTATATGGGAAGAAATCAAACACTTGCATTGAAAGAGAAAAGGAAAAAAAGAGTTTGCTGACTCCACTCACTTGTGCCCCCTGCTGGCTGACTAACCAACTGACCCAATCTGCTGCTTAGTTCACAACAATTCTGTTACAGAGCAGCATTGATAAGCCTCAGCCATACTTTTCAACCTCTGAGCAAACAATCAGGAATATAATCCAAGATAAATGACCAAAATCAGGGACGCTTATTTCTCATTGTGTGTACCACCTTACATCCTGAGCTTCAAGTTGTGTAGCACAGTAACCCACTTCTTAATCCCATAGCTTCTACAAAGGATCTGATTCTTATATTACACCTACTTTTGTACTGCATTTTTGGTCTTAGTGTGGCATCTTCAAAACCAATCTCTCACAAAGTGCAGTACGAAATGAACAAATGCACTTTGGTGAGCTGTTAGTGAAATAGCCAGGGTGAGTGGACTGAGACTAGGGATGCACATCAGCTGCAGTACAAAGGCAGCTATTGAGAACCCCTGCCAATAAAAGGAAAGTTTTTAAAGCTGAAGTCCAATGGCCTGCAGTACTATGACTCACATTTTAATGATTAAAAAGAGCCATGTCTCCAGCTCTTTTCAGTTATTTTAAATCACCGTTATTCAAGAGAAATAGGCAGTGCTACCTTCATCTGTATGTGCTTGAGTATCATGCGTTGAACTCTGCTTTCTTAGCTACAAGCAGGCAATGAAAACACATTCTCCAAGCTTCCTGTCTGTGAGGCTACTGAAGATTCCCATTATGTCTCCCAGCTCCCTATCACAATTGTGATCTCCAAGCCAGCCAAAAGGCATCTACTGATTTTTTTTTTGCTGGTCCCTTTTTGGAGTTACAATAGTGTGGGGATGGGGGAATTCAGGAAATCTAGAATATGCCCAATTTGGGTATTGCACACTTCTCAGATTTTGATGGTACACTGTTTAATGTTTAGGCTCTGTACCATCAAAATGCAATAAGATATTAAACTGTAGAATGCGGAAAAAAACAAATGAGCACACTGTAGACCAAAGGTCCCTTAAATTATTGAAAAAGTATCAAATCCAACCTGGTGACCTATTGTATACTGAAGATTTAATTGCGCCACCATTGGCGGCCGTGCCTTCAGCTGCCTAGGCCCTAAGCTTTGAAATTCCCTTCCTAAACCTCTACGCCTCTCTACCTCTCTTTCCCCCTTTAAGATGCCCCTTAAAACCTACCTCTTTGTCCCACTACCCTAATATCACCTTATGTGGCTCGGTGTCAAATTTTGTTTGCTAACGCTCCTGTGAAGCGCCTTGGGACATTTGACTATGCTATATAAATAAAAGTTGTTGTTGAATGTTAGCAGGTAATTCTGCATTCCCCCTAAAAAGCACTTTTTCTATACGGAGCAATATAGGACAACCAGGGTCCAAAGCAATGTGGCTCCTGCTAAACTTAATCAATCACCATTGGTCTCAGTTCTTCAATCATTCCTGGTGGCCTACTTTACATACCGCCTCGAAAGGAATTACATTGTTCAAATAAAGCAGTTTGTACAGTATGCTGCTGGTGTGCAAGCAAGCTAGTATTTTAAAATTCGTCTTTTAAAATTCTCATCCTTGTTTTCAAATCCCTCCATGGCCTCACCCCTCCCTATCTCTGTAACCTCCTCCAGCCCTCCAACCCTCTGAGATCTCGGCGCTCCTCCAATTTTGGCTTCTTGCGCATCCCCGATTTTAATTACTCCACCATTGGCAGCCTCACTTCAGCTACCTAGGCCCTAAGCTCTGGAATTACCTCCCTAAACCTCTCTGCCTCTCTCTCCTCCTTTAAGAAGCCCCTTAAAAACCTACCTCTTTGACCAAGCTTTTGGTCATTTATCCTAATATCTCCTTATTTGGCTCGGTGTCAAATTTTGTTTGATAACTCCTATGAAGCACCTTGTTTTACTACGTTAAAGCCACTATATAAATGCATGTTATTGTTGTTGTTGTATTTACTTAACAATGAAAAATAGGAAGATTTGGTAGTATAGAGTGATATATAGTTTGTATACCCATTTTAAACACACAAATAGGCCTCATTTTTTGGGGAGTTCATGGAGAGCCTTACCTATTGGCTCAACATATTTTAGTGGATAGGAAATTGTGAGCATGATTTCCCAATATGTACAGTCTGCAGGCAGGGCTCCCCATCAGCAGCAGGAACTTAGAAAATTACCATGACTATATCAAGTTACGTTTGTTTATTTTAGAAGAAAGGGACAAAAGGCAATAGTTTTAAGTATGAGATGAAGCTATCTTCCTGATGGACTGGTACATCTCTATGAAATCATAAACTTAACTCCTTGTTATTTTGTTTTGCCGCAGATTTGCCTGGGGCGTGTAGTAGGCGTCTGCAGCTCAACGTTCTTATTAAAATGAGACCTGTTCCAGCGCAGGGATCGCCCCCTCTGCCCAGTTCATGCCAGCTTGCCAGCACAAAACAATTTCTACGCCAAATCTTTAAGAAAGGTACAATGATAAATGGCAAAATGCTTCCATAATCCAGAAAGAACCAGCAACAATGCCAATGTTTTGAATTATTCACTATTAACCTCAGATAAAATACCAGAGGGGTGAAAATCCATTGAAAAGACAATCCGGTGGGATATATAACAGACTGCCGATTCACTATCAGCCCGCTTTGCACCATCAGTGTTGACCAATTTGACACCCCATCATATCTTTAACTCTTCTCATGCAGGTCTATCAGCCTCAAAGCTGAGAGAAAGAATTCAAATGTCTTGATGCCCAGCTCAGCAAACTGCATTACTTCATGCAATAAATGAACCAAATCAAACATGGTGTTTAAAAGACCATAGCCATAAAACTCTGGACAGCATTTGTCTAGCCTGCCCTCCCAACTAATGGAGGAGGCAGTTGACATGTGTAATAGGCGTTTCAGATCACATATAGATCATTCAATTTCTGCCTTTGTACTTCTGATCTCCAGTTCATAGGGCATTCTCTTCTTAACAATACCTTAAATTTTACAGTAGCATTTTTTTCTGCTTAGAACGTTAATGTTATATAGACTATAGTTTATATTCCAGTTAAGAAGTTTTATAATCAAAAGTGTTGGTTCGCAAATAGACTAGCCAATAGAAACGCTGGAATTGATCACAATGATCATCAGGTTGTTTGGTGAGGAGCCATGGTGAGGCTGGAGAACAGCAAGCAGATATTTTCAGGAGGGAAAACAAATCTTTTAGACACTTTTATTTCATAGGTTGAATGTGTTATTTCTACTTTGAAACTTTGAATAAATAATTTATCTTTCATTTTGTAGCCTAGTCTGTGAATTAGGGAAGCATGGCTTAAAGATGTATGGAAAAGATCTGAAGAAGAAAAGGCATCTGTGCATGGAAAGCAAATGAGGAAAATAGAAGCATACACAAATGAATTTTACTAACAGAAAAATCAAAAACTTCTAATATTCCAAATTATTTATAGCAACTCACAGCTGATTTGTTATTGGCTCTTTGAAATATTTGAAGTCATGGATGTAAACTATGTGGAGACAATATTTTTTTAAAACAATAAGCTGTTCTAACTCACCTACTAAATCTGCCAAGTGCCCTGAATGGTTTTCCAATAAGGGCTGCTGAAGCTTAATGTGTAAAGATATGGGGGTGAAATTCATCTTGAGCGATAGCTCAAAATGGGTGATAGCGAATCAGCAGCCCCTTTTACACTCTTCCCGATTTTTGAAAATCGGGCCGAGTGCAAAATGGGCTGCCGCTTCACTATTGCCCATTTTGAGCTACCGTCCAAGATATTTTCACCTCAATTAATTTTATACCAAGGGTCAATCCTGAACAGGAAAAAATAAAGTTCACATCCTGCATGACTGAGCTGTGTGTGGACAATAAGCTTTCTACACATTACAGATAAGAAGAACATAAGAATTAGAAGTAGGCCATACAGCCCCTCAAGCCTGCTCCGCTATTCAATAAGATCATGGCTGATTTTCAACCTCAGCTCCACTTTCCTGCCTGATATCCATATCCCTTAATTCCCCTAGAGCCCAAAAATCTATTTTTCTGAGCCTTGAACATACTCAACATTTCAGCATCCACAGCCATTTGGGGTAGAGAATGCCAAAGATTCACAACCCTATGAGTGAAGAAATTCCTCCTCATCTCGGTCTTAAATGGCCGGCCCCTTATCCTGAGACTATGACCCCTAGTTCCAGACTCTGCTGCCAGGGGAAACTACCTCTCAGCATCTACTTTGTCAATCGCCTCAGAATCTTATGTTTCAATGAGATCACCTCATTCCTCTAAACTCCAGAGAGTATAGGTCCAATCTACTCAATCTCTCTTCATAGGACATCCCTCTCATCCCAGGAATCAATCTAGTGAACCTTCATTGCACCACCTCTAAGGCAAGTATATCCTTCCTCAGATAAGGAGACCAAAACTGTGCCCAGTACTCCAGGTGTGGTCTCACCAAAGCTCTGTACAATTGTAGCAAGACTTCCTTACTCTTATACTCCAACCCCATTGCAATAAAGGCCAACATGCCATTTTCCTTCCTAATTGCTTGCTGTACCTGCATGCTAACTCATGCTTCCTGTACGAGTACACCTAAATCTTTCTGAACACCAACATTTAATAGTTTCTCACCATTTAAAAAAATATTCTGTTTTTCTATTCTTCCTAGCAAAGTGAATAACCTCACATTTTCTCACATTATACTCCATCTGCCACCTTATTGCCCACTCACTTAACCGTCTATATCCCTTTGCACTCTTTGTGTTCTCCTCACAGCTTACTTTCCCACCTAGCTTTGTATCGTCAGCAAACTTGGATACATTACACTCAATCCCTTCATCTAAGTCATTAATATAGATTGTAAATAGCTGAGGCCCAAGCACTGATCCTTGCGGTACCCACTAGTTGCAGCCTGCGAACTGGAAAATGATCCGTTCATCCCTACTCTCTATTTTCTATCCGTTAACCAAACCTCTATCCATGCCAATATAATCCCGCCACCCATGAGCCCTTATCTTGCGTAGCAAACTTTTATGTGGCACCTTATCGAATGACTTTTGGAAATCCAAATATATTACATCCACTGGTTCACCTTTATCTACCCTGCTAGTTACATCCTCAAAAAACGAATACATTTGTCAAACATGATTTCTCTTTCATAAAACCATGTTGACTCTGCCTAATCATATTATGATTTTCTAAGTGCCCTGTTACCACTTCCTTAATAATAGATTCCAGCATTTTCCCGGTGACTGATTTCAGGCTAACTGGCCTGTAGTTCCCTATTTTCTCTCTCCCTCCTTTCTTGGATAGTGGAGTTACATTTGCTACCTTCCAATCCACTGGGACTGTTCTAGAATCTAAGGAATTTTGGAAGATCACAACCAAAGCGTCCATTATCTCTGCAGCCACCTCTTTTAGAACACTCGGATGTAGGCCATCAGATCCAGGGGATTTGTTGGCTTTTAGCCCCTTTAGTTTCTCAAGTACTTTTTCTCTACTGATTTTAATTACTTTAAGTTCCTCAAACCAATTTCTGACTTCAATTCAAAGGCACAATGGATTCAATCCATAGATTACTCCTTCTTGATCCTTTCTCCTTTTATTGGTACATTATACCGCTCAAAAATACAATGTGGTGCTTTCAGGCTTGGCCAATATATTGTTTTTCCATTTATTATTTTGCTGCATTTTGTAATAATTCTTTAAAAATCTACAATGACCTGCATCTGTTCTATTTGTTCCTTAATCACAGATTGTACAATGAACGGAATGATATCCATTTAAATTTCCGATTGGGGGATTCGTAGTGCAGTCTTAGCACACTGCCCTTTAACCTCTGGGGTTTGTATTGAATTCAGCCCAGACTGTTAATATTAAAGTATCCTTGCTCTGGTGTTTGTAAGAATCATATATAAAATTAATTTGGTTAGTCTCAATATATATGGATCCACAGAGCAAAACTGTTCCTACTTTGGCATTAAATTGCAAATGTCACTCAGAAACTAAAAATATCACATGTGGGGGGTGCTCTTCAGAGATTGGATTGTTGCAGCAGAGTAGAGTGCATTTTCTCTGCCTCTGACTGTGCATTACCTGACCCTGCAGTGCTTAATTCTGATGTTGGGTCTGTGAAATGAAAAATGCCTCCTTCTCCTACTGTTCAGCATTAAAATGCACCAAAATAATTTATTTTAAAATCTTGTGAGGATATCTTGTAAACTTTAACATAATTTGAATTCAATAAGAGTCCTAAATAGAAGAGTGCGTGACAGCACAAATATGAAAAAGATAACTTATGAGTGTAGGGAACCCCTCTGAGATATAGCATTGTGTATGTTTGCCTACCATGGCATCACACATATTACCAGTCAGCATTTTTGATGTATTATGCAGATTCTAAGTTTTACTTATAGCACAAGAATGCTAAGCCTACCTTTCACCTACTGTCACTTATAAGATCCACAAACGTCTTAACAGATGTCCCCTGTTCTCCCCTTCATCTTTGATGTGGTAAATGTAACCTATTATTGCCAATTCCTGCCCACTTAATTGTAGGTAAGATCCTGGTGTCTATTCATCCCTTTTGGACATTTTCATGTCACCCCAGGTTGCTGACAGTTCTGGCAGTATGAAGAGTTATTTTAACAAGGGTTTTTCTTACCAATCACTGAGATTATTAAGAATCGTCATGCACTGGAATTTCATGGTAATTGAGTGCATATTATTTCCTGGAAAAATCACACTATTTATGTGATTAAATAAATGTGTGAACTACCTCTCCCTGTTATCAATCTAATACACTCCATACAATAAAAGCTCATGATAATCAGCAGCAGATTATGTCTCAATAAATGCACACCATATATCACAAGCATTAATCCTCTTGTATCACTATGCCTCAAACATATGGCGCACAAGAGTCAGTTCTCATGTTTACAGTTGTTGCAGCAAAAAGACCTGACAAGAGCCAAGGCAAAATCACTATATAATATTGAGAAGGTGCATCAGTATAATGTAAATGCAAGAACTGAGTTCAAGGGGACAACCTAATCTGGGGGTTTGGGTGATCAGAATAAACTGCTTGAGCATTGTTTTCATAGTTCATAATATTACATTAACCCTTTGGTTACAACACTGCCTTCTAAGAATACCAAGGCATCTGTTAGTGCAAGCTTATTAATATTTTGAAACCTGCAAGGTTCTTTGGGAAACTAACATTTGACAGAAAATAAGTGGCCAGCAAAATTGCAGAATGAACACTTAAATGAGCACCATCACTATAATGAGGAGATCTTAAACATCCCCAGTTCCTGCAGCAACCAGGAATAGCCTGCTCTGAAAGTTCTATGTGGACTTCCGAGGCAAGGTTAAACTGCAGTATTGCTACATATCTTGTGGCTAGAAATTCTATTCATTTTAAATTATCCATTACATTTTATCATACTTCACCAACCTCTGGCTCCACAGGAGTCCCCTTTCTCAGCAGTGTCAACCTTGTTTTCTGTTCCATTCCAGAGAAGCTATTCTTCTCCTAACCCTCCAGTACTACACTAACCCTGGCTCTCAATGTTGTTCTTATGATCTCCCTGCCTGGATATTTTTTCCCATTCCTTTCCTACTAGGCCTTTCCACTTTTGACTCCTCTGCTTATGTGCGCAGTCATTGCTGACCCATGCTGCCAATATCAAAAGTACCCCATTGTTTCCATTCTCGGTGAGCAACACCACGAGGAATCCGTTAGTTTTTTTTTTAAATACCAGAAGTGACTGCAAGAAAATAACTAAAAATGTTATTAATTATAATTGAAGCAGTACTCATGAGCTGACCCTAAAATGGCCTTATCCTGCATTATTATTCCTCCATTCTGGAATGTATAATTTTTTTCCTCACCAATTTGCTACCCCTTCTTTCTTGCAGATGTTGGTTCATTCCTAGCATAGAATCCCAATGATACCTCACCCAAGTGGCCATTTTTTAGATATGAACCATGACAATGATTGTTGATAGGCTAAATTGACCCTAGGCAGAGGGAAAGATTAGAGCTGAGCCCAATTCCGTCCTTACCATATTATTCATATAAACACACCTTCAGCAGGAGTTGCTGAATAGCTATTAGGAGTGGGAGTCCGGCTAATTGGCCCCAATCTAACCCAGGGGTACGGAGATAAGGGTACAACATTATTACCATCTGACTGAGATCTAACTCAATACCGACCGGACATCAATTCTCAGGCTTTTAGTCGTTATGGCTCAAGTATTGACTGGATAAAGTTTGAGCCATCAAGGGATAATCATGATGTTTTATTTTTAACAGAAATTGATTTAAAAGCATACTTGCACATGACTGGCCTCCTGATGTGAAGTGCCAGTTTTACATTATTGTTGAAGCTAGGGAGCTGAGACAAGATGTTGCAGTGCCTAACGATGTTCCCTTGATGAATGTGAGAAATAGTCAGACATCACAGCTTTTAAACTCGCTTTTACGTACTTCAGGATCATATTAGATCCATTCTACAAAGGGAGATCCTAAAAGATGTCTTTACAGTTAGTGATATTTGTTAAAACTCACCTTGCACAGTTTACTGCTTACAAAATAATAGGCTATTAACATACGCAGTCAGGCACTGGCGAGTCCCTGAAATGGTTGTAGGTTCCTGTGATTTGTTTTCAGTGGTTGAGAGGTACTCTATTAACTAAACTTTGTAAAATACATGGAATCATCAATTGTATCATTGCACACTAGCCTATTTACAAACCTAACTTACAGTCAGGCATCTCGGCCCCCTTTAAATCATAGGTCATTACATTGATTATGCCAATGATACATGGAGTTCTGATTTATTCAGCAAAGCCAAGGTTAAAATGACCAAATCTGGAAGGATGTCATTTGTACTGTTTTTGTGCCAGTTAACTGTTTCTGTGCAAATCTTAGGCCTATTCCTCTGCTCAGTTCACCAGCAATTCATGGCAACCTCTGAATAGACAGTGTAATCAAAAGATCCACAAATCTGTAACAGCCATCACTGAAAAATTATAAATGACTTATTTCGGAACAATCTTACTGCAAGGTGGCCCAATCTGGAGGTTCCCCTCGAGGAAAACAACATCATACTGAAAGGAAGCTGGCTTCTTGTCACTTTCTGCTTACTTTCGTTTTTTGTCAGCTGATAAATCAAAAGTGACAGTAAAAGAGCCTCAACGGAAAACTATTGTACATAAGTATTACTGTATAATGTTGTGCTGGGAGCATATATAACTTTGTGCTGGTGACGAGGTTAATGTTAGAGATAGAATGAATGCTGTTCAAAAATAAGGAGTGTATAGTATTACCCTATATTTTGCCCCATGCAGAGATGGAGTAGAGGGACATACCTTGTGCATAATTCTTGACTCCAGTTGTCTTTGGGCTATTTTTGTTTATTAGTAATAACTGATCCCATATACTCGTTTTTAATTCAGTGGTCTCAGAATCATAAAATATTTTACAGTCAATCAAATCCTGTAAAAATCCTGATACAATTAAGTATTTGTTTCCATCAATTCCCTTGCTTTCTTCCTCAGACAAATACTGGAGGGACTGTGGCCTCCAGGGCGTACTGTTACTGGTTCTTCCCAGGCTCCAGCCCTTCTAGATTACAGTCTTGAAAACCACAAGGACTATGAGGTATCTGACTGTCCCCCAGAACCCAGTCCCATGCTACTGGGCAGCCTCCTACTCAGAGCACAGAATACTCCATGGTACACAGTCTAGGAGTTGTGCTATTCACAGTGAGAATGTGTATTCTCTTATGACTCAATCTGCTTTCACCACTCCCTCCCCTTTCCAGCAACAACCATGTCGACAAAAGGTCTGTGAGACACAATCCAATCTAAACAGGTAATATGTGTGGGGTACATCTATAGCTGGACAAATAAGTTGCCATCTGGGCCCTTTCTTAGCCAAGCACTTCCCCACCCCACCATGATCCCTCCCTATGGCTGGCCAACCCATTGAGGGAGACACAGTAAATGCCAATCACCCTGACCCTGACTTCCTGCCCTTCATAACTTTTCCAAAACCTAGTCCCAATAGCACTGTTCCTACAGCAAAAGACTGATCCTAAGTCCCTGCCGCCCCACCCACCCCACCTGCTAAAACATTCACACACACGCACACCTTCCATGATCATAGTTCAAAACATATGATCAGTAGGGAATGTCCTTTAACTACACACGACTGGACTCAGTAAATAATGGGTGAACAGGATTGTACCATGCTTGCAGAATTGCAAATGAAATTTTATTCCTGGCTTATTGAGTACTGATCACTTGCTCTGGCTACCTGCAGCTCTTAGCTATTCATTCCATATAACTCACAATTATCTGTTCACATATCTAAACCTTCCCAGCCATTTCCACTCACACAAGACCAGAATTCCTGATAATTTTGCTTTTTACAAAAACCAATGATATTAGCATTGTCCATCCCTCTTGAATAAAGCTCTCATTACCATTATAACTTTATTTTTCCTACATATTATTGTTGTGACATTGCAGTACATTTAATTCTGTCACTGAGAGACCTGTAAATATCTGAAGCGGATTTATAGTCTGGTTACATCCTCTTCTAGCTTGGTAAAATGGAAATTGTACAATCACTTCAATCAAAAGCATTGACATAGATGTGCTTGGAGCTGTCACTGGATGCAAAATGAAAAAAAAATTATCCATTCTCTAGAACTGTCACCTCACACTCTGAGATGAGTACAAAGAAGAAGAAAAATCAAATCCATCAATTCTGTCTCCCACAGCAGGCCTAAACTACCACTCGGTGCTGGTAACTGGATATTGACAGTAAAGCTAGTCCGATATTTGCTCTCCTCTCAGTATCTGCCACTCATTCTGCACTGCTTCTATTCCATCAAATTCACAATTTGGGATGAATCCTTTAATTTTATAATAGGATTTTTTGAATCAGAATAGCAGGAATGACATAAAATCATCACAAATCCTGAGGGACCAAACCAGAAATCAACAATGTCAATCATTATTAAGGATTCAGTGTCCCTTCTGTAAGCCCTCGGATTGAGGCACTATCAGAAATCAAACCTACAGAGTGTTTTTCAAAGAGTTACATAAACAGGCCTCTTGTAGGACAAGTTATCCTACGTATAATCACGACCTACATGGTGACATAGTTGGGTGAGTGATGGCAACACCACCTCTTTGACTGAACATTGGGGTTCTTTGAAAAATATGCTTTTCAATTTAAAGGCAGGTTATTTGTTAAATCAATGAAAACAAATCACTTTGCAGTATGCTCTGCTCCCCACAGTATATAATGGAGGTTTTGTTTAGTAGGCTGTTGCAGCAACTAAGCCTAATGTAGCTGCAAAATTTTCCAAAAGGACACCAAAATAGATGTCCAGGGTGCTAGATGCGTTGTCAGAACATTCTCTTTTCATCTTTGAGAGCTAGGTACTCAAACCCAAATTAATGGGATTCTCTCCTCTCTCATCGTGCTGTGGGTCTATAGTACAAAATTGCCTACAAGTCAACACTACTTAGCAGTCTCAGCTAGAACGTCAAAAAGGATGGCTATTCATAGAATCATAGAATGGTTACAACACGGAAGAAGGCCATTAAGCCCGTCGAGCCCGTGCCAGCTCTCTGCAAGAGCACTTCAGCTAGTCCCACTCCCCCGTCCTTTCCCCGTAGCCTTTTCTTATGTCGCCTTTGGTTCTTTTGCCAATCACCTTAAATCTGTGTCCTCTGGTTCTTGACCCTTCTGCCAATGGGAACAGTTTCCCTCTATCTACTCTGTCTAGACCCCTCATGATTTTGAACACCTCTATCAAATCTCCTCTCAATCTTCTCTGCTCCAAGGAGAACAACCCCAGCTTCTCCACTCTACAAATGTAACTGAAGTCCCTCATTCCTGGAATCATTCTCGTAAATCTTTTCTGCGCCCTCTCTAAGGCCTTCACATCCTTCCTAAATTATGTGAAATGTAGATGTCACACTGGTGCAGTAGAAAACACACTTCTGAGGTTGGGGTTAAGTGCATTGCTAGGAACGGTAAATATAACTGCATACCCAGTCTTCTTTCCCCTCCCATTTTTACACCCCTTTTCTCTTTTTTTCTCCGCTCCCACAAATGGTAGCCTCTCATCTCCTTTCAGAGGTTATGTTCACAGGTTTTCAAGCAGATGCATGGCCTATTCTCTTTATCAAGGGTGTTTGCTCCATTATATTATATGGTCCTTGTGTTCTTGCTCCTTGTGGTTCCAAGGAGCCTCCTGCCTTTTATGAGATACATCCCAGTACATAACTACTCATTATGATACTTCAGATTGACTGGGTGCGTTCACTTTATACTTGAACGGAGTGTGTTTTATGCAAAGAGTACGTATAAAGTGGAAGTGTATTCCATTGCCTGGTACTATTATTCTTCACTTCAGTAAGGACAACATTTATTGGCTTATCCAAGACCTCAAATACTCATGAATGTCCTTTTGGAAGCTCCTGTATTTAAGCACTATCTAAAACCAACTGCAATATATTTTTGGAGAGAGAAACAGAGTTAACGTTTCAGGTTGATGACCCTTCATCAGAACTCAGTTCTGACGAAGGGTCATTGACCTGAAACATTAACTCTGTTTCTCTCTCCACGGTGCTGCCTGACCTGCAGTATTTCCAGCATTTTCTGTTGTTGTTTCAGATTTCCAGCATCTGCAGTATTTTGCTATTGCAATATATTTTTCATGGGGATATACATTAGGATGCAAGAAATTCTTCTAGGAAAAGTTGCCCCCATTCTTAAAGACAGCCTGAAAATACAGCTCTACAGCTTACATAAGTTACAAAATTCATGTAACATACAAAGAGAAAGTCACAGAACTAAGCTTGTTTTTCAGTGCAGGAAAAAACATTAAAAGAAGACTTGAAGCCGGTCTTTAAAATGATGAGCAGAATGGATGATGTCGAGGTAAAGTGGTTATTTAAGTTACACTGCAATAGCAGAACTACAGGATATGAATACACAATTAACAAGCTTATTTCAGTGCAATACAACATTTATTTTTTCCCCTGCAGGCTGTGATGCTGTGCTTCTCCAAAGCATCCCACATTGTAGCCTCAGTGTGGGCCTACTAAGCTCGATACAGTTAATGTTTGACAGGTTGATTTAGGTGCAAGCTAACAAGCCTGGAACTCACAGGCCTGACCTGCAGTCACAGCAGTGGGAGGCTAGCACCTCAACCACCGCATCTACCTTGTTAACCAGTTAGCTGTCATGAAGTTTTAAAAAAAAGACCTAGGAAAGTGAATTCTAATAGATGCTGTCAGAAACTGCTTTCAAAAAGCCGAAGTATTTGCTGTACAGTAAACCTTGGGTAATAGTATTGCCTAAGTAACACAAACAAAAGACCTGCCCTTTTAAATTTCACCCTGCAAAGCTGAGACTTTATGTAGACATAACCCACAGCAGTGTAGATTGGTCAGGCATGATCAAACTGAGACCATCTTTCTGTAAAAAATGATTACATGTCCTTCTTCAGCAAAGCATCTTATTAATCCTTTATCAGTCATATACCAGAGGGGTAGGTTCACAGGGCTGTTGTATATTTTATAGAAAAATTAAATAAACAGAGTTCTTCCTCACCCATAGCTGTCCAGGAAGGCCATAACTTTAAGATTTACAGGTATATTGCATTGAGCAGAAAACTCTAAGAAAACGGCAGAATAAAAATGAATTGCTTTTATCGTCACCTGAATGCAAAGATATTTGTATATTGCAAAGAGGTTGGCTATTCAGTCCACCACCTTGATTTCTTCATTGAGTCCTGTTTCAGGCCAAGGTACATATTTGTAATATGTGTCTTCTTTCCAATGCAAGATTTAAAGAATGAGAATATCTGAAGCCCAAGAAGTGTAGTACCAGTTTGCATTTAACTTGTCAGTGAATAATTCTAAAATTAATCTGCTTTTTTTTAACCGTTCTATTACTCGAAGTTTACTTCTCAGTAACGTAATGATAGCAAGGTTTCTCTGTACATTTAGATACGGTAAGATAATTATTTCAACAGTAATCAATGTTTAAGTGTATGTTTTGAAGCCAGGGATTAGAAGTTCCTTTGCTCTCAAGCCCAGTCCCTGTTATTATGCCAGAAATCTATCTAATGTCAGGCTCAGAACTACGTTAACTATAAAGGGGATAACATAACCTTCCTAAGATGTTATTTTCCTCCAGTACACTGATACTGCTCAATAGAACTTGACATGCAAAATCCTTAGAAATGTTGCGACTCTCTCCATTATGCATGTACAGATAAACAAACTTCAAAACCCTCTCTCTCTATATATATATACTCCATCCTCTACAATCATCAAACCCCATACAGGAACCAGTATTAATGGTGTTCTTTCCATTTTCCCCCAAACAGATAGGAACCAGTTTACTGGTGTTCTTGCCCTAATTTATATTTTTCTCCTGAGGGTGCTGAGCCATCCTAGAATACAGTTCTATCTTTACTGGTGTTTGATAATGGAGCCCAGAAAGAATATCCTACATTTCTTAGCATTCCTTAAAAAATACCCAAAGCATAACATACAAATTTGACATAATAATTGGCAGATACTGTTCAAAAATAAAAGGTATTTTAGACTTCCAGTTCTTTACCAAGTAGCCTTTTATCACATATGAGCCCAAATAGTAAGTGCTAGTCGACTCTTTGTGCAGAACATCATAGCTAAACCCAAATCTTTCTCGGTGTTCACATAAGCATGCATTCCAGCAAGCATCACGGGGCTGTCAATCTGGACTAAGAATCCTAGTTTTCCTTCTCCTTTCCCAGCTCAGTGCTGATATTGAGGCCAGTTATAATGTCCCATTGCCACCATGGCAGAAATGAATTTGCTTAGCACAGGGGACGGATCAAATATGGAGCCTTCCATATCTGTACATCCCTGTACAACAGCACAGCAGATTTGCTCACAGCACCATCATGAAATCCAGGTCTTTTCTCAAGACACACAAATGGGCACAGTCACAAATAATAATCAATATAAATAGGAAACCCTAAGTTTAATTTCCAAGCAAATTCTTCCTTGTAAACACCACAATAACCTTTACCCACAAACAGGAAAGGAAAGGTTTAATGATTTCAACATTAAGGGTATATTGAGATGCAAATTGTCTTATCAGGACAAGCTGGGCAGTGTCCCAAGTAGTCCTTATGGGAAGTTGTAAATGTATAATAAGCACTTGTTAAAATAGCTCACTAGCAACATCTGCTGGTAGAAATTGATTGCTACAGTGGTGTAGACCTGTATATTGGATATAATGTCCCACTTCCAGTGATGAAGCCATGCTCAAAGGGAGCATGGTCAGAGACAGGATTACAGCATTATAGTCCCAATTCTCGGACCCGCATGGCTCTCTGTCAGAAGTGCGTAGTGTGAAATTACCCCTTTTGTTTCAACCTCTGACCCAACAAATTAAAACCTTTTCAAACTTTGCTTTAGATGTTGTGTGATCCTTATTATTTGTTACATGGTAAAGGAGAAGTCACTCAAGATCCTTCACCGCAGGGAATGACACTATCTAAAATACACAAAAAGAAATATATATATATTTCTTTTTGTGTATTTTTAGCAGAACTAAAAAGGATTGATACTTTAACTGGGACCTGGTGTGGCCCTTCAGTCTATTAAGATACATGAACTTCAAACTAAAGTCAGCACATGCTCCCCTGCAAATGAATAATAATCCAAATTTAATTATTTTGACTCTTGCTTCTCAATACCAGTTTTAAAATTGGCTCAATTCCAGTGAGACTGATGTAAGCAATCACTGTCAGCCTCGAGCTCTCTGGTAAATTATGCTGACCCTTTGCTAGTTTTAACCAACTCCCACAGTGTCTTTCAGCTGTACTTCTGAGGTCAGGCATTTTTTCCCCCAAAGATCAGTAGATGCACAGAAGAATTTCAGCAAACACAATTAGTGGCATGTTGATAAACTCTTTCAAAAGGAGTTGAAGAAATATCCAATTGGGAATGGGATTGGAGGTTTTGGCATCTATATAAACCAAGTTGATCAGATACTCCATGGGACACCATCTTTATCAGCTTAGTGTTAGTCTGAGACAATGAGGGGAGGTTGGTTGGGGAAAGCAGAGGGGCAAGGCTGATGGAGAGATTTTGGGAAGGGGATAGGGAAAAATTGTGGAATGTTTTAAAATTACCTTAGCAGATCAGAGCGTGTCAGGAACACAAGACTAGATGGCTGGGTAGAGTTCATGATAGAGTAGCTTGTACATGGTCTGCGGAAGGAGAACATTAAATAGCCTTGTGCATCCTTTCTCATATTCTTATTTTACTTGCACTTCATTCTCTCTCAACCTTCCACACTGTTAGAAATGGTCTGTGAGGAGGTGCTGTTTACTAGAGTGGTGGGAAGTATGAATAGCCATGCTGGTTAAAACTCCACTTTGGTTGCAGAATGTATTAGAAGGCTGCAGCTCAAATTCTGCCATGGGACACAATAGCTCCTGTACTGATGTTACTAAGGAAATGTAATTTGTGGAAAGCAACTGATCAGATTTGAATGGTGGTGATGTGGGGATTGATAGATATTCTCGTGCTTTACTAGATTACCTTTGGGGATCAGGGAGGATTTCCCTAAGAGATTAAACTGATGGCGTAGAGCCAATGTTAAGGTGGTCTGTTGCAGGAAAGAGCTTAATGGAACAAATAGTCTTTTCTCATTCCGTGCTTTATTTTTCTCTTCAATATTCTCTCTTCCCCTCTTCTAGAAAGAAATAAAGACTTGCATTTATATAGTGTCTTTCACATCCACCGGACACCCCAAAGTGCTTTACAGCCAATGAAGTACTTTTTAAAGTGTAGTCACTGTTGTAATGTAGGAAATGCATTCGCCAATTTGCGCACAGCAAGCTCCCACAAACAGCAATGTAATTATGACCAGATAATCTGTTTTAGTGACGTTGATTGAGAAATAAATATTTGCCAGGACACTGGGGATAACTCCCCTGCTCTTCTTCAAAATAGTCCACCTGAGAGAGCAGACAGGGCCTTGGTTTAACATCTCATCCAAAAGATGTCACCTCCAATAGTGCAGCACTCCCTCAGTACTGCACTGGAGTGTCAGCCTAGATTTTGTGCTCAAGTCTCTGGAGTGCGACTTGAACCCACAACCTTCTGACTGAGAGGCAAGGGTGCTACCAACCGAGCCACGGCTGACACACAAAAGACATAAACCAGGATTTTGCTGTAATAATAACGGTAAGGCTATCAATGCTCACTATTATTGCAGGGTAAATCAGACAGCAACTTCTGGCGTCAGCACATGCACAGCTAAAGGCAGAAATCTAGAAGTTGCTATCAGAGATACCCCGCCTCTTCACAGGGTGTGCTGTTGTAGTCCTCGCTGATAGACTCAGTGTTGAAATGATTGCAACAGCATGAACTTGCTGTACTTGTCCACTAATTTCACACTAAAAATCGATGAAAAAGTTAAAGCTGGTGCATTCAGGAGTAAGTGAGTTTTTAGCAGTGTGATAAGTGATAATTACTGCTGAACAACTTCTCTGGCCCTGAAAATTAATTTTCCAAGAGTCTCATTCCCTCAGAAGAAAATTAATGTTAGAGATTTTTTTTTTAATGTAATAATTTTTTTAAAAGTTTTTATTTCTGTCTTTTTTATCTCTCTCTCCCTTAATCCAATCTTTATTTACCAATCTATATTTCACTTTCTGTACATCATTTAAATCTAATTTATATATCCTGCTTTATACTTCCTGGTTTGGACTCTGCATGTCTCAGTGAGGATTCTTCAATCTGATTGGTTGAAGAGCCTCGCTGTTTCTTTACCTGCTCACACATGCCACAGATCCCCTGCAGAGGGCGCTGCACTGGAAAAGATGCCAGATATGGGGAAATCTCCGCTGACAAGCCTTCAAAAGCTCTGTGGGCAACTGTCAGCGAGGTGAACAGCGAACGCTGTTCCTTCGCCGCTGCTGAGTGCAAAATCCAGGCCGTCGACTCCCTGATTGACTTCAATTCCATGAACACCAGTTGCCATCCCAAAGCTCGCCCAAATGGCCATAGTTAATGTGTAAGCCTTCACAGTGAGTTCTAGGGTATGCAACAGCATCAGCAGCCTGCAAACAAGGCAACTATGTTTTTGAACAATTCAATTTGAAACCATCATCAGTGAGCATTAACAAGCACATGATCCTGAAATGATCCAGAACGGCTATTTCCACTGTTTCTCTGGGGTTTCCACCAAAGTTACAGTAGGAGATCGGGACCCCCTGTGGAAATTCTACCCCATGGTCTTTTTGGTTAAGTGCCTAGCTATTCAGGTGATTGGTGGTACCTCCCAAATGGCTGGGGGTATAGCAACACAATTCTTTAAGTCAAGAACTAAACTGAACGGCATCAAGCAGTGAAAGTCTTATGTTAAAGCTCCTTATACATTGGTATCCTACATACTATTACAGTAGTGTTAAAATCACAACTGATTCCAACAGAATTCTGATCAAACATAGCATTTCAGTGTATTGTTCACACCTTCACCTTTCCATATAATTGTATTTATCTTTCTCCTGCACCTTTACATAACTGGAGCCAAGTATAGTCCAGATCCAAACATAACATTTTTCTGCACATTAGGTACATGTTTATCAAGATTCAATTGTATCGCAATTCAACCCATAATAATAAGAGATAGCTGCCTTTTAAAGATATTGAGGCAGAGGACACATCAAGGAGTTTACCAGCTGAGGCTTTGAAATACAGAGAAACAATTTTATAACACATACTCTATTTTTCCATGGAAAATTGTGGGTTTTTTTTTTACACAAAATTTAACATATTCCACATAAAGAAAAGAGAAGGAAAAAGGAACAGAGGTGAGCATAGAGCCTTGGAATGATGTACTGTCTGCCTCCTTCTCAGCATAAATATGGAGGATCCTTTCTAATTAAGCATGGATACATGAATACTACATTTAGTCATTGATAATTCAGTTGTTTTTGTAAATTTCAGAGATATTGGGTGATAAAAATGATGTGAGATGGCTGTGCCTTTGCTCAGTGCTCAGTGATATAATTAACTTTGCCCATATAATCACTGCTACACTACTCCAAAAGTAATTTGTGTGTGAAGCACTTCAAAAAAATGTTGACATGATAAGGTACCATATAAATGAAGTATTATAATCAGAAGGAAAGCCATAACAGGACAAGACAAGCCAAGAGTTCTAAATCACTGAAATCAGAGACAATGAAATAACAGCAGAGACAACATATGTCGGAATAAAATAGAGAAATTGAGTAACACGCTGCAAATTATTTCAGCAATTAGGTCTCTTTGAAATATGAACATACATAAAAATGCCAAGAAAAGACCGTCAGCCCCATCAGCACTCAACTATCCACTCGATGGTGCAATCTCTCCTCAAACATTAGCAATGCGAACTCCTGGGGAAAGCAAAACAAAATAAAAAATAACCTACAGCTAATTTCAGGAAGCTGTTCATCTGTAACATCTTCCAGTTCTGACAAAGGGTCACAAGACCTGAAACGTTAACTGTACCGTCCTCTCTCCACAGATGCTGTCTGACCTGCTGAGGGTTTCCAGCATGTTCGGCAATGAGATTGTGTGAGGAAGTGACACCGGGTGATTCACAGAGCACCAGGGAGCTGGAGGATTGCCACCTTTCCAGGGAAGGCTGAAGAAAAGGCTGCTCATGGCTTTGGGACCCAGAACTAATGGACACTCACCTGTAAACAAGGATGTTGAGGAGGCTCTGAGGTCAGTTTCCGAAGGTGTGCAGCAACTGACAAGGTGTAATTCTGGGGTTTACACCTTACATTCATGGCAACATCAGGGAAGCTTTCTCTTTCTGACAGACATCAATGGAGCTTGTGGCAGCTTCGTTGGACTTTCTCTGTAGCTACCCTATCGAATTGATTTATCATTTTAAAGATTTTGATTTAATCATAGGAACATAGGAACAGGAGTAGGCCATTAAGCTCCTCGAGCCTGTTCCGCCATTCAATGAGATCATGGCTGATCTGCGACCTAACTCTGCCTTTGGCCGATATTCCTTAATACCTTTAGTTATTTGATTTGATCACCCTTCAACCTTCCAAATTCAAATCAATATAAACCATGTTTATGTATCCTGTCCTCATAATTTAGCCCTTTAACCCCTGGTATTGTTCCGGTTAATTTGTGCTGTGCCCCCTCCAAGGGCAATAAATCCTTCCTGAGGTTTGGTTCCCAAAAACACAGTACTCCATATGGGGTCTGACCAAGCCTCTGTATAACTGAAGCACCATTTCTTCATTTTTGTATTCCAATCCCCTTGAGATGAAGGCCAACATCCCATTATGCTTTTTGTATCTGTGCACTAGCTTTTAATGATCTGTGCACACATACACCCAAATCCCTTTGCTCCTCCACAGATCCTAGTCTATCACCATTAAGAAAATACTTTGATTCATCTTTCTCAAAACCAAAATGGATGGCCTCACACTTTCGACGTTGAACTCCATCTGCCAGTTTTACCCACTCAGTCTATCTATGTCCCTTTGTAACTTCATGTTCCCATCTACACAACATACTGTGCCTCCTAACTTAGTATCTTTCAACTTGGTTCTACAACTCTCTTTTCCTTCACCCAAATTATTAATAATTATAGTGAAAAGCTGAGGCCCCAGTACAGATCCCTTGAAAACACTACATGTCACATCCTGCTATCAGAGTACATTCATTTTATACCTACTCTCTGCCTCCTACCTCCCAACCATTAACCATCCCATTTCATAAGGTTTCCTCCAATTCCACGCACTTTCAATTTTGGTAATAATCCCTTGCGCGGTATATTTTTTAGTAATAAGATATGCAAAAACGAAATATGAAAAAGAAACTTGCAAGGGATATCAAAGCTAACAGTAAAAACTTTTAGAAACATATTGGCCCCAATTTTATCACGGGGCGGGATCGGTCCATGCCACCACCTGACGCGACACCCTGAGCCTCCTGAGACACTGGTGTTCAGACATCCTCTGCTTGTAGACCTTGTGTGCCAGGTATGGCCTCCTGTGAGCTGCACCTCTCTGCTGCTCCCCTTTCTCCTGTGGAGCTACAGGTCTGTGACCAGCAGGCTGCTGCTGCTGCTGTTGCTGGTCATCTTGGTCCTCATCTGACATCCAATCCATGGCAGCGTAAGCAGCACCCATGCTGATCTGATATTTCGGAGCTTAAAAGTGCAGATCAGACCTCCAAAACTCGAAAATGTAGATGACACCTCCAAAGTGTTGTAAAAACCTCCAAGGTGTGTAAAGTAACCTTTCAGCACAAGTCCTGTGAGCAAACCCTTTCCCGCAAGGAGGTAAGAAAACAGTTGTGAGTACTAAGTATTTATTGGCATATTTCCTTGACATGGCTTCAGCCCCCTAAATTGCCGTGGTGTACTCGACTTGCTTTCACTGGTGAGCACAGGAAGCCCAGGAAACCTGTGGGCCCAAAGTGAAAGTTGAAAACCCATGTCAATATCACTCTAATTGAGCGATTAACATATGTTAAGGGGCAACCCGCCTCTCCGAAGGGGTTGCGCACTCGCAGCCCAACGCGCTACAGTGAAATGCAGAAGTCAGTGGTTTGGAGCCAGCTTCCCAATACGCTGTCAATTTCATGAGTTTTTACCCAAGCCGCACCCAAACCTACACACTCCTACTTACAAAAATCCAGCCCTATGATTCTATGATTAGTATCTAGTGACATGGGTAAGCACAGACAGATGGTTGGCTTCTGAAAACAACAGCAATTTGTCATGTATCATGTGTAAGGATGACATTTAAGTGAGAAGGGAAGGAGGAAAAGATGGTTTAAAACCATACAGGACTTCTTCAGCCTTGCCAGACAGCATGCTCCTGACACGCCACAGCCCACAATTTCCATCACCCTCTCTCCAAGTGGAGTCAACACATGGATGAAGCGTGGCCTTCCTCTTGTATCTGTCTGCTCCCTGTTACTGTGTGTGAGCTTGGCTTGGAAGAAAGAGGGAAATGTGTCAGTGTTAGAGCAGTGAGAAGTGAGAAGGATGTGCATGTGGTGGCAGTTCCTGGTGTGTGAAAGAAAGCAGAGGTAAGGGACGTAATAGTGAGGAGAGTAGCAGGTGCAAAGTGCTGCAGCAGAAGCAAAAGGAGGTGGAGTGAAGTGTGCTGCAGTGACTGGCAATCGAGGGAGAGAAGGATTGAGAGCGCTGGGGCAACAGCTCGTGCAAGGCTAAGCAGAGAGTAATGAGAAGTATGAGTTAGGAATTTACCTTAGCTATCCTCATGAGGTCATTAAACTTTTTTCGGCATTTCAGCCATGTCCTGGGGTCAATAATTCTGCCACTCAAGTGCTTAGCCTACCTCTGCCCACTTGTAACAGGCAGCTTGCCTGGGAATCTTCTTACTGCCTGGTGGATAGAACATTGCCATCCTCCTGCCAAACCACCTCCATCAAAACCCCAACACAGCATCCAAAAACCAGGGAGCCCTTGTGCAGAGTCTTCTCTGACAGTTGCCTGCAGACAAAGTGCACCTCCCCTTTAAGAGGTGCAGGCTGCCTTTAAATGGCATCAGCAATGTGCAAAATTGACGCTTCCAATTAGGCGAGCTGCTGATGAAGAGTGTGAGTAGTGCTGGCAGCCCACCTATTTTATTCAAATTAATGAGGGGCACAAATTTGGAGCCTTCTTTGCCACCACGTGATCGGGCACATGCTCCATGTGCAGTGCCCATTCAGCACACGAAAACGCCCTTACAGTAATTTTTACCCCATTGTTGTCACGCAAAGTGTTTCACAAGCCTTTTACTTTTATTCGCTAGTACATAAAACAATTACAGAAATCGTATCAAACCCACCATTTTGCACATGACATCATCATGGCTCTTTCCCCACCCCAAACAAAGGACAACAGCCCTTCATAATTAGTTTGTTAGATGCTGTTGGAACACTGTCCCTGAGTAAGAAGGCAGGTTTTCTGTCTACTCCGTCACCTCACTTCCACATCTAGATCTCAATCTGAGTCACACTAATTCAAGAAATGCCTAACAAAACCTGTAGCATTTTCCTACAAGGAGGAAGGGAAGTTGCAGGGGCACATTCTTCTTAGACAGTTCCTCAGGCGGCCACTCCCATTACTTTCTCAGCAACATAGACATGAATCCAAATGGTTTGAAGCAATACTGGAATAATTTACTGAAGGAGAGTGACAAACACATTTTGTTAAGAGTTGCATTATAGTTTATCTCTCGCCCTTTGACTATACTGCACACATCTTGTTTCAGCTGAAGAAACAAAACTATTGTGACTTGAGGACAAAATAAATGTTGCTTATATTATTTTGGGAAGGTAATTTTTTAAAATTGAAAATGCAATATTCAGTTCAAATGGAATTTAAAATGAAACATAATTGTTATTTCCACGAATTCACATCACAGTAAGGACAAGCATTATTAAAATCTTTAACACAGATAGGTTTTACGCTGTAAAAATTTGATGTATTATACATTTTATATTGCAATTATGGGTCTGCCCGGCATCTCTATGATTTAAAATACAATCATTCAAGGAACACTTAAACAGCACGTGTATCTCCATTAATATTAAAGTTGAACCGTTAAGATTAAAGTAAAACTTCCTGAACGATGTTTTTCCAACTCTCTGGATACTGAACTTTCGAAACATTTATTTAAAAATTGTTTCATTTGAAAAGAAGAGAATTTTTTTGTCGGGAGGGGAACTTTCTCAGCCTATCGCTTGCAGTCAAGAACATTGTTCTGCTCCTATGTACTGTCGGTTCTGCAGAGGTCCCCTCACAGCACCGCCACGGTGAATGGTTGCATTCAAGACATTTTAAAAGAAAAGTCATTAGGAGCGTGTTCACAACCATTTTCAAATATATTTTCGGGCATTCAAACAAATCAAACATTAGTAAGAGGCATGCAACTGCAGCTGCATATCCCCCACTGCAAACTCAGCCATGTTATCCTGGCGATACCAATCACTTCCTAGAAAGAGAAACTGGAGGGAATATCACTCTAGAGCATTAATTTCGGTCTCTCTGCCGAATGGGGCTGTACTGAGAACTGCTGTCTTCACGGCATCGTCCCACACAGTGCTATAAGGTGGCCAACGCTCCCACTGCAAACAGGCTGGAGCCTCATTACTATATGTTAATCAAGCTCCTATGAGGTAGATAGGACCCTAATTCCAGTTCCATTTATCATCTGACAGTGCCTGCATAGCACGAGGCCTCCAAATCAGCATTCCTCTCATGAGGCCTCTCAGTCACTGACAAATTTAAGATTGGTGGAGGATTTTTTGGAGGGCCAAGATGAATTGCTCTGTATGACTCCATAAAAAGTTGCCCTGACTGCTTCCTTACCTTTGCCTCCCCCTCCCACTGGCTTTGTCCTCACCCTTTAAAGGTTCTCTGCCGACTTGGCTCCAAGGATGGGCCAATGGATTTCCCCCACTGCTTCACCCACCATTAGCGAGCTACCTATCAATGCTTGTTTAGTGCTGGCAGCTCGCTTCTGAAAATGGTTCAGGCCTCTGGTGAGCTTCACCAGTCAGACGTTGGGCTCACTTCACCCACTGCCCACCCGATAAATTCACCACATCAAAATCACCCCCCCACCCCAGGCCAAGTAAAGGGCAACATTAGAAGAACCTTGAACGCACGTCGGATCCAAATAGAAAAAGCCTTTACTCTCATATTCACTGTTACTATCATCTACTCTTAATAATTCATAGTGGGGTTTTGCGCTAAAAAAATGAATTATATAATAATTTAAATTAGGCAATATAAACAACACAGCAAAATGGTAATTTGGTGCTAAATAATTTCAATTAAGGGACTTCAAATTAATAGACTGTAGTTGCCACATAAGCAACAATAGGTGCCCACGATGGTGTTGAAAGTGAGCAGTTTTAAGTCACTGAGACTGAACATATTTCTAGGCAATAGCACCTTTCAAGCAGTTCACTTGATTGAGTTTGGAAAGTGGTATGGGAAGATTAAAATGAAGGAATGGATGAGAAAATATAAACTCAGAGAAACAATTTAGCCAGGATCATTCATATGAGCAGGACCATCAGCTCGGTGATCAGTGTAGGTGAGACATTACTGAATCTACTCCGTTTTTCAGTTCTTCTGGAGTCTTTTAAAAAAAAAATCAGAATGCAACTGTTCACCAGTCAATGGACCAAGTAGAGTCCAGATTGTTGCATGACATTAATCTGCAATCCATTTTGCATTCCTCTTTTGGATGGGTAATTGATCATTTTAATTAGAAAAAGGCCAATATTTCTTGTGGGTTTTTTCTGGAGTGATAGAAAGATGAGTTTTGCAGGGAGGCTTTCTAGACCCACACAACATCATGGGCCAGTGAGCGGCCTTTGCTGAAGGCAACCACACCGACATGTTCCTTCTGCGATAGGAATGGTGCATAAAACAATGAAAAAAATCGATTTTCTTTTGTCACCAAATATATTCACTAAATGAAGAATAAGCAACACAAGACAAAAGGCAAAAAGACTGCTGATAGTTTCAAACATTTTGCCTACCTCGGTACCAGCATTAACTATAACAATTAAATTATCAAAAAGGAATCAAAGAATCAGTGTAGGCACATCCATCAGATCCAACCTTCAATAGCACCAATGACAGCGCAGAATAGTGAAATAAGTTCAGAGTAACAATTTAGCCAGGATCATCTCCAGCAAAGGAATTACATTTAAAAAAAATCAGGTTTTGTAAATTATACCAGAATTGTTGTGAGACACAGAAAGGTATTTGCATGTACTCATTTTGTAACGCAGAAGAATTATGTTCATAGACCCTGATGTCTGAAGCACCTAACCCAGAAGTCATTTAGGTTTCTTGCATCTTCTTAATGTCTCACTACAATTTTTCACATATATTCACACTTTCCATTGATTTCTGTGAGTAATTTTAAGGTTAATATATAAAAAAGCTCACTCAATTTCACTCGATATGTTTATTTCCTTATAACTGAAAATTGCCTTTGTTGGTTGCACTTAGTGGGTACCTCACTATAAAAGGCTCAATTATCATTGCTGAGATTCATTGACTTAAACACAAAACAAGGTACTGCAGAAGGATGGCGCAGATTGCAATCTGAGAAATGTCGCCAGTGACTTCATTCAAGCGGAAAAATCAGGCCCCACTTTTCTTTAAACAGCATTTTGTTTATCAAATATATTAAAGATTTGTATGTCAACCAACCAGCAACAAATGAATGGCTCCTTTATCCAGCCCTTAACTAAATGGAAAATGAATTGGTTCCCGAGTAGATGTTCCCATTTAATGAATATTTGTAGGCATCCATTATGTTTGTAATCTGGGGTCAATCAAAATAATAGTTTTTTTGAGCTGTACCAATCCAAATATTCAAACATGTATTTCCGCCCTGCCACCTTTGACTTGTTATAATTTGATAAGTTGACCAATATTTTGTTTTCCATTTTGAGATATGCCAAAATGCAGACTTCATTTTGTTAGCGCAATAAATTTAAGTGCTGCATTAACATTTTCTGCCTGACAGCTAAAGGAGTCCACACTGATTGGGAAATGTAATTGAGCAGCCACTGTGAATTTGAAGAAAAAAACAGCATGGAGCTAGGGAAACACTGAACAGAACTGTGTACGTACAAGGAGAAAACAATATTAACATTAGACAGGAAGGCTGGAATCAAAACAACCGGCACGATTTAATCAGCCATAAAAGCAATGGTCAGATGCCTTAGAAATATCGACGGAACCCCAAGTAGTATTTAATCTATTAAATTCCTCCTGGCTGTGTATTATTGCACAATTTATATTCAAAAACTGAGCACCAAACAGAATAGACTCTTTACAGGGTCATGTTATAGATCTACAGAAACATGGCCCCGCTTTCCCAACTGTGATATCTGTAACACATACAAACCAGAGACAGCGGAAGTCCGAGTGTTGCATGATCATAAATTAGCACAACTGATCAGATTGTGACTGCTTGGGGTACATAATAAATTAAGTTCCCATGTACCAAATTGCAAGTAATTGTTTACATTTTGTAAACTTCAAAAATAAAAAAGGCAACAAATTGAGGTTTAATCTTTGAATTAATATAATCAATGTACTTGCAGTATGTTCATTAAATCCACTGAATATCTTTATATAGAACAGATTTTACTCTAATATGCTGTCTTTGAAAAGTCATTAAATTGTGTTTTAGCATACACAGATTATATGGGATATTTTATTAACTAGCTTGCTAAAAATCCATTTGAGTGTACGGGAGAAATCCAAATGTAGTACACTGGGGATAGTTAAGTGAACATAAACAAATCGACTACTTTTTAAACAATGTGCATCAATATTTATGACGCAGAACTATAAATTAGTTTGATCACAGTTGAACTTGGTGCCCTTGGTTTAGGGAGTGAAAATTCAGCCAAGGTTTCTACTTTTGATTATTTTCTAGCTCGAAATGTATGTATGGTCGTGAGGTGAAGACAAAATCAGATGCTGCTGTGATGCCCCATTGGTAGTCAGCTAGCAGTTACCATCTTTAGAAAAGTATAGGATGGGAGAAAATGGGCAAGAAAAATATATACATATTATTCTGCCATAATTATTGTATATTAAAATATATATTATCAATGTGTAGTAAAGAAACACATGTGTAATTATTCTTAAGAAGGAGTTGATGACGCATCAAGACACTCCAATGATACTTTTAAGCAGCATGTTGTTGCCTCCCAAATCCAGGCTCATCTTTCCCGGAACTCCATGTTTGAATTCCTCCAATCAGGTTTCCGTCCTTGCCACAGTACCGAATGACATCCTATGTGACTGTTACAGTGGTAAACTGTCCTTCTCGTCCTGTCTGCAGCCTTTGACATGGTTGACCACACCATCCTCCTGTAACGTCTCTCCACCGTCACCCAGCTGGGTGGGACTGCACTCGCCTGGTTCCATTCTTATCTATCCAGTCATAGCCAGAGAATCACCTGCAATGGCTTCTCTTCCCACTCCTGCACCATTACCTCTGGTGTCCCCCATGGATCTATCCTTTGCCCTCTTCTATTTCTCATGTACATGCTGCCCCTCGGCGACATTATCTGAAAACACAGCGTCAGTTTCCCATGTACACTGGCAACACCCAGCTCTACCTCACCACCACCTCTCTCAACCACTCCACTTCCTCTAAAATTGTCAAGCTGCTTGTCCGACATCCAGTACTGGATGAGCAGGAATTTCCTCCAACTAAATATTGGGAAGACCGAAGCCATTGTCTTTGATCCCCGCCACAAACTCCATTCCCTAGCCACCAACTCCATTCCTCTCCCTGGCAATTATCTGAGGCTGAACCAGACTGTTCACAACCTTGCTGTCGTATTTGACCCTGAGATGAGCTTCCAACCACATATCCACGCCATCACTAAGACCACCTATTTCCACCTCTGTATCACCGCCCGACTCTGCCCTTGCCTCAGCTCATCTGCTGCTGAAATCCTCATCCATGCCTTTGTTACCTCTAGACTTGACTATTCCAATGCACTCCTGGCTGGCCTCCCACATTCTACCCTACGTAAACTTGAGGTCATCCAAAACTCTGCTGCCTGTGTCTTAAACTCACACCAAGTCCCATCACCCTGTGCTCGCTGGCCTACATTGGCTCCCGGTTAAGCAATGTTTTGATTTTGAAATTCTCACCCTTGTTTTCAAATCCCTCCATGGCCTAGCCCCTCCCCACCACCTTCTCTGTAGCCTCCTCCAGCCCTACAAACCTTCGAGATATATGTGCTCCTCCAATTCTAGCCTCTTTCGCCCATCCCCAATTTTAATCGTTCCACCATTGGTGGCCGTGCTCTCATCTGCCGAGGCCTGAAGCTCTAGAATGCCATCCCTAAAACTCTCTTTCCTCCTTTAAGACTCCTTAAAATCTACCTCTTTGTCCAATCTACCCTAATACCTCCTTATGTTTTGTTTGATAACACAAAAATTATTGCATGCTAGTTGAAAATGGTGCACAGTGTTCAAGGCATTTGTCCATGGGAGAAATGGATTATCTCACTGCTGATGGTGAATTAAAACATTTTTTCACTTGTGCTAATGCTCATCATAATTCACTGGTGGCTGATGAATTTGTAAAATAATTGCTATAACTCACTGATTGTTTAATTAATTATTAGGATGGTAATTAGGAACCTGTGCATCAAACGTCAGATGAAAGTAAAAGTTCCTACTATATTTTTTAAAAATTTCAGTTGTCAGGCTGTCAGCTTATTGAGGCTTTTTTAAAAATATCCACTGGTGGATCTCCTCCTGCA
This sequence comes from Somniosus microcephalus, assembly GCF_052327205.1. Classification (NCBI taxonomy): domain Eukaryota; kingdom Metazoa; phylum Chordata; class Chondrichthyes; order Squaliformes; family Somniosidae; genus Somniosus; species Somniosus microcephalus. Next base: position 60,842,517 of record NC_141000.1, on the reverse strand, counting down.
ATTCTTGCAGATGTGTGCAGAGCACTTTTTCACCCATGGTTTCTTGTACTGCAACAGACCAACATATGAAGGGAAAAATAGAACTAGGAGTGGCTGAGCCCAAAGTAAAGAAATCAATAACAAAATAGAAGCAGCAGAGGGTGGAAGGAGGAAATAATGAAATAGCCACGGTCGAGCTTCAAAGGAACTCATTAAATAAATATAAAGCAGCTGAGACTTAGGAGAAGTAACCAAATAAAGAAATGAAAACAGGAGAACCACAGAGGGAAAACAAGCAAGTAACTGTGTTGCAGAGTTGAATAAATGAATGAAAGCTGCGCAGCATCGGAAAAGGAAAATAAATGAAAAAGCGCCTGTAGAGGCATGGAAGAACTAAAGAAATAAATAAAAGGGAGCAGCAGAGATTTGGAAGAGCAAAATAAATAAATAAATAAATAAATAAACAGCAGGAGGTGAGGCACAGAAGAAGGAAACACATCAATAAATGGAAATGGCAGAAGCCCAAAAAAAAAGCTCCATGCAGGAGGGCGTGCACGCACAGAGGGCCGAAAGATTATGTATGAATGGGTAACAGCAGGACTCTGAGGGCAGTGAGGCCACTGAGAAGCAGTCAGGTTGCAAGTATATGGAGGCCATAACAATCCAATAACCAGCTGAGTGATCCAAGTTCCAAAAAGGCAGAAGACGACAAAGTTGAGGCTAGTGAGAGAGGGGAGGCCAGAGGAGATGAAAGTTGTTTTGAGTATTGAAAGATGGGATGGATAAGTTTAGTGGTACGTTACTTCTGTTGTTGAAAATTTCTGAATTCTTAATGTGTTTATAAAGTTATAAATGTTATTTTTAGTGGGTAGTGGGGAACCAATGTGGCTGCCAAAAGGACTTGGGAACAAAATTCAACAATATGATTGGACCCTTTTTTGAAAAATATTTCTTGGTATTCAGATCGCGTAAGTGTTCAATACTTTTTAATTGCTTGGTTTTTAGTTATTGTGAAGCTTGAGTTGACCAGTGTGCTCTGTGGACATTAGGTACTTTGCTAGATCCAAGCCTCACTTATATAGTGTTGGATAGATGGATAAATAGAACCACAGAATTACAATCTCATTTGCCAGCTCTTCTCACAGATTTCAATTTTAGATGTTTGCACCACTGATTATTAAATTGTGGAAGGTTAAAATCTCATCAAACCTAGAAAAAAAACAGGTGACTAAAAAATGAATCACCAAACATAAAGAAGTAAACATCCAAGTGAGCCTCTGCCCATGTGTTGTACAAGTACCTATACAAATATCCTGGCCTTTCAAATCACAGTTCCTCTAGGTTAGATTTAAGAGAAAGATATATTCCATGTTTTTCACATATAGAATAGACAATGAGAGAGCATGATGAACAAAAGGTATTTCTCCCCAACTTTCCTTGCATTTTAATTAGCACAAGGTCCAATGCCATTATTTCAGGGAACCATCCCAGTTCTCCCCGATAGGCCAGCGCTATGCAATTTCTACCCCGTTCTCATCCATTTCTTGTTTTTAATTCAAATTTCCAACATTTGCAGTTTTTTTCTATTTAATTGTGCAGTTACTTTACCTCAGCATGTCACACAGCTGTCTCTCTTCAACTATAATCTTGCTTATTTTTATAGGAGTGACATTTCTGACACCAGTACCTATATAGAATGAGGTAGAAAGGCATTTTGGTGAGCATGTTACAGCTCCAAACCATTGGTTAAACGTGCACACTGTGGAAGTTTGCAGATATTTGCTAATTGTTATGATTCAGTATGGCAGAAATAGACTGACTCCTTACAAAATCGATTAAGAAATATTACATCACACAGGTCTTGGTGATGGACTGATGCTAATTCATCTTGATGATCCTAATGTTACTTCTTCCAAAACAGCTGATGTCAGAGCTGATCATGTTTGTTGACTCGTTGCTTGGTTTTAACAGCCCTTGCAATGTCTCTACAGTCATTGTACAACCATTCATCAAATAATTCGGCAACTGGAACTGAATTGTCTGAAAGTCCAGAGAGAATATTGTACACTTCTCTCGTCTGCAGACAGCTGTCTGTATAACTAATGTATATGTATTTACTGTGAAAGATGCTGCCTGCAGTGTACATTAGTTATCTGGACAGCTGTCTGCTGAGAAATGTTTTTTTGAAATTCAGACAAAGCAGTTATAATTGTAGAATTATTGGGTAAAACGTGCAGCTACGACCTGCAGACACACTGCAATCTGAGTAATCTAACAGATGCTAATATGACTTAAAATTAGAAAATGATGGAAATACGCAGCAGGTATGCCAATATCTGAAGAGTTAAGCTCCATTAACCTTTTCAGTATAACCCTTCAGCAGAATTGGCATGGTCAATCTAGTGTAGAGCTTGTTATAGATCAAAGGACAAGAACAAGTAAGAACATACCCAAGAAAAGAAAGTAGACAGAGAACAAGAGGTTGAGGACAAGAGTTGAAAAGCCTTCACAAAGAGGCAACAATGGAGCGTAATGAAATCAGTCAATGTTTGAGTTTGACGGCAGTTCTACAACAACAACAACAACAACTTGCATTTATAGTGCCTTTAAGATAGAAAAAGATTACAAGGCACCACACAGAAGTGTAATCAGACAAAAATAAATGTCGAACCAAAGGAGTAGATATTAGGAGGGCTAACCAATAGCTTGGTCAAACAGGTGAGTTTCTGGAGGGTCTTGAAAGGGGAGAGGGAAATGAAGAGGCAGGAGGTCATTCCAGAGTTTTGGATCCAAGCAGCTGAAGGCAAGCTGCCAATGGTGGGGCAAAGGGAGGGGGATACACAAGAGGTCAGAGTTGGAGAACACAGAGTTCTGAGGGGGTTTCAGTAGTAACTAAAAATAACCTTATTATCACTCAACATTTTGGAAATACATGAAAAAGATGCAGTGCTGTAGAAACATGGTCTACACCCCCTAATCCAGCCATCACACAGATGGTGGCCCAGCCCAAAGGCACTTTCACATAAGTTAGGGTACATGTTGTCTGCTCTTACCAACCCCTCTCATCATCACAAAATGCCCTGATCTTGAATGTGTAACATACAACCCCCATATATACAACAATGCCAAAAGAACTGTCATATCCTCTTGTAAATGTAGTGTAAGCTAACTGAGTAGCAACAGTGCCAACATGTAAACCTCTGGGGAAAAGGCATAGACCTATAGGGCTGATTGGCCTGTTTCTGTGCTGTACATTCCATGTAATACTATGAAAATGGAAAAAAATAACCTTACATAGGATATACGGCACAGAAACAGGCCATTCGGCCCAACCAGTCCATGCCGGTGTTTACGCTCCACTCGAGCCTCCTCCCGTCTTTCCTCTCCTAAATCTATCAGCATAACCCTCTATTCCCTTCTCCCTCATATGCTTGTCTCGCCTCCCCTTAAATGCATCTATGCTATTCACTTCAACCACTCCCTGTGGTAGCGAGTTCCACATTCTCACCACTCTTTGGTTAAAGAGGTTTCTTCTGAATTCCCTATTGTATTTCTTGCTGACTATCTTATATTGATGGCTTCTAGTTATGCTCTTCCCCACAAGTGGAAACATTCTCTCTGTATCCACTCTATCAAAACCTTTCAGAAATTTAAAGACCTCTATTAGGTCACCCCTTAGCCTTCTTTTTTCAAGAGAAAAGAGACCCAGCCTGTTCATCCTTTCGTGATATGTACACCCTCACATTTCTGGTATCATCCTTGTAAATATTCTCTGCACCCTCTCCAGTGCCTCTATATCCTTTTTATAATATGGCGACCAGAACTGCACGCAATACTCTAAGTGTGGTCTAACCAAGGTTCGATACAGGTTCAGCATAACTTCCCTACTTTTCAATTCTATCCCTCCAGAAATAAACCCTAGTGCTTGGTTTGCTTTTTTATGGCCTTGCTAACCTGTGTCACAACTTTTAGTGATTTGTGTATTTGTGCTCAAGGATCCCTTTGTTCCTCTACCCCACCTAGACTCGCACACTCCAAGTAATAAGTGACCTCCCTATTCTTCCTACCAAAATTTAATACCTCATATTTATCTGTGTTGAACTTCATTTGCCAATTATATGCCCATTCTGCAAGTTTATTAATGTCCTCTTGTAACTTGTTGCAGTCCTCCTCAGTATTGATTATCCCCCCCCAATTTGGTGTCATCCGCAAATTTAGAAATTGTGTTTTTGATTCCTAAGTCTAAATCGTTAATATAAATTGTGAACAACAGTGGTCCCAGCACTGATCCTTGTGGAACACCACTACCCATCTTCTGCCACTGTGAATAGCTACCCTTTACCCCTACTCTCTGCTTTCTGTCCTGAAGCCAGCTAGCTATTGTAGTGTCCGTGTGTAGATAAAGACACTGAAGACAGGAGTTGGTTCATAGGTATTTACTAAGCAAGTCTGGGGGGGGGGTTTCTAAAGGATATACACAATACACAGGCTTATATAGCCCAAGTGGCAATTACCGGCATTACGCACACCTGGGGCTCTTAAAGGCACATACACCATAATTGCTCTTAAAGGCACATACACCACAATTCCTCCCCTTCTAGCTAACTAGTACATCATATTTTAAGTAATTATTAATTACATGTTATATGCAAAATAATATACATTGCTGTATTAATTAATTATAAGTTAGTCTCTCAGGAGGCTTCCTGACTCGGTCCGGATAACGCCTCGGGGGTGTAGTAGTTTCTGGTGGTGTAGTAGGTTCTTCTGGCAAGGCTGATTCAGCTTGAAGGCCAGTGTCGGGTTCATCGGGCTCCAGTATCACCGGATCGGAGGTAGATATGGGTATCTCTACTTCATCGTTAGATGTATAGAGTGGTGGTGTAGGTTGTCCCTTTTCGGATGACTTGATGATTTGGTCAGCATGGCGCCTTATTATGCTGTCTCCGATGTCCACGGTACACATCAGTGGTCCTAATCGTGTGCGGATAGTTCCAGGCTGCCATTTCTCGGTACGGTAGTCCCGGGCCAAAACCGGTTGGCCTATCTGGAAGGCCCTAGTTGGCCTTTCATTCATGCCCTGAAACTGCCGGTTCTCCACGTCCCTTCGGATGTTGGGCTTGACCAAATCCAGCCGGCATCTTAGGTTTCTATTGTAGAACATCATGGCGGGAGTTTGGTTAGTAACCATATGCGTTGCATTCCTATATGCAAATAAGAAGTTATCCACCTTGTGCTGAAGTTTTATGCCTTCATTACCCATGGCCTTGATGGCCTTCTTGATGGTCTGGACAAACCTTTCAGCCAATCCATTGGTGGCGGGATGGTATGGGGCGGACGTGTAGTGCTTTACCCCATTGTTCTTTAAGAACTTTCTGAATTCTTCGGACACAAATTGCGGTCCATTATCAGAACATATCTGCTCCGGCAGCCCATTCCTGGCAAATATGGTCCTTAATACTGTGATGGTTTTTTCCGTGGTGGTGGAGGACATCTTTATTACCTCCGGCCACTTGGAGTGTGCATCAACTGCGATTAAGAACATTGAGTCCAAAAATGGACCAGCAAAGTCGATGTGCACCCTTTGCCAGGGAGATGAGGGCCACTCCCATGGATGTAGAGGGGCCTGTGGCGGAGCATTTTGGACCTTCTGGCATCCTAGGCAGCTCTTGGTCATGTCTTCGATGTCTCCATCGATACCTGGCCACCATACAAACGCCCTAGCTAGGTTCTTCATTTTCACTCCACCCATATGCCCCTCGTGAAGCTCCTTTAGCACTTTATCCTGGAGTTTGGGTGGAATCACCACTCTGGATCCACACATCAAGGTTCCTCGGCACACTGACAGCTGTTCTCTTCTTTGCGAGAATGCTGGCAACAATGGTTCGCCATGTGCTGGCCATCCCTTCACTGTTAAATCGTAGACCCGTGAGAGAGTAGGGTCATTTCTTGTCTCCCTTTCAATGGCAGAATTTGTCACCGGTAGACATTCCACTATGGTAGAGTGGAATATCTCTACTGGGTCTACTGTAGGTGCCTCTTCTATCGTTGGCAACGGTAGGCGTGATAAACCGTCAGCATGCCCATGCTGTTTTGACCCTTTGTATTCAATGTTGTATTGGTGTGCCCCTAGAAAAAGGGACCACCTCTGTAGTCTTTGTGCCGTCATAATGGGGACACCTTTTTTAGGGTTGAATATGGAGATGAGGGGTTGATGGTCAGTCAGCAAGGTAAATTTTTGTCCGTGTAGGTAATGGTTGAATTTCTTCACTCCCCATACCAGGCTGAGTGCTTCCCTGTCTATCTGGGCATAGTTACGCTCAGCTGAGTTCAATGAGCGTGACGCAAAAGCTATCGGCCGTTCCGAGCCATCAGGGAATCTATGGGACAATACCGCTCCTATGCCGTAAGGGGATGCATCGCACGCCAGTCTGATTGGGAGTGATGGGTTGTAATGAGCCAAAATTTTCTCGGATGTGATTAAGTCTTTACATTTATGGAAGGCACGTTTACAGTCTTCGTTCCATTTCCAAATCACTCCTGTCTGTAGAAGATCATTAAGAGGGTGTAGAATAGTTGATACGTTTGGTAAAAATTTATGATAGTAATTTATTAATCCCAGGAATGACCTTAATTGTGAAACATTTTCAGGTGCTGGGGCTTTTATAACTGCTTCAATTTTTTCAGGTGACTTATGCAACCCTTCCTTATTAATTATGTGGCCACAATATGATATCTGATTTTGGAAAAATTCGCACTTGGGGCAATTTGCTCGTAGGCCCCGTTCTTTCAGCCTAGTGAGCACCTGCTCCAAATTGGCAAGGTGCTCGTTGTCGTTTTCTCCTGTTATAAGGATGTCATCTAGGTAGCATTGAGTCCCCGGAATCCCTTGCAGGACTTGCTCCATAGCTCTTTGCCAGATAGCTGGAGCTGATGCTATTCCAAAAACCAGTCGATTGTACTGGTACAGGCCTTTGTGTGTGTTTATTGTGAGATACTTTTTAGAGGTCTCCTCAACCTCCATCTGTAGATATGCCTGTGCCAAGTCAATTTTTGTGAAACGTTTCCCTCCGGATAGTGAGGCGAAAATATCTTCTATCCTCGGAAGAGGATACTGTACCGTGTGAAGGACCGGGTTTACAGTCACCTTAAAGTCTCCACAGATGCGAATTTTTTTCTGTTCCTCAGAGTTATTTTTCAATGTTTTTTTCATGACTGGAACGATGGGTGTTGCCCATTCGCTCCAATCTATTTTGGATAATACGCCTGCCTTTTCCAAATTCTTCAGCTCTGCCTCGACTGCCGGACGTATTGCGTATGGCACCGGTCTTGCCTTAAAAAATTTTGGAATTGCTGCATCTTCCACTTTTATTGAGGCGGTGATGCCTTTCAAGGTTCCTAGTTTCTCTTGAAACACTTCTTTGGCGTTGGCCAAGATGTCTTTTAATCGTTCAGGTATGATGTCATCATTGTTTTTTTCCTTACTGGTCACCGTCAGTGCCTGAATGGAGTGCCAGTCTAAACGTATCTTCCTTATCCATTCACGTCCCAACAACAGTGGACCACCATCTTGTAGAATGCATAAATACAACTTTTGTATTTCTTTGCTGTTGTATACCACAGGCACCCTTATTTTTCCTTTGGGGTAGACTTTCTGCCCCGTATATGTTTTTAAGATAATGGATGTGTCTTTTAGAGGTATATGCGAAAATAGCCTCTCGTAAACTCGTCGATTTATTACGGTTAGAGCTGATCCTGTATCTAGCTCCATTTTAACTGGGGACCCTGCTATTGTGAGGGTAACCCAAATGGCTTGGTAATCCTCTTTGGCAAGTACATTATGTAATTTGAGACAGCTTAGTCTCTTGTTTCCGGAGCCGCTATCGCTATTCTGGTCTTCGGAGCTATTGTCCGTCATCATTTGTACCTTCCTGTACTTTTCTTTATTGATTTTTTGATTTCTGTCAGTGGATTTATTTTGTCCAGATTGGCATACCCGTGCAATGTGTCCAATCTTACCACATTGCCTGCATGTTTTGCCCTTGAACCAGCAGTCCCTCTGGTTATGGGTGGATCTGCCGCAGCGATAACATCTTCCGAACTCCTGTGTCATTTTATGGGTGCCGAAGTCCTGTGTCTCTTGTTGTATCTCTGCAGCTCCTTTTGCTGCTGCTTCGTATGATACAGCCATACTGAAAGCTTTGTCCAATGTTAAATCTTTTTCAGAAAGCAGTCTTTTTTGTGTTCCTTCACTTAAGAGACCGCAAACAAATTTGTCTCGAAGATAATCCGATAGTCCTGCTCCGAATTGGCAGTACTTTGATAGCTTTCTTAATTCGGTTAGGTAATCAGCGTTACTTTCATTCTTGTGTTGATTTCTCTTGAAGAACTTGAATCGTCCCGCTATCAGCAGCGGTGTTGGGTTTAAATGCTCCTGCAGGGTATCAACAATTTCTTTAAAAGTCTTGTCCTTTGGTTTGGCTGGAGTGATTAAATTTCGTAACAGCCCGTATGTCTTCGCGCCCATTAAGTTCAGAAGTACTGAAGCTTTTTTTTCATCTGTTATTCCATTTGCAGTGCAATAAACCTCTACTCTTTCCACGTATGTGGTCCAATCTTCTATTTCGCCATCAAAAGCCTCAATATTACCAGATTTAGGCATTTCAGAAAAGATATGGCGCTTCCCGCGCTTTTTCTTTTCTCTCTGTAGCAACGATATGGCGCTTCCCGCCGCTGCTACCGATAACAACGCTGTTTTACTGTGGTTTCAGTTTATTCACTGTTGGAGACTCGTTCCCGACGGAGGTCTAAACGCTGACCTGCTTGCCGCGCCGGCCGTCTCTCGAGTGCACCCTCCCAGTCCGTTATTGCTTGCTTCCGATTTCGCTGCCTGTCTCAGCTGTAGAGCCCGCTGCTGGAGCTCCAGCCAGACGCCCAGGAAGGATTAGCGCAGTACGTGTCACCAGCTCGGCCAGCTGGTGAAACCACAGTTTCTCTTACTTCCTTGAGTCTTCTGGACGCTGGAGGAATCGATGTCCTTGAGGTGCTGCCGAATTGCAGGTAAGTTCGTTTCCACTTCGTCGCCACTGTAGTGTCCGTGTGTAGATAAAGACACTGAAGACAGGAGTTGGTTCATAGGTATTTACTAAGCAAGTCTGGGGGGGGGGTTTCTAAAGGATATACACAATACACAGGCTTATATAGCCCAAGTGGCAATTACCGGCATTACGCACACCTGGGGCTCTTAAAGGCACATACACCATAATTGCTCTTAAAGGCACATACACCACAGCTATCCATTCTACTACCTGTCCCCGACTCTGCATTATCTGACCTTGTTCATCAGTCTATTATATGGTACCTTATCGAAGGCCTTTTGAAAATCTAGATAAATTATATCTACTGCATTACCATTGTCTACTCTCTCTGTTACCTCTTCAAAAAATTCAATGAGGTTGGTCAAGCAAGACTTTCCCTTTTGAAATCCATGCTGACCATTCATTATTATATTTTTGGTTTCTAGATGTTCTTCTATTTTCTCCTTTCGTAGGGATTCCTTTATTTTCCCTACCATCGATGTTAAGCTGACTGGTCTATAATTCCCTGGATATGTTCTATCCCTCTTCTTGAATATAGGTATTAACCTTGTGTTAAATGCATCTTTATTTTTGTCTGGTGTGCTTTGGAATTTGGAAATGTTACACCAAAGCAGTAATAAAAGTATTTTATGCTGCCGTTGACCACCCAGTGCCTTACCCAAGCAATAGTACTGTCACCAGATGGAAAGAATTTCAGAAAGAGTCAACAGTAAGGATCTCCGCAAGTAAAATTTGGCTGCTGAGTAGTGAAGAAACACGAGGGCCTAGAAATTCAGTTGGTTGCGCCAGCAGTTAACGCCTAAAGAAAAGTGAATGTCGGGCGCTATGCGTGTTGCGCCTGGGCGCAGCGCAGTTTGCGCCTCGCCCCAAATTAAGTTGGCCGTTAGCACCGGCGCAAAGTTTAGCGCCCGCCCGGATGCGCGCGCAGAAATTGACGTCACATCCTCGTGCAACGCCCTTTGGCCGCCCCGATTCCAAACTTCAGTCGGACCGCCCCATTGTGCGGCTGGCGGCCGGAGCGTTTGAAAAAGGGAACGCAACACAGCCAGCGCGGGCCCCGGGGGGCGCAAATTAAAGGGGACGTACCCTCCAGTATAAAGGCCAGCCATTTTGCAGCAAACACTCTTGTGCAACGCATTTCTGGACACACAACAAGGAGGATAGCTAACTGGTTTCAAGCAGCAACAGCTCAGGTATTTTTGGACTCAGGCCAGAGCGCTGCAAGTGGCCTTTTGGAAATTTGACTGTTTGCCAGGATTTGATGGGGGTTGCATGGGGTGCCAACGCGGAGCTGCAGCGCCATGTCCGTAGGGCTCGCAGACGCATTGTGAGAGGGGCAGCCCTGGCTAGAGGCAGAGGGGGCAACAGGCGTCGACCACGTAGGCCTTACCCAGTCAGGCTATACCGCCAGCAGCGCTCCTACCTCAACATGACTGGCGCGCGATGTGTTAGAAGGCTCCGATTCTGAAAGGAGGTGGTTGCAGAGATCTGCCACCTGCTTCGCAGAGATCTGCGTCCAAAGCTCAGGTGCAGGACGTCTCTGTCGGTGGAAGTGAAGGTGACGGTGGCATTGAACTTCTATGCCACCGGCTCCTTCCAATCCGCTGCTGGGGACATAGCTAACATCTCCCAGTACGGCGCGCATCGCTGCATCTGCCAGGTGACCGAAGCACTGTTCAGAAGGAGAAGCCAATTCATCTCCTTCCCCATGGCCCTGGAGAGCCAGCATCAGCGCGCATTGGGATTTGCAAGACTCGCGGCCTTCCCCTTGGTGCAGGGCGACATTGACTGTACGCATGTGGCTTTGCGGGCCCCTCTGGAGCATGGCGAGCAGTATCGCAACAGGAAGGGCTACCATTCTCTGAATGTGCAGCTGGTGTGTGACCACAAGCAGCGCATCATGGCTGTCAATGCCAGCTTTCCAGGCAGCAGCCACGATGCGTTTATCCTGCGGCAGAGTACTGTGCATGACATGTTCGAGGCACAGCCTCCCCCAAGAGGATGGCTACTCGGGGACAAAGGCTATCCTTTGCGTACCTGGCTCATGACCCCACTCCGCGCGCCCAGGACCGCTGCTGAAGAGGCATACAACGAGAGCCATCAAACCACCCGCAACATCATCGAGCAAACTATTGGGGTCCTCAAGCAGCGGTTCCGCTGCCTTGATCGCTCCGGAGGATCTCTGCAGTATTCGCCGGACCGGGTCTCCCAATTTGTGGTAGTTTGCTGCATGCTACACAACCTGGCTATCCGCAGGACTCAGGCACTGCCACCTGACATTGGACCACCACCTCAGGAGGAGGAGCAGGAGGAGGAGGAGGAGGAGCAGGAGTACATTCCCAGGAGGGAGCGACCAGGGCCAAGGGCCGCGCGACGCCACCTTATTACACGTTACTTCTAAGCCCCCTGTCAGGGAATGCCTTGTGGCCATGAGGGAAGGTGAATGCAGCCGCTCCGCAAGCCCTCAGCCGGCGAAGCCAACAAACACTAACAAGAACAACCATGGAGACTCTATGAATAAAGATAATTATTTATTACACAAAAATGAAAACCCCTTCCCACATGAATCCCCAAAAACAATCAACGGGCCCCACAAAAAGCCCAACAAACGACTCACTCCCACAAACTGGGGAGGAGTAACTCCACATTTGTACAAACCTGGCCTCAACCTCGGCCTTAACGCAAAAAATAAGCCCACGAACCAAACAACCATGGGCAAAAGAAAGATGGCCACCGCCATATAAAACGAAAGCTGGCCACACCCTCTACTGAGTGGCCCGCGAGGGCGAGACCTTGTCCAGCCTTTTGCCTCCCCTGCCCGGCCTGCTGCTCCTTCGCAAGCTCTGCCCAGTGGCTGCTGCGAGGCTGGGGGAAGGCGCCTGAGGCTCAGATGTCCTTCCGCCAGATGCCCTTGGGGGCGGCCTACACGGCCTTTGGGCCTCGAGGGGCCGGCTGCTGAGTGGCGCACCTGAGCCTGGCCACCATCAGCTCCAGCCGCTTGCCCTTGATGCCCCAGTGGGGGAGTGGCGGCGATGGATGGCGCAATGTGGGCAAGCTGGCGTCTGGGATGCGCTGGCTGGTGCTGTGGCGCACTGGCACTCGGCCGGGCCCGCACTGCAGGATCCGCACCAATCAGCAGAGGGGCGGCTCGCTGGGATGCTGCAGCGCGGCGGGTGCCCTGGCGATGCCTGCCTGAGACAGCGCGTGTGGCAGCAGTGAGTGCCCCTGTTGTCCTGGTGTGCGCCCGCATCACACCCGCCAGGGACTTGACGGCATCAGTGAGCATGCGGCCACTCGCGGCAGTTGATGCCCCGAACTCGCGCACACTGGTCACCAGCGACTCGATGGCCTCAGGCATGCGCCCCACCACGCGCATGAGCTCCGTGTGGCGCCGGTCCGAATCCTCGGCCATCTTGTCCAGCTTCCACGCCTCCTCCGAGGTGAAGGTGTCCGGACTGGAGTCGGGACTCTCCCGCTGGGGAGCAGGGGACCGAACTAGGGGAACCTTGCCACGTTGGTGGCGGCGAGTGTCCCGATCAACTGCACTCCCCTCTGATCCTTCCCCCCTTTGGGGGTAAGGCCGCGGCCCACGCGCAGGGCTCCTGGGTGGCTGGACGCCACTGGTCCCAGCAGCTGCAATCCCCTGCGACAGTTGGTCCAGGCACTCGTCCAGTGAGGACGTGTCAATCATTTCGTCCTCTCCTGCGGGACCTGAGTGTTCCCCTGATGGTCCGGCTTGCTCTTGCTCCTCCTCCTCCTCCTCCTCCTCCTCCTCCTGCTCGGAGGGGCTGTCACTGGCAGCTTCAGGGACCTGGTCGTCACCAGCTGAAAGCAGGAATGCACAAGAGTAGCTTCAGAGTGAGGAGACGGCGTCAGCGAGGGAGTCAGGACTGGTGGCATTCAGCGCATTGGTGGGACAGTGGCAAAGGAGGTAGCTCGGATGCGCAAGTGCGACGCGAGAGGGCCAAAAGGCGAGGTCCTTACCATTGCCGGGCAGTGGAGGGTCGGCTACTCCGCACGCTGTGGGCACGATCAGCCGGGCTCCCATGAGCCCACTCACGCGCTCCTCCAGGGGAGTGAGCTTCTGCAGCTTGGCGCGGCCTCCCCTGGTCCTGGCACGGGCCTGGCGATTATTGGCAAGTTTAGCCTGCAAGAGAAAGGACGGGCTGTAAGTACGGAGTGTAGCCCTGATGTAGTGTGCGCTGCCTCCCATGGTGGAATAGCTTGGCCAGAGTGTAGCCCTGATGTACTGTGCAATGCCTCCCATGGTGGAATAGCTTGGCCAGAGTGTAGCCCTGATGTACTGTGCACTGCCTCCCATGGTGGAATAGCTTGGCCAGAGTGTAGAGTGCAGAATGGGCAATTGATGCTCATGACTGTCCCAAAGCTGCTGGCTGAGGGCTGGCCATTAGGCCTTTCAGCTCCCTTTGCCCATCATGTCAGGTGTACATGCAAGAATGAGGAGGAGACTGGAAAGGGTACTCACCCTGACAATCCTGGTCAGGTCGTTGTATTTTTTCTGACATTGGGTGTGGGTCCTGGGGGCATCGCCGGTGACCGTCACCCTGTTGGCGATCTGCTTCCAGGCTCTGGTGTATTCTTGGTGGGTCGGATTCCTCCCAGTCTCTGGGAACAAGATCCTGCGCCTCTTCTCCAGAGCTGTCACCATTATTCCCAGATCACGCTCTGAGAAGCGCAGGGCACGCTCACGGGCCTTCTCTGGCGTTGCCATGACTCCCTGGGGCTGAGCAGCAGTGTTGAGGCCTATTTGCAAAGCTGCAGTGTGCAGGGCGTGGCAGCAGACCAAATCGTCCCTTCCCCCTTTAAGAGCTGGTTGGCGCCACGGGGTCTGCTGTCAATCAAAAAATGACCGCACCCGCGCTGCACCCCGCCTCGGCGCTATCCCTCTGCACCGCCGGCTTAGCGCCTAAAGATAGTAGTGGAATGCCTCTTTTAGCGCTCCAGCAACCTCTTAGGGCGAAGCGACTGAATTTCCGGCAAGGGGGCGCAACTTTGGGGCGGGCGCTAACTTCGGGCGGGCGCTAACGTTAGCGCCCCAAAACTGGCTATACTGAAATTCTAGGCCTACATGTCAGTGCCACAGATTAAACCAACAACATATCGATTGAACAAGGCAAATCCACACTTGCCTGTGCAAGTCAAGTAAATCATAGAAAGTGTGATATCTGTTGTCAGAACATTCTTCATGGTAGAGCCGCTGGTGACTGAACAGGACAGGAGTAATTGGGTACATTTTTGATCTACAAGAAATTCAAAAAGCAACAATGACTTGCATTTATATAGCACCTTTAAACACCCCAAGGCGTTGCTCAGGAGCGTTATCAAACAAGATTTGACACCGAGTCAAATAAGGCGATATTCGGATAGGTGACTAATAGCTTGGTCAAAGAGGTAGGTTTTAAGGATCATCTTAAAGGAGATAGAGGTAGAGAGGTCTAGGGAGGGAATTCCAGTGGACTAAAACACCCAACGAAGGCGTCATTTATTTTTAGAAAGTTCTGATGCTCCAAATGCTTGCTAATGTAACTTAACAGAATTTTATGGTTAAGCTGCTAATTTCACAGAGTGCAGTAAGCAACCATTTTCTATTCCTTGACAATGGAATAAAAACTGCAAGACAGGAAAGACAAAGTTACATTCAGCTCATCTAGTTTCCCCCATCATTTATATGACATCAAGGACCTGCACTGACGATTTTTGTCTCCTCTTGTCATGACATCAAGCCTGCATTCCTTTTTCCTTCTTTCCTCTTCCCTTCCATTTTCTCCCTTCCTTGCCTGAGGTACTGATGATGCTGGGTTACAGGTCCACGGCCACTCGCCTCCAACTGTTACCTCACTCAAATAATCATACATTCTAAACAGGCAGTGTTGGCAGACTTTGGATCATATGGGGAATTCCAACCCAGCCCAAACCTCTCCCTTCCTGACCACTACATGCTTCCAGCAGGAATCACTGAACAGCAACCAGAATTGAGAGCCATGGCCAATTCTTACCCTCCAAAACCAAAGGCACTGACATCAATTGTAATGTCCCTACTCCCTTAGGTGATTTCACACAATATGGCACAAACTGGAGTTGAACTTGGATCACTTCTGACCCTGTATAGTAGAGTTCCACAATTGGCAGTGTACTAAATGAGCCATCATGGGAATTGATGTTGCACTGCTTTTCTCCCTGATGGGTGTAGAATCGCCAACTTTTTTCAGAATGCTTCAATTGAGTCTACATTCACTAAATTTCACTAAAGTATGTAAAATATTAAATGGTATCGATAAGATTGAGTCAATTATTACTTCAATGTAAGTCTAGAAAGTAGGACCAGAGGACCTAAATGGAAATTAATTTAAAAAGAAATCAGGAAGAATTTTTTTACTCAGTGATAAATGTTTGGAAAAATCTTCTTTGAAATAATCTACCAGGCTATAGAAGCGAGAACAGTGAGATTGTCCAAAGTACAGTTGAATGCTACGATATAAGGACACTGAATGGAAGAGATTTGATAGGCTGAATGGACATTTCTCAACCCTGACCTTTTTTATGCTCATTTTACTGGGGGTGGGGGGTGGGTGGTCTATTCCATATGTTAACTATTGTAAATACAAAGTAGTCAAATTTGACTTATGGTTACTTCAGTTTTTAACCATACTCCTTAGTTATCTTGGCCTGGAGTTATTCATCCCACTTGTTAATTTCTAGCACTTTTTCCCCCAATTGTACAGATATTCCTTACCCTCTTTTCATTGAATATTGCCCTTTATGTCTTTCTTAGAACAATTTCTAAGAGTTCTATATCTTTCTATACGTTAGTATAGCAAAACTTGACAAAACTCATTACAGAATATCCGTGCCATTTTCTTGAAGTTATACTCCATGGATCTACATTGTATTTGAAAAAAACAAAATATGCTGGGAGATTTTCAGCAAGTCAGTTAGAATCTGAAAGAGAAAGATAAACTATCCTTCTCTTTCAAAGATTGAGCGTTTCCAGAATTTTTTCTTTTTAGTTCAGATTCCCAGGATCCAGAGCTATTAGTATTACTTCAATTTCATGTAAAATAATGGAATTGATTATCAGAAGTAAACCTGAAGATTATCTGTATAACAGTAATTTAGTATTTTGGCTATAGAGGGGGAAGATCATGTCTGACCAAACTCCCTGATTTCTTTGAGAAAATGACTATCTAAGTCAACTGTAGTAAACCCAATAACATTTGATAAAGTTCCATATAAATGGTTTCAAATTAAGCTCAAAGCTGTAGGGGATTCAGTACAAAACTTGGGTATGGATAATAAATTAGCTGAAGGATAGAAAACAGCAGGTACTGGTTAGGGGAGTAATGTCAGTACCGAAGGGAGTGCTCCAGGGTTCAGTGTTGGGACAATCTTATGTAAGACTGTAAATGGTAATCCAAAATATACTTTAAATTAAATTGAGAGAGGAGAACAAGGAGACAAAGGTTCAAACTGGTAAAAGGAAACCTTAGGAGTGACAGTAAGACGTTCTTCTTCACACAGTGATCAAGACTTGAAATGGAGTTTTGGGCAGAGTATTGGAGGTGTAAACCTTGGAATAATTTAAGAAAATTAGATGCAGGAATGGTGGGGAGGAGATGTCAGAAATGTTCTGGGTGGCTAAATTAAGATGGGCAAAATGGGCTTCCTCATTAATACGTATCTTGTGACTCGTCTTTTTCTTTTAATCTCCAACATTTTACTTGCTATATAAAATGTTGGAGATTATATTTTAACAAAACTTTCATTTTTAAAATTATTATACCCAAATCTTTTTTCCTGTAGCACCTCATTGAAAAAAATCCCTCCGTTCTAACTCCCTGCTCGCCAACATAATGCAGTATCATTTTAAGTGTAGACATTCTACACACAACACCTTTTGTCAAGGTCATTAATGAACATTCTGAACATCTTGAGTTGCAAAACTGATCCCTGGAGGACTCCACCAGTCATAGCTGCTTAATAAGAACTATTATCATTGATAACTACATTATGCTTTCTATTATCTAGCCAATTAATAATCTAATTTACAATTTCATCTTGAATCCTCACTTTAGCCATGAATCCCTATTGAGAAAATTAAGTTATATAATATCCGTAACCTTATAATATAATATCCTTGCCCTCATCCACCAGCTCTATTACATCCTCAAAGAATTCCAATACATTTGACCTGCTTTTCATGTTGGCTTAGATTTATTGCTTTTAGTCTCCTGGGACTCTTTTGGATTGCCTGTTTTATAAGACACTCCAACATTTTTCTGTTTCTGATCTCTTCGATTACAATAGCTATCTTCCGGTCTTTTGTTACAACCTTCATGTGCAATGAGCAAAATGTCTGCCATTGCACCACATCCTTTTTATCCCAATTCTTTCAGAACATTCTATCTGAGCCCAGTGTTTATGAGCCTTCAAGCACTATGGTGCCTTAATGACCTTTTTTAATGCCAATCAATGTTTTGAACATAAATTAAGATCTATCCTCAACTACTTTAATTACCTGCTTGGGAATACTACTAATTTCTTGTGTAGTGAAACTTGTTGTGAAACATAATTGAATTCATAGTCTCCTCCATTCAAATTTCTGCTGTGCATTCAACAGCATTTCCAGCAGCTTGACGGTAAAAGCTCTTCCATGCTATGAGCATTTCTGCCATCTCACCTCTCATCCTTAAGGAACACCAATTGATTTTTTATTATTTTATATGGATATATGCCCAAATAATTTTTTCTGTTTCCCTTAATGTGGTTCAGTGTTCTCTCTTTATTTCTCCACCCCTGCTCACTCCCACTGCAGTTGAAACTCTAAGCCATGCTTTTGTCACATCCAGACTTGATTTCACTGATGCCCTCCTTGCCAACCTCCCAAGTTCTACAGTTATTAAACCCCAACTTGTCCAAAATTGTGCCATCTGTCTCACAATTTACACTTGTCCATCACTCCAATTATTGCTGGCCTACATTGGCTCCCTATCCTTCAATGCATCAATTTCAACATCCTCATTCTTATCCTCATATCACTCCATGACCTTGCCCATCCTACCACTCCACTATCAATGACAAAGCTTACAATGTACTTTTAGGAACTCTACCCCTGCCAAACCTCTCCATGTTTTAAAGACCTCAACATCTAACTATTCTACCATGCTTTGGATCACCTCTCCTAACTCTTCCAATTATTATCAGTGTTCATTTTTACTCCTCTGCGAAGTGCCTTGGGACATTTTTCTAGTCATTCAGTCGGTATACCTCTGCCAACTAGAATTCTATCTCAAGAATAAAACAGTAGTGTTGTGGATATGGTACTGACTAGCAATCCAGAGGTTGAGTTCAAATTCCACTATGGCATGTTGTAAAATTGAAATGAATAAACTTGGCAATTTGGGAGCTGGTATCAGCAAAATAACCATGAAAGCAACAGGCTTACTCATGTCCTGCAGGAAAGGGATCCTGTTACCCCTAACCAATTTGGTCTGCACTATGCAGTTGACTCTCAATGCCCTCTGAAGTAGATGAATCAATTGGCAACAGCCCTTGCATTGTTTCAGTATAAGAGTTAAGCAATCTCAAAGAGTTTTCTCACAGACGAGTCATACTCTCAGACTCCCCCATCACCTTCCCTGGGTGTGCTCTCTCCCTTTGGCAGGATAGAGTCAATGGAGGCTGGGACACAATGGTCAACAGCTCTGAAAATCCACAACATTGATTCCAGACCTAATTATGTCTCATAGCTTCAGGTCAAGAAAGGTCAGAGAAGCCTCCTATTCATCACAACTTACAGTCCCCCGTCAACTGACAAATCAGTACTCCTCCATGCCAAACATCACTTAGAGGATTTCAATGTCCACATCAAAAGTGTCTCGGTAGTACCACCATGAAGGACAGAACTACCAGGTTGGGTGGTAAGGGGAGCGAAACAGAGAAGTAACCTACTTGACCTTGTCTTCACCAATCTACCTTTTGCAGACATATCTGTATGTGATAGCATTACTAGGAGTGACCACTGCACAATCCTTGTGAAGACAAAGTCACATCTCCACAGTGAACACATCCTCCATTGTGTAGTGTAGCACTACCACAGTGCCAAGTAGGACAGACTAAGGACAAATCCAGCATCCATACCTTGTGGACCATCAGCAACAAGATTGCATACCACCACATTCTGTAAACTCATGGCCCAGCATTTCCCTCACTCCTCCATCACCATCAAGCCAGAATTAATGGGGTCTGTATTGTGAAGCTACAATACAGGACATACCTGCATGCTAAACACAAAAAGCAGCAGGTTAGAGCTAGAACAAAGCAGTTCTATTGCAAGTGGATCAGAGCAAAACTCTCTAGCTCTGCCACATCCATTAAAGAATGGTGGTGGACAATCAGGCAACTAATGGGAGGAGGAGACTCCATGAGCATCCCTATCCTCAACCAAGGTGAAGTTGATCACAAGTTCGAGAGACAGGGATAAACCTTTTGCAAGCATCTTCTGCCAGAAGTGCTGAGTAGACAATCCTACTTGGTCCTCTCCCGAAGTCTATTCCATCATAGATGCTGGTATGCAGCCAATTCAGTTCACTCCATGAAGGAGTGGCTGAGTGCACAGGACAGCATAGGACATGACTCTTCATGACATCCCAGCAGTAGTGCTGTGCACCAGAAGTAGCCATGCCCTGAGCCAAGCTGTTCCAGTAAAGCTATGACACTGGTATCTAACCAACAATGTCCAGGTGTGACCGAGCCACAAAAAACAGGATATATCTAGCTCTGCCATTTACTGACCTACCAGCCTCTTCCTAATCTTCAGCAAAATGATGGAAGGAGTCATCAGTACTGCTATCAAGCAACATCTACTTATCAATAAGCTGTTCACGAATGCTCAGTTCAGGTTCCAAGAAAACCACTCAGCTACAGACATCATGATACCCTTGATTCAAACATGCATATATGAGCTGAATGCCAAAAGAGAGGTGAGAGCAGCTGCCCTCGATATCAAGGCACCATTTCACTGAGTATGGTACAATGGAACCCTAGCAAAACTTAAGGCCAATCACAATTAAAGGAAAACACTTCGGTGGTTGGAGTCATACCTGACACAAAACATTGCAGCCCCAGGACGTTGCCTTAGGGCTCCTCAGGGAAGCAGCCCCTGCCCAACCATCTTTAGCTGTTTCGTCAATGACCCTCTCTCCATCATAAGATCAAAAATAGGGCTGTTCACTGATGATGACAATGAAGCAGATCATACCTATAAGCAGGACTTGGACAACATCCAAACTTCGGTTGAAAGTGGCAAGTAACATTTGGGCCACATAAATGCCATGTAATGACTATCTCCAAAAAAAAAATACCCAACCACTTTCTCGAACTTCAGTGGTGCCACCATCACCATCAAGTCCCACACCATCAATATCATAGATGTCAGAATGACAAGAAGCTTAACTGGACCAGCCATATCATGACTAGAAGAGTGGGGCAGAGACTATGTACTCTGTGCTAAATAGCTCACTTCCTGATCCCTGAAAGATTCTCCACCATCTATAAGGCACAAGTTAGAAGTGTGATGGAATACTCAGTCCACTCACCTGAATGGGTTCAGCCACAATGACACTTAAGAAGCCTAATACCATCCAGGAGAGAGCAGTTCACTTGACCATCACCCCTCAATATCCAGCTCTCCAGCCCCAGCAGTGACTGCAGTATGTATAATCGACAGGATGCACTGCAACAACTCATCAGTTATTTGGACAACACCTCCATCCCCATCACCTCTACCATTGAGAAGGATAAAAGCGGCAATATCATGGGAACACCATCCTGATTTAGACACATATTACCATTCCTTCATTGTCATTGGGTTAATATCCTGCAATTTCCTATCTAACATCATTTTTGAAGCAACAGTTCCAGAATGCAGCCCACCTTTTCAGGGCAACTAGGTATGGCAATAAATGTAGTCTTGCCAGAGTAGCCCATATACTAAGAACTAATTTATTTATCTTCCTTTCTTCAAAAGCCCATTAAAAACCAATCTGTTCAGCCATATCTTTAGTTTCCCTAATCACTCCACAATTTCTTCCTTTCCTTCCTTATTGCCCATTCTCTTACTTGTGAAGTGTATTCAGACATCCTTCTACATGAAAAGCAGTATATAAATGCAAACTGTTGTAGACTTGAACATTATTCTCCTTGTTCCTATGGGATTACATCTGATTTGCATTCTTTTTAGTACACACTTCAGAACATTCCATTTCTGCCTAGTATCCCTCATTTTTTCTTTCACTTTTTCCTTGATTACTGCAAAATCAGCTTTGCTAAAATCTAATATATGAATTTCATCAGATACTTCAGTCCATACCATAAGGTTAAATATAATGACATGAACATGATTGCTGGAATTCCAGTTCTCACCATGCATTAAATGTTGATTTTATTAAATCAAATAAGGCTTCTTCCCTAGGACACCTTGGAAATTCTTGTTGCGCTTCCCACACTAAGCAAGTAAAAATAAATCAAAATTGAAAAAATATCCTGATAAACCCGTTGCAGCTCCAAGTCTTGTGAAACAAATCCACCTTAAAAATAAACTAGTTTTTCATTTACGAACGACAAAACTCTCTTTCACCAACTGCTGTGCCCAATCAGTTAAAATAGAATTTTGTGGATCTATGGAAATCTGTGGCTTTAATCAAACAGGCATTCTTTATGCTGAGCGGCAGACCTGCGAGAGGCACAGAGTCAGTGAGAGGAGGATAAAAAGAGCACGGAGAGGAGGCCTGGGACCGGAGCTGAGCGGCAGACCTGCGAGAGGCACAGAGTCAGCGAGAGGAGAGAGAGAAGTAAAAAGTAATCGAACTGTGACATCACCAGAAAGCAGGTAAGCGATTGGTAGGTGAGTATTTCTCGCTTTTTTCACAACTTAATTTTTGTGGTTTATAGTTTCTAGGGTCTCTGTTGTGTAGTGGGGAGTGCTGGTAAACAAGGGCCCTTGAGTATATCATTTAATTGTAGTGCAATTAGTGGTACTGATTTGATTTAATTGAATGTGAATTAATTAAAGGGTAAGTCATGGCAGCACAGCTCGGCCCCATGGCATACTCCTCCTGCACTATGTGGGAAATCAGGGACACTTCCACATTGCGAAGCTGGAGCTGTGAATGGATACATACTGGAGCATTCGCGATGCTGAGCACATCGTGGATAACACGTTTAGGGAATTGGTCACACCGCAGGTAAAGGCTGCACAGGCAGGAAGGGAATGGGTGACCACCAGGCAGAGTAGTAGGCGCAGGCAGGTAGTGCAGGGGTCCCCTGTGGCCATCCCCCTTTCAAACAGATATACCACTTTGGATATTGTTGAGGGGGATGGCTTATCGGAGGAAGGCAGCAGCAGCCAACTTCCAGGCACCATGTGTGGTCCTGCTGCACAGGACGGGAGGAAAAAAAGTGGGAGAGCTATAGTGATAGGGGATTCTGTTGTAAGGGGAATAGATAGGCATTTCTGTGGCCGCAAACGCGACTCCAGGATGGTATGTTACCTCCCTGGTGCAAGTGTCAAGGATGTCTCGGAGAGGCTGCAGGGCATTCTGGAGGGAGAGGGTGAACAGCAAGTTGTCGTGGTGCATATAGGTACCAACGATATAGGTAAAAAATGGGATGAGGTCCTAAAAGCTGAATATAGGGAGTTTGGAGGTAAATTTAAAAATAGGACCTCAAAGGTAGTAATCTCAGGATTGCTACCAGTGCCACGTGCTAGTCAGAGTAGACATAGAAGGATATTTCAGATGAATACGTGGCTAGAGGAATGGTGCAAGGGGGAGGGATTCAAATTCCTGGGACATTGAAACGGGTTCTGGGGGAGGTGGGACCAGTAAAAACTGGATGGTTTGCACCTGGGCGGGACCGGAACCGATGTCCTAGGGGAAGTGTTTGCTAGTGCTGTTGGGGAGGGTTTAAACTAAAATGGCAGGGGGTTGGGAACCTGTGCAGGGAGACAGAGGAAAGGGAAGCATGGATAGAAACAAAAGACAGGAAGGAGAAAAGCAAAAGTGGAAGGCAGAGAAATCAAGGGTATAAATCAAACAGGGCCACAGTAAATAATAATTCTAAAAGGACAAAGAGTGTTAAAAAATCAAGCCTGAAGGCTTTGTGTCTTAATGCGAAGAGCATTCGTAATAAGGTGGATGAATTAGCTGCGCAAATAGATGTAAACAGATATGATATAATTGGGATTACGGAGACATGGCTCCAGGATGACCAAGTCTGGGAATTCAACATCCAGGGATATACAATAATCAGGAAGGACAGGAAAAAAGGAAAAGGAGGCGGGGTAGCATTGCTGGTTAAAGAGGAGATTAACACAATAGTAAGGAAGGATATTAGCTCTAATGATGTGGAATCTGTATGGGCAGAGCTGAGAAATACCAAGGGGCAGAAAACATTAGTGGGAGTTGCATACAGACCCCCAAACAGTAATGCTGAGGTTGGGGATGGCATTAAACGGGAAATTAGGCACAGGGCACAGCAGTTATCATGGGTGATTTTAATCTACATATAGATTGGGCTAACCAAATTAGTAACAATACTGTGGAGGAGGAATTTCTTGAGTGTATACGGGATGGTTTCCTGGACCAATATGTTGAGGAACCAACTAGTGATCAGGCCATCTTAGACTGGGTATTATGTAATGAGAAAGGATTAATTAGCAATCTCGTTGTGCGAGGCCCCTTGGGGGGGAGCGATCATAATATGATAGAATTCTTCATTAAAATGGAGAGTGGAGTAGTTCACTCAGAGACTAGGGTCCTGAATTTAAATGAAGGAAACTATGATGGTATGAGGCACGAGTTGGCTAGGATGGATTGGGGAATGTTACTTAAAGGGTTGACAGTGGATAGGCAATGGCAAACATTTAATGATCGCATGGATGAACTACAGAATTTGTTCATCCCTCTTTGGCATAAAAATAAAACAAAAAAGGTGACTCAACCGTGGCTAACAAGGGAAATTAGAGATAGCATAAGATCCAAGGAGAGGACAAATAATTTGGCCAGAAAAAGCAGCAATCCTGAGGATTGGGAACATGTTAGGATTCAGCAAAGGAAGACAAAGGGATTAATTAAGAGGGGGAAAATAGAGTATGAGAGTAAGCTTTCAGGGAACATAAAAACTGACTGTAAAAGCTTCTATAGATATGTGAAGAGAAAAAGATTGGTGAAGTCAAGCGTAGGTCCCTTGCAGTCAGAATCAGGGGAATTTATAATGGGGAACAAAGAAATGGCAGACCAATTAAATACATACTTTGGTTCTGTCTTCACAAAGGAGGACACAAATAACCTCCCAGAGATGTCGGGGAACATAGGGTCTAATGCGAGGGAGGAATTAAATGAAATCAGTATTTGTAGGGAAATGGTGTTAGGGAAATTGATGGGATTGAAGGCCGATAAATCCCCAGGGATCTGATAATCTACATCCTAGGGTACTTAAGGAAGTGGCCCTAGAAATAGTAGCTGCATTGCTGGTCATCTTCCAAAATTCTATGGACTCTGGAACAGTTCCCATGGATTGGAGGATAGCTAATGTAACCCCACTGTTCAAAAAAGGTGGTAGGGAGAAAACGGGGAATTATAGACCGGTAAGTCTGACATCGGTAGTGGGGAAAATGCTAGAGTCCATTATAAAAGATGTAATAGCAGAGCACTTGGAAAACAGTGACAGGATCAGACAAAGTCAACATGGATTTACAAAAGGTAAATCATGCTTGACTAATCTACTGGAATTTTTTGAGGATGTAACTGGTAGAATAGATAAGGGAGAACCAGTGGATGTGGTGTATTTGGACTTTCAGAAGGCTTTCGATAAGGTACTGCATAAGAAATTAGCATGCAAAGTTAAAGCACATGGGATTGGGGGTAAGGTACTGTCTTGGATAGAGAACTGGTTGGCAGACAGGAAGCAAAGAGTTGGAATAAACGGGTCTTTTTCCAGTGGCAGGCAGTGACTAATGGGGTACCGCAGGGATCGGTGCTAGGACCCCAGCTATTCACAATATATATAAATGATCTAGACGAGGGAACTAGATGTAATATCTCCAAGATTGCAGATGACACAATGCTGGGTGGGTGTGTGTGCTGTGAGGAGGATGCAGAGAAACTCCAGGATGATTTGGACAGGTTGGGTGATTATACTGCATTTGCCATGCATCTGCCCAATGTGGATAAATGTGAGGTTATCCACTTTGGTGGCAAAAACAGGAAGACAGATTATTATCTGAATGGCAATAGATTGGGAAAAGGAGCAATGCAACGAGACCTGAGTGTCCTTGTGCACCAGTCGCTGAAGGTAAGCATGCAGGTGCAGCAGGCGGTTAAGAAGGCAAATGGTATGTTGGCCTTCATAGTGAGAGGATTCGAGTACAGGAGCAAGGATGTCTTGCTGCAGTTGTCCAGGGCCTTGGTGAGACCACATCTTGAGTATTGTATGCAGTTTTGGTCACCTTATCTGAGGAAGGATGTTCTTGCCATGGAGAGAGTGCAGTGAAGATTCACCAGACTGATACCTGGGATGGCAGGAATGACGTATGAGGAGAGATTGGGTCGATTAGGCTTATATTCGCTAGAGTTTAGAAGAATGAGAAGGGATCTCATTGAAACTTATAAAATTCTAACAGGACTAGACAGACTAAATGAAGGAAGGATGTTCCCGATGGCGGGGGAGTCCAGAACCAGGGGTCACAGTCTAAGGGTAAGGGATAAGCCATTTAGGACTGAGATGAGGAGGAATTCTTCACCCAGAGAGTGGTGAACCTGTGGAATTCTCTACCACACAAGGCAGTTGAACCAATTCATTAAATATTCAAGAAGGAGTTAGATATATTTCTTAAGGCCAAAGGGATCAAGGGATATGGGGAGAAAGCAGGGACAGGGTACTGAATTTGGATGATCAGCTATTCTGTCCGTGTATAATTGAGACACGGACTGCAGGAGTTGATTATAACAAGTCTTTACTGAATGGAGACAACCTGGAAACTGAAACTACAGAAGCCTGCTAGGGCCTTTTATACAGGGGTGGTCACTGCCGGTACTGCAGTCTGAGACCAGTTATTCCCTTAAAGGTACATACACAACAATTCCTCCCCTTTGAGATAAACAGTACATAACGTTCATTTAACAACTAAATAATAACTAATTACAATTATGGTTGCTAGATACATTGGTTGAAGTTAAGCAATTATAAGTTCAGTCTTTGAGGAGGCTTCCTGATTCTGTCTGGATAACGCCTCTTTGGGATATCAGGTTCTTCTGGCAAGGTTGAGTCGGGATCAATGTCGTTGTTTGGTTCGTCTGCTTCCAATATCACTGATTCTGCGGTAGATGCAATTGGTACTTCGGTTTCATCGTCAGGTGTATCAGATCGTGGTGTGGAGTTGACGTTTTCCAGTGACTCTAGAATCTGGTCAGCATGGCATCTTACAATGCTCTCCCCAACGTCCACGGTATACATTAGAGGTCCTTGCCGTGTACAGATCGTTCCTGGCTGCCATTTCTCTGTGCGGTAGTCCCGGGCCAAAACTGGTTGACCTATCTTAAAACTCCTGGTCGGCCTTTCATTCATATTCTGAAACTACCTGTTCTCCACATCTCTTCGGACGTTTGGCTTAACCAAATCCAAGCGGCATCGTAGTCTTCGATTGAAGAACATCATGGCTGGAGTTTGGTTGGTAACCGCATGTGTCGCATTCCGGTAGGCAAATAAGAAGTTATCCACCTTGTGTTGTAGGGGTATATCTTCATTACACATTGCCTTGATAGCCTTCTTTAATGTTTGAACAAACCTCTCGGCCAATCCATTAGTGGCTGGATGATATGGGGCGGATGTGTAATGCTTAACACCATTGTTCTTTAAGAACCTCCGGAACTCTTCAGACACAAACTGTGGTCCATTGTCAGAGCAAATCTGTTCAGGCAGCCCATTCCTGGCGAATATGGTTCGTAAGACCGTGATAGTTTTTTCTGTGGTGGTTGAGGACATTTTTATTACCTCTGGCTACTTTGAATGTGCATCCACCGCAATTAAAAACATCGAGTCCATAAAGGGACCAGCAAAATCAATGTGCACCCTTTGCCATGGAGATGAGGGCCACTCCCATGGATGTAGAGGGGCTTGTGGTGGGGCGTTTTGGACCTTCTGGCATCCTGTACAGCTCTTGGTCATCTCTTCGATTTCTCTATTGATTCCCGGCCACCACACAAACACTCTGGC
Source organism: Somniosus microcephalus (assembly GCF_052327205.1). Classification (NCBI taxonomy): domain Eukaryota; kingdom Metazoa; phylum Chordata; class Chondrichthyes; order Squaliformes; family Somniosidae; genus Somniosus; species Somniosus microcephalus. Next base: position 60,815,149 of record NC_141000.1, on the reverse strand, counting down.
TAAGTTCTTCATTTTTACCCCTCCCAGATGACCCTCATGAAGCTCATTGAGCACTCTATCCTTCAATTTGGGTGGAATTACTACTCTGGATCCACACATCAAGGTTCCTCTGCACACTGACAGCTGTTCTCTTCTTGGCGAGAATGCTGGCAGCAGTGGTTCGCCATGTGCTGGCCATCCCTTCACCGTTAAATCATAGACCCAGGAGAGTGTCGGGTCATTTCGTGTTTCCTTTTCTATGTTTGCATTCGTCACAGGGAGACATTCAACTATAGTCGAGTGGAATAACTCCACTGGATCCACTGCCAGTTCTTCTTCCACCGTCGGCAACGGTAGGCGCGACAATCCATCAGCATTCCCATGCTGTTTAGTTCCTTCTTACTCGATGTCATATTGGTGAGCCACTAGGAAAAGGGACCACCTCTGTAGCCGTTGTGCCGTCATTATCGGTACGACCTTCTGAGGGTTGAAAATGGAGACGAGAGGTTGATGATCAGTTAGTAGAGTAAATTTCTGACCGTGCAGGTAGTGATTGAACTTCTTCACTCCCCACACCAGGCTGAGGGCCTCTCTGTCAATCTGGGCGTAGTTACGCTCGGCTGAAGTTAACGAGCGTGACGCAAAAGCTATCGGCCTCTCTGAACCATCAAGGAATTTATGTGACAGTACCGCCCCAATGCCGTAGGGAGACGCATCACACGCCAGTCTTATCGGTAGTGATGGGTTGTAGTGAGCCAATACTTCTCTTGAAGTGATTAGGTCCTTACTCTTCTGAAAGGCCCGCTTGCATTCATCGCTCCATTTCCATGCTACTCCCGTTCGTAGTAGGGCGTTCAGTGGATGCAGAATTGTGGACAAATTCGGCAAAAACTTATGGTAGTAATTCACCAATCCGAGGAATGACCTCAGTTGCGACACATTTTCAGGTGCTGGAACCTTAACTACCGCTTCAATTTTGTCAGGGGACTTATGCAACCCCTCTTCATCAATCACATGGCCACAATACAATATCTGTTTCTTAAAAAACTCGCACTTGGGGCAATTGGCTCGTAGCCCATGTTCACGTAGTCTAGTGAGCACCTGCTCTAGGTTGGCAAGGTGTTCACTGTCATCTTCACCTGTCACTAGGATGTCGTCCAAGTAACACTGAGTCCCCGGAATCCCTTGCAGGACTTGTTCCATCGCTCTTTGCCTTATCGCCGGAGCTGATGCTACTCTGAATACCAGTCGATTATACTGGTAAAGACCTTTGTGAGTGTTTATCGTGAGATACTTCCTAGAGGATTCTTCAACCTCCATCTGCAAATATGCTTGTGCTAGGTCAATTTTTGTAAAAGGCTTCCCTCCAGATAGTGAGGCGAAGATATCTTCTATCTTTGGAAGAGGATATTGTACTGTGTGAAGGACTGGGTTCACCATCACCTTGAAGTCCCCACAGATGCGAACCTTCCTTGGCTCCTCAGACTTATTGTTTAAAGTTTTTTTCATGACAGGAACGATGGGTGTCGCCCACTCGCTCCACTCTACCTTAGATAACATGCCTGCATTCTCCAGATTCTCCAGCTCTGCCTTGACGGCTGGGCGAATTGCATATGGTACCAGTCTTGCTTTGAAAAACTTGGGAATTGCATTCTCCTCTATTTTTATCGAGGCGGTTACGCCTTTAAGAGTGCCCAGTTCTTGTTGAAATACCTCTTTGGCGTCAGCTAAGATTGTTGACAATCGTCCAGGAGTGACGTCGTCATCCTTTTTACCAGCCACCGTCAGTGCCTGAATGGAGTGCCAGTCTAAACTTATCTTTCTGATCCATTCACGTCCCAATAACAGTGGTCCACCATTTTGCAGAATGTAGAGATACAATTTCCGTATTTTCTTGCCGTTGTATTCGACAGGCACCCTTATTTTTCCTCTGGGGTATACTTTTTGCCCCGTATACGTCCTCAAGACAATGGATGTCTCTCTCAAGGGTATGTGTGAGAATAGCCGCTCGTAGTCTCGTCGATTCATGATGGTTAGAGATGATCCTGTATCCAATTCCATTTTGACTTGGGACCCTGCTATCGTGAGGGTGACCCAAATGGTTCGGTGATCCTCTTTTGCGATTACGTTGTGAAGTTTGAGACAGCTTAGTCTCTTGTTCCCGGATTCACTATCGCTCATCTGGTCTTCGGAACTACTGTCCGTAATCTTTTGTACTTTCCTGTACGGTTCCTTAGTAGCCTTTTTGTTGTCATTGGTCTTCTTCCCAGACCTGCAAACTCGTGCAATGTGTCCCATCTTTCCGCATTGCCTGCATATTTTGTCTTTGGACCAGCAGTCCTTCTGGTCATGGTTTGTTCTGCCGCAGCGATAACATTTTGCAAATCCCCGTGTCATTTTGTGGGTGCCGTATTCCTGTGGCTTTTGTTGTATTTCCGCAGCTCCCCTTGCTGCTGCTTCGTACGATACTGCCACGCTGAAAGCCTTATCTAGCGTCAGCTCTTTCTCTGAGAGTAACCTCTTCTGGGTTCCTTCACTCAGGAGTCCACAGACAAATTTGTCCCGTAAGGTATCTGCCAGTCCTGCTCCGAACTGGCAGTGCTTTGATAGCTTGCGTAGTTCCGTAAGGTAATCAGCATTGCTCTCATTTTTATGCTGATTTCTCCTGTGGAATTTAAATCTTTCTGCTATCAGCAGTGGTGTAGGATTTAGGTGTTCCTGTAGGATATCAACAATTTCGTTAAAACTCTTCGCCATCGGTTTGACTGGAGTGATCAGGTTCCGCAATAGGCCGTACGTTCTTGCGCCCATTAAGTTTAGTAGTACCGATGCCTTTTTCTCATCGGCTACTTCATTTGCCTTGCAATATACTTCGACTCTTTCCACATACGTGGTCCAGTCTTCTATTGCATTATCGAAGGCAGTGATATCGCCAGTCTTTGGCATCTTGAAAATCTAAGATGGCGCCTCCCGCGCTTTCCCTTCTTCCCCGCCAAGTTAAGATGGCGCCTCCCGCGCTTTCCCGCCGCTGCCGCTGCTGCCAACGCTGTTGCTGGCGATTATATTTATTTTACTATCATGCTTCAATATTTGCTCCGTTAATTGAAGAACCGTTCCCGTCGTGGAGCGGACCCTCTGGGACACTTCCCTCCCTCTTCTTAGGTCCGAACGCTGCCCGGCTTCGAAGCACCGGCCGCGCCCTGTGTGCTCCACCCTCTCTCTCTCTCTTTGCTTACCGACTCGCTGCCCGGCCCCATTGCAGAGCCACCCGATCGAGCTCTAGCCCGCCGCAGCCCAGGAAGAATCAGTGCGCTACCTGCCACCAGCCCGATTAGCTGGGAAACCACAGACTGGAGAACCAAGCCTGGCTCTCGACAGTCTCTCCTGCAGCTTTTCAATTCGATGATTTGGAGGGCGGTTGCCCACGGTCGACGCCCGTTTCTCGAGTTTCTTTGGATTATTATTATTTTTTTTCTTTCTTCTGGCTCCGACCTTCAATAACGTCGTCTGAGGTGCTGCCGAGTTGCAGGTAAATTCTTTTCTTACTCGTCGCCAGTATTATGTCCGTGTATAATTGAGACACGGACTGCAGGAGTTGATTATAACAAGTCTTTACTGAATGGAGACAACCTGGAAACTGAAACTACAGAAGCCTGCTAGGGCCTTTTATACAGGGGTGGTCACTGCCGGTATTGCAGTCTGAGACCAGTTATTCCCTTAAAGGTACATACACATCAGCCATGATCTCATTAAATGGCAGAACAGGCTCGAGGGGCCAAATGGCCTACTCCTGCTCCTATCTTCTATGTTTCTATGTTTTATGTGTGCACCTATACAGAGTTTGCTTTTTTGACCAGATATAGGAGGAGGGGGTGTTACAGGAGAGCTTGATCACCTGATGTTCCCACACATTCATTTCCAATAGAAGCTCTTAAGAGCAATCAGGGCTGGGAGCAAGGGAGCTATGGACAATCTTTTTCTGCTCACTAGCCCAGGGAGGTCGATTGTTGCATCTTCACTGCCACCCCGAATTAAATTAAGCTAGCATTGACCGGGAATTAAATTTTATATGTAAAAAATTAGAAATATAATGTGTTGCAATATTTCAACATCTCAGCTAATACATCATCTCCACTTCCTCGGGCAATGAGCTGAGCACCAGCAACCAGCAGTAGGAAAAGATAATCGCCGAATCCACAAAAATCTGTGAGCCTTTCTATGGTAGCTCTATTATTGTAGAGTTTTTCTTCAAAGTGCTCATTCTAAGTCAAGCACTAAAAATAATGATTCCAAAATCACAGTTTACAGCTAATTTTACCTCAGGCTTAGAACCTGAAGAAGCAGAGAATACAGCATACACATTAGATTGGCAAATCTTGGAATTAACACTGCAGCAATTTTGAATGGAGCTAGTTATTTACTCTAACAGAACTTTAATGTGCTGCTTTCTCTATTTAATTAAGCATTTTATCACACTCAAAACTAACTGTGTCCAGTCATTGCAGAGCAGCAATGAACAAAGCAAACAGCTATATTGCCAAATCAGGGAAAATATAAGTCTCTGGCCAGCAATGCTGACAGTGTATCTGGGCAGGCCATATCTTAAAACTGCATTCAGTTTTCATAGCCAAGGCACAAGAGAAACATCAAGTGCTGGAAGGGGTGGAGATAAGGGCCACAAGATTGAGTCACAGTGTCAGAGGACTGAGTTTTGAAGAAGGTTTAGAAAACCTGGGACCCTCAGCCTCGATGAGATGATGAATGAGAAGGGGCTTTATAGAGAGAGAAATACAAGACACAAAATGGAATAGAAAAGATTAACCTGGTGCAGTATTTTAAGTTAAACTACAATTGCAGGAATAGGGGACATAGGTGCAATCTGATAACAGGCTAAGTTCCAGGTTGGTGTCAGGAAAAACTGCTTCACACAATGAGTGGTTAATTCTTGGAATATACTTCTGGATAGGGTGATGGAGACAAAAATTCTGGAGTCATTCAAGAGGCAGACATTGTCACGGGAGGATGAGTTAGTTGGGCTGAATGGGCCCTCTCATCTGTACTGTCTTTGTGAATCAGCTAGCTCGTGATAAAATGAAATTGTGACCAAGGGGCCAACATTCCATTTTTTTCTCGGTGTTTAATGAGACCCCCTTACAAAGGGAGCCTCTTGGGTCCGACCTTGTGTTTCTGTGGGGGGTGTGGGGGGCGGGGGCGGAGTGCGGGTGATACCGAACCTGGTTGCAGTGTAAATGCTAGATTCGTAGCCTCTGGAATTTCAGGGCCAAATACTCTGAAATCTGATTGATGGCTGCATTTCAATCAAAATGGCCTCTGAACAAAAAAATAATTCTTCAAAATATAAAGCCTAAATCTTAAATATTACACAACACAGGCTCTGTCTAGTTAAATAACAGCAAAACAGTTATACAACAAGCATATACTACATAAATATATATGCCAATTATTTTAAAAGTCATGTTCTAAATTAATAGCTGCAAGTAACGCAAACAAAACAATTATTTGAAAATTACTCCCTGTACTATACCGCAATGTCACTCCATATTATGAATGAAGGAAAATGACTAAGATTTGTTGGCTTTAAACTCATCAGGTCAATTCTTACTCCTTTCCTTAACTCGTTCCATATGTCGTTTTTTGAAGTCATTTTCAGTGATTTAAAATCAGGTTACTCATAGGTGGTGAACGAGACACTCTTATTAAACATGCTTATGTCTTGTGATAAACACATTTTCAGCAGTACAAGTAAAACTGTACCATGTTATCACTCTTAAACACATTAATGAATATTTTTTAATGCAAAAAATAAACAATTATGTTCTATTACGCAGCCCGATTGCACTGGTTGATGGAAGACTTTGTGGTTATGGAAATGAGTTTGGGCGGAAACTTGAACCATAACTTCACTTCAGTAAATCAACGCAATTTCTAGCACAATTTGCAGCAGATTGCCGAGTGCATCCAAAGTGGAAACGCTACCCCATAATCTTTAGTATCTGTGCATCAGATTAAACTGCTGTATTTCTTTAAACTGGTTTAGCGATGATTATAGAGGTAGGACTCTGTTCAACTCCACTCTTCATACACAAGTAGTCATTTGTGGAGAGCTATATTCTGTGATTGTCTGGGGCATGGTTTAGGATCAGGGAAACAAAAGCACTTGGTTAGGATGGAACAGCTTCTGAGGAAGTTAGTAAGTTCCTACACTGACTATCTTCTGCTACACTGGACTGAATATAATTAGGAAGATTAAAAGAACGTCTCCCATTTAGCTCAGCATCTTATCACATCTTTCAAATTCTCCAAAGCTTCAAATGGATTACTTAAGTGCAATTACTATTGTTATACCAAGTAACACATCAGGTACTTTGCACACAGCAAGTTCCAACAAACAATGGCCCAGGTTTTCCTGCATCAGCGTTTTTGGCGGCTCTTCCCTTCCCATCCTCGAGTTCTCTATCTCCATTTCTGGGGATAGGCTGTCGACCAATATCTACTAAAAGCCCACTGACTCCCACAACTACCTTGACTACACTTCCCCCCACCCGGCTTCCTGTAAGGACTCTATTGCATTCTCCCAGCTTCTCCTTCTCATCTTTTCTGACGATGCCACCTTCCCCCAGTGCTTCCGATATGTCTTCCTTTTTCCTCAACTCAGGGTTCCCCTCCACCATGTCTGCCCCATTTCCCGCACTTCTACTCCCTCTCAGAACCAAATAGGATCCCCCTTGTCCTCACCTTCCACCCCACCAGCCTCCACATTCAATAGATCATCCTCCTGCATTTCCGCCACCTCCAAACACATATTTCACACCCCTCCCCGTTCAGCACTCCGAAGGGACTGTTCCCTCCACGACACCCATGTCCACTCTTGAATCACCCCCAACACCCGCTCCACTTCCCATGACACCTTCCCATGCAAGTGCAGGAAATGCAACAGCTGCCCTTTCACCTCCTCCCTTCCCACTGTCCTGGGCCCCAAACACTCTTTTCAGGTGAAACAGCGATTTACTTGTACTTCTTGCAATTTAGTATACTGTATTCGCTGCTCATGATGTGATCGCTTCTACATTGGGGAGATCAAACGCAGATTGGGTGACCGCTTTGCGGAACACCTCTGTTCAGTCTGCAAGCGAGACCCTGAGCTTCCGGTCACTTGCCATTCTAATTCTCCGTCCCACTCCCACTCTGACCTCTCTCTTTGGCCTCCTACATTGTTCCAATGAAGCTCAACGGAAGCTTGAGGAACAGCACCTCATCTTTCCATTAGGCACTTTACGGCCTTCCAGACTCAACACTGAGTTCAACAATTTCAGATCATAACCACTGCTCCTATTTTTTCAGACAATGGTCCTGCTTTTGCCATTTACAGCTCCTCTAGACCCATCTTTTGTTTCTTTACTTGTCCCATTACCACCCCCTTTTTTGCCTTTCACCATCATCCCATTTGTCATTTAATCACTCCTGCCTTCCACCTTACCACAGAACTTCCCTTTTGTTCTTTCCTCGCCTCTGTACTAGCTTAAAAACTGTTACATCTCTAACTTTTTCCAGTTCTGATGAAAATTCAATGGCCTGAAACGTTAACTCTGTTTCTCTCTTCACAGATGCTGCCTGACCTGCTGAGTATTTCCAACATTTTCAGTTTTTATTTCAGATTTCCAGCACCTGCAGTATTTTGCTTTTCCATAAGATAGATTGTTGTGTGGTCCGATCCTCCAATGGTTAAATTGATGCTAAATTTTACTGGAAAACTGATTTAATACGCCACAACAAGGATAGTGGTGAATCAGAAGTGGCACAGCCAATGGCCAATAAAGGGAATTTGTTTTACTGAAGAGAACCGATGAGGGCCGTTTTCATTTTTCTTCATATGGACTTGATTTTTTTTTAAATGTATGCAGAATTATATCAAGGCATAACAAGAATCTACAGGTTTACATTTGAAGTTGAACAAATTGATTGCGAGATTCATTTTTTTTTAAGAAGCTACTTTGGATTATAATTTGCATTAAACTACTTCACTTTTTACAATTATAGAATAAATACATAAAAATCAGAATGTTGAGGCTTGATGGTGCTGCATTTCATTTTTTAGTCTTATTTTCATTGCGTAATTGCACATTTCATTTGAGCTGCAAGGTTTATCGAAATCTCAATTTAAAAAAAAAGCAAGCTTAAACAGAACAGCCATTAAATGATGTTCTCTGAAGCTAGTTTAAGTTTGAACTCTAAATGGGTTGATAATCGTACACCAGTTGGTGAAATTGCGTTTCTGGTGTTTTATGGATGATTATTTTTACCCAGAACAACACAATCTCATTGATTGAGCTTCAGGTATTTTCAGCGTCATTTAAAAGTCATTTAAAAGTAAAAGTCTAATTCAGTGAATGTATTATAAAGCCAATCACACTGCTGCCAGGTCGCCAGCACCATTAGTTTTAAGTCTAAGTGGCAGGAGTGTGAAAACTGGCTTAAATGCAGGAAAATGGGGATCATCATTGATTTCAATGGGGGAGCCGAGCCATAATAAATGCCTTCTATTTTCAGTGAGGGTAAGAGAGCAGTGGCGTAAAAGTCCCAGGAAAATATAGAGTGGCAGGATTAATGGTGTAAGTCACTTACTCCATAATTTCCTCTTTCTTTCGCACCATCCAAGAGTCATTATGCATTACAATGGCCCAAATCCCCAGGCAAATCTGGAACATCAATGAAATGAAGGACCAGTTAATCTGATTTTGGTGGTATTGCGAAGCAGGAATGTCATCCTGGATAGTGGGAGAACTTCCTGTTCTTCTTTAGCATCATCCCAGGGAATCTGTGACATCCACAAACAAGCAGTTGGTTCAACACCTCATCTGAGGGCCAGCACTTCAGACAGTGAACTTCCTCACTAATGCTAGTGTTAGCCTGGAGATTATGTACTCAAATCCTGACTCAACACACACCCATTTGACTCAGGCAAAAGTACTGAACCAAGCTGTGATTAATAAAGAGGAATGGTATATACTGAAAAATAACCTATTTTTTGGCGGTATGTTATATAAGCCATTCAACCTTTGTGTATTTAGACTATGCCATCTGCACCATTTAGTTTATTCTTTAGCTACAAAACTGCTATGCAGTCTTCAATGATCCCTCACTGTCCACCTTTACATAACAAATGAGCATTGCATTCACAATAATGTCTACTTAATACTAAGCATCCTTCATACTGCACAAAGGTGTTCCTGTTTTATTGTGACTTCCTTGAATAATATAGAGGTGAATCACCTCTTGTTGATAATTTTACTTAAAAGAGTCAGTATTTTCTATTCACACTGACTTTTTCAGGAAGATTAACATGAGCAATTCACCCCAATAGGGTTAAAAGCTTCACAGCAGTTTAAAAATTCATCACCTCGTGAGAAATTGAGATATGAATATTACAAGAACTTTTGGTAATTTAAAAGTCTATTGCAATCACAGCAATATGCATAAATATTACAAGAAGTCTGGTGATGTAAAAGGTACAGTTTTTAACAGCTGGTTGGACCAATTAGTGTAACCAATTACAAAAAAGTTATTTCAGTCCTTCAGCTATGCTGTACTATTTCAAATTAGTAACAAAATATGACACCACAGGCACCCTGCAACATGGCTGATTATGTAAGTCCAAATTGGAATTGTGGGATACTGCAGTAAATTTCACTGCACTGAGCTTTGAAAAATTGTGCACTTAATGGATTCTGGTTCCTGTATGGAATAAATCCAGGCATACACTCAGGAATGGCTTTAACTAACTACAACATGAATGCAGAATGGATTTATAACAAAAAAATTTAACATTAATTTTTCCAGTATCTTGCCAAAGTGGCCCTCCTCTACGTGCCAGCCTGGAGAGTGATAGATATTCAACTAGGGAGGAAACTACAGCCGAACCTGATCTTGTTCCACTCTCTGGTGTCTAAATTTAACATCATTGCCCTCGATTTATGAGCCTAAAACAGGCACAATAGAAACAAAGTTAGCAGCACAGATGCCCACGCCTAATCTGCATGGGAGATCAGGCCACTGTTAAATTGGCCGACTGCCAGAATCATGCCTGGTTTGGGGCGCTAAGGAATTTAGGCCCCACTGCTTTCTTAATAACCCCAGCCTCACTCCTACCAACTGCCATCCTCAGATTAGCGACCTGTTATTTTTAGTGAAAGGGGGAGAGGGAATACTCTAATCTGTGAAAACCAGTAAAATAATAACCTTATAACTGATGGCTGCTGAGTATACTCATTGTGTTTGATACGTTAATGCAATTTTGTAAATAAAACCTTTAAGAAGGGTCAAAGCAAATAAATCTTCCAAATGCATAAATTCCACATTTGGAGGAAGGATATAAATACCAGCATTTACATTGACTGAAACTTCCAAAGGCTGTATTTGAAATTCAGATCTTGCTTTCTTCTGCAGCCTATCAAAAGTGAAGAATGTGGTTGAGATATAAAGAAGCAGACTATTTAAATGCACTGTAATAGGTTTGAATGTAGGAGAATGTAATTCATCCACTAATACCCCTTAAACTGATTGGTTGCAGTACCTTTACCTTTTATTGAGTAACAGTGAGGATAATGTTTAAAACCAGCCCTGTCATCATTAGCTCTTTTGTGAATAGCAACATGAAAGCCATCACCCGAATAGGTTCCAAATAGCAAGCACTTTATTTAAAGACTATAGTTTGACTCATCCAGGTCCTGCAATCACCTCACAGCAATGATACACATGAAAAAGGTTGCACTGTCAATGTCAAGTCTAACATTGGTGATATAGCCACAGTTCCTTCAAATCAGTTCCTATAGATTATGCTAATAATTGTAAAAGTTGCTTTGTCTCACCATCACACTTCTGATAAAACTAATATTGGATGATAAATACTTACCTGTATATGGGAAATTACTCCTCTAATTGCTTATGATTCTTTGGACTCTTTGGGAGCAACTACCAGGATGTGTGTTGTGCATTCAGTTGGAAAACAGATGGGATCAATGAAAGTTTTGCACTCAATTTTTGTTTATTTTACCAGCAATAAAATAGTTAATTGTGGAATCTGTAATGACTTTCACCAATACAACATTCCCAGATTCTTATCGGAATTCTCCCGTGTACTACATACTTTTCAAATGCATAATATACTTCTATAACAGTGAGTAAAATATCATCAGGTAGATTTTCGTCCAGTCACTAATAATGAAAAAATTGGTGCAAGCATAAATTTTGCTAACTACTACAGAAATACATTATTTATCCTTGGTTAAGGCTGGGACATCTCATATATCCCCAAGGACCATTTTCACAGTGGGTGCCACTTGTTAAAGTTTGTTTGTTTAGTACCACAAATTGGTTGGATTTGGATTTATGCAATGAATCTCCAGATAGTGAAATATCAATCTCAACACTATCACTGGAGGGAGGCTCCAAACTAAGGCCAGATGCTTTCCCAGAAGAAAGGAGACTAGAAATTTATATAACTATCACTCTCAAACCATTCTTGGGTGACTTCCTGCAATCAATTTACGAAAAAACAAGAGAAAATGTGCTCGCTAACACCCAGGGAGCACTGTATCTTAGAGTACCTTGAACCAAGCTAATGCTGTCTAGATTAGACATTCACACAATTGTCTACCTGGAATTAATGATACCTTGACTCACTCTGCTTTCAGTTTTACTCCAAATTTACTGTTCAGTATGCAATTTTCACAATCTCACAACATTTTTTCAGTTGCCAATAATTGGTCACAGTTTTACATTTCAAAATTGGAACAATCAATATCTGTATCATCAACTTTCTTTTGCTTTGCTTTTACAATACTCCAGACATGCACTTAAATGTAATTTTTTGACAACTATCACTGGTGCCAAAGCACTCAAAAATGAGGCAGCAGGAGTGTATTCAATTCTAAGGGAACTCATTCCAATAACAAACAGAGCCAAGTGAAGTGATAAGAGAATCTCAAAATTAACGCAGCAAGATCAACTATCCTACAATAATAAAAATGGACTGTATTAAGGGTATCTCAACTTCTTACACTGGAGCCCTGGGAAAATCAACTGCAATTTGCTACAGGCAAGGTTCATCTCAAGAGTGATTTGATTCTGAGATTTGAAATAGGCTCCATTATAATATAAGAATAATGTAATGCCAAGCGAGCGATTAAAGATATCTATTGTTCCAAATGTGGAGAAGGTTGAAGAGATGTCCCAGGGCAATTACTGAAGAAGACATTACAATAGTTAGCAGTTACTGCATCAAACTATTAAGTGGCTTTTTACAATGAACAGGGTCATAATTGTTGTAACTGTGCTTGTAATTATCATAGCTGGCTATTAGATTCTCACACCATAGTCACATAATATCTTGAAGATACTACACAATGCAGTGTTTGGATACAGGTTTGTGTCTATAATTCCCACACAAGGATCTAATTTCAGCCAGTAGACACAAAGTGAAATCAATGGAATGAAAATCAGGCAGAATCTACTCAGGGCATGTGATCTGCTCTGCCAAGTAACCATGAAGATGAAGGTCTATTACCTACAAGTTCCTCATTCAGAAGTGCATAACTTGATATAACATAAGAACATAAGAAGTAGGAGCAGGAGTAGGCCATACGACCCCTCGGGCCTGCTCCGCCATTCAATAGGATCATGGCTGATCCAAATCTAGACTCACGTCCACTTCCCTGCCCTTTCCCCGTAACCCCTAATTCCCTTATCTGCTAGGAAACTGTCTATCTCCATTTTAAATGTATTTAATGTTGCAGCTTCCGCAGCTCTCTGGGGTGGCAAATTCCATAGATTTACTACCCTCTGAGTGAAGAAGTTTCTCCTCATCTCAGTTTTGAAAGGGCAGCCCCTTATTCTTAGATTATGCCCCCTAGTTCTAGTCTCACCCATCAGTGGAAACATCCTCACCGCATCCACCCGATCAAGCCCCCTCACAATCTTATATGTTTCGATAAGATCGCCTCTCATTCTTCTGAACTCCAATGAGTAGAGTCCCAAACTACTCAACCTTTTCTCATACGTCAACCCCTCATCTCTGGAATCAACCGAGTGAACCTTCTCTGAACCGCCTCAAGAGCAAATATATCTTTTCTTAAATATGGAAACCAAAACTGCACGCAGTATTCCAGGTGTGGCCTCACCAATACCCTGTATAACTGCAACAAGACTTCCCTGTTTTTATACTCCATCCCCCTCGCAATAAAAGCCAAGATTCCATTGGCCTTCCTGATCACCTGCTGTACCTGCATACTAACTTTTTGTGTTTCATGCACCAGGACCCCCAGATCCCTTTGTACTGTAGCACTTTGCAGTTTCTCTCCATTTAGATAATAACTTGCTCTTTGATTTTTTCTGCCAAAGTGCATAACCTCACACTTTCCAACATTATATTGCATCTGTCAAATCTCTGCCCACTCACTTAGCCTGTCTATGTCCTTTTGCAGGTTTTTTATGTCCTCCTCACTCACTGCTTTCCCTCCCATCTTTGTATCATCGGCAAACTTGGATATGTTGCACTCGGTCCCTTCCTCCAAATCGTTAATATAGATTGTAAAGAGTTGGGGTCCCAGCACTGACCCCTGCGGAACACCACTAGTTACTGATTGCCAGCCAGAGAATAAACCATTTATCCCAACTCTTTGTTTTCTGTTAGATAGCCAATCTTCCACCCATGCCAGTATATTACCCCCAATCCCGTGATTTCTTATCTTGATCAGTAATCTTTTGTGTGGAACCTTGTCAAATGCCTTTTGGAAGTCCAAATACACTACATCCACTGGTTCCCCTTTATCCACCCTGTATGTTATATCCTCAAAGAATTCGAGCAAATTTGTCAAACATGACTTCCCCTTCATAAAACCATGCTGACTCTGTCGTTTTAAATTATGTTTATCCAAATGCTCTGTTTTTGTTTCCTTAATAATGGACTCCAACATTTTGCCAACCACAGATGTTAGGCTAACTGGTCTATAGTTTCCAGCTTTTTGTCTACTTCCCTTCTTAAATAAGGGTGTTACATTAGCAGTTTTCCAATCTGCCGGGACCTTTCCTGAGTCCAGGGAGTTCTGGAAAATAATCACCAATGCATCCACAATCCCTACCGCCACTTCTCTCAAGACCCTAGGATGTAGGCCATCAGGTCCGGGGGATTTATCCGCCTTAAGTCCCATTATTTTACTGAGTACCATCTCCTTAGTGATTTTAATCGTGTTTAGATCCTCCCCCACCACCCGCCATTGCCCCCTGTTTGTCCAGTGTTGGGATATTTTTAGTGTCCTCTACTGTAAAGACTGATACAAAATATTTGTTCAGCGTCTTTGCCATCTCCATGTTCCCCACCAGTAGTTTCCCGGTCCCATCCTCTAAGGGACCAACGTTCACTTTAGCCACCCTTTTTCTTTTTATATAGCTGTAGAAACTCTTGCTATCTGTTTTTATATTTTTTGCTAGTTTACTTTCATAATCTATCTTCCCTTTCTTAATTAATCTTTTAGTTATTGTTTGCTGGCTTTTAAATGCTTCCCAATCTTCTATCCTCCCACTAGATTTGGCTACTTTATATGCCCTTGTTTTCAGTCGGATACTATCCTTTATTACTTTACTAAGCCACGGATGGCTGTCTTTTCTTTTATTCCCCTTTTTCCTCAGTGGAATATATTTATCTTGAAAGATGTGAAATATCTCCTTGAATGTAGACCACTGCTCTTTTACCGTCTTACACTTTAATCTGTTTTCCCAGTCCACTTTAGTCAATTCTACTCTCATACCTTCATAGTCTCCTTTATTTAAGCTCAGTACGCTGGTTTGAGATCCAACTCTCTCATCCTCAAACTGAATTTGGAATTCAACCATATTATGGTCACTCATTCCAAGGGGATCCTTTACTAGGACATTTTTTATTAATCCTGTCTCATTACACAGGACCAGATCTAAGATTGCCTGCCCCCTGGTTGGTTCAGTTACATACTGCTCAAGGAACCCGTCCCTAATACACTCTGGCCTAGAAATTGGGTATAGCCCCGCTTGAGGTGCTAGAACTGGCGGAGCGCTAAGTTTATAGCCAGACGAAACTTATCGCTGCCTGGCGAGATATTGGGTTGCATCGCCCCCAAAGGGGATTGAGGCGCGAATTCAGCCATTGCACGGTGCTCCTAAGGCGCAAAAGTTCAGGCGCTACTCAGTATCGATGCGGACGGGCGCAGCGCAGGTGATCTCAATTACGGGAAACCACGAGACTTCCAGGCGCCGGCCGGCTCTTAAAGGGGTGGGTCAGTCAGCCTGAGCTTCAACACCCAACGCCCTGTAGGCCTCAGAATCGGCGCTCGCCCTTGTCTGGTGTTAGAAACTTGTTCAGCATGGAGAAGGTTAGACAGAGAGCAGAGCGCTTCAGCACTGAGGCTCTGGACCACTTGGTGGCTGCAGTTGAGCGCCATCGAGATGCCCTGTATCCGGACAATGGCAAGAGGCCGAATCAGAAGGCTTACCGACGATCTTGGAGGGAGGTTGCTGTGCGGGTCAACTCCAGCAGCATGGCGACCAGGACCCCTGTTCAGTGCAGGAAGAAATTCAACGACCTCACATGAATCGTTAGGGTGAGTGATGGTTTAGCAAACTTCTGATTCCCTCCATCTGCAGCTGACTTCGGGCACCCTGTTGCCATGATGCCCCAATGGCCATCTGTCAGCATGCACCCATGGCCCTTTCTGGGCACACACATGGACAGATGTCTCAAGGCCTCATGTAAGGGCTCTTTCACCATGGGGGGCATGCGATGATGTCTCAAGGCCTCATGTAAGGGCTCTTTCACCATGGGGGGCATGCGATGATGTCTCAAGGCCTCATGTAAGGGCTCTTTCACCATGGGGGGCATGCGATGATCTCTCAAGGCCTCATGTAAGGGCTCTTGCACCATGGGGGGAATGCGATGATCTCTCAAGGCCTCATGTAAGGGCTCTTGCACCATGGGGGGCATGCGATGATCTCGCAAGGCCTCATGTGACAGAACTTCCCCTTCTTTCCCCTGTAGTCCAAGCTGGCGACGATCTGAAAGGAGCAGCGTCGAACCAGTGGCGGACCCCCACAAGTGGTCACTCTCACGGATCTAGAGGAGAGAGTGCACCAGATACTTGGAGGACGTCTGTCTGGTCCTGTGACCACTGCATCTGCCGACCCCATTTCCGACAGCGAGGGTAAGACTCTCACCTTTTTCACCTGTTGCCTTCCACTTGGTCCCCCCGCCAGCATGCATCCTCAGTGTGCAGCCATGTCAGAGCCTTGCCGCAATGTGGCATGCCTTTCAGCAAACCTGTGCTTTTGCTAAAGCCACTCTTCCACCTCCCTACTTTCAGATGAAGCAGCACCAACTCGGGCTCAACGCACTGAAGCTGCCAGTGCCAGTGTCACTGGAGGCGAGGACCAGGAGGAATCCGGACCAGCCGTTGCAGAATCCGGGGAGCGGACACATCTACAGACTGGGGATAGTAGTCCCCTGGAGGGGAGGGGGGGCGGCTCTGAGGATGAACCAGTTGCCGGACCAAGCGGCATGCAGCAACGCACGGGGGATAGGCAAGTTCGGCCACCGTCTCCCCGGAGGGCAAGGCAGGTAGTGATGACTGCTGCACAGAGTGCAGATGAGGTGCGTCGCCTGGCTGAAATGAGCAAACAGGCCCGGGTCAGATACATGGAGCTGATGGCTGCAGTCGAGAAGATGCCTGAGTCAATAGATTCATTGGCTAAGAGTATGTTGGACTTCGGGGCAACAATGGAGAGGGCTCTCCAGGGCTTTGGGGCAACAATGGACAGGTCTATCCAGGGCTTCAGGGCAACAATGGACAGGACTATCCAGGGCTTCGGCCCAACAATGGAGAGGACTGTTCCCGGCTTTGAGTCGGCTATGGAAAGGACTGTTCAGGGCTTCGGACAATCCCTGGAAAGGTCTGCCCGGGGCTTGTCCGAGGCAGTGGAGCGGTCGGCACCTGCCTTGTCCGAAGCAATGGGAAGAACTGTCCAGGGCTTCTCCGAAGCACTGGCACCTGGCACACAGGTCCTCACTGTTGCCACGCAGTCACTTGCTGGGCTCCTCCACACCCAGATTGAGGCAACGCGATCTCTCACTGTAGCCACCCTCTCTGCATCAGTTAGGTTCACCCCGGGCCCTTCCAGTCCCATACAAGGCCAGGAATCAGTGGAGCATGCGATTGTGGCGGATGAGCCGAGCCACTCCCCTCAGATAGCCAGTGTGTCGTCCGACCATGGTGCAGGTGTCCTCTCTCGGCAGGAGACCATTGCACATGCCAGCGCTGGGACGTCTGCATTGCAGCTGCCACCGCCTGCAGGCCACACTGCTTCCAGCCATGGTCACATCAAGCATCCTGCGTCCGCACCCTCCAAGCCCAAAGGTCGGCCAGGCCGTCCCTCAGGGGCTTCTGCGCTTCCACACAGTCAGCAGGCGTCCCCCAGCCTTGAGCCCGCCACTGGGGTCCAATTACGTAGGAGCAGCAGGGAGGGAAGGGGCCGGGCGCGAAAGAGAAGTCATTCTCCCTCAAGGGGCCAGTTGTAGAGGGAGGTGCTGAGATGTTTGTTTGTCCAAATTCAAGGACACCCTCACCTGTTGTTATATTTGCAGAAGGTTTGTTGAGTTTTGCGGCTTTGCCGAAGAGTTCACAGTTATTTTGAAAGTTATGGTTTCTGTTGACATGACGTTGTTTAGCTGTAATGAAAGACTTTTGTGCCAATAAACAGAAGTTTCAATGTGGCATGGTGCATGTGACTACTTTCAGCGATGCTGGCATTCAGAGGCCGTCAAACATCCAAAGTGCGCATGAGTTAAGACTCTCATCATTCCGCCACAGGGGTCGCGAAACGACTCCAGATGAGCCTCTGACGTATGGTCCTTCCACTTTCAGCAGCCCTTCCATCTTCCTCCTCCTCCTCCTCCTCCTCCTCATAATCCTCCTCCTCCGCCTGCTCTGCTGGTCGTTGAGGGACAGCTGGAATTGGCTGGGTGCGTCGATTCGCCAAGTTGTGGAGCATGCAGCAGACGACGACGATGTGTCCCACTTGCTGCGGCGAGTACTGCAGGGATCCCCCCGAATGTTCCAGACATCGGAAACGCTTTCTGACGACACCAATAGTGTGCTGTTTACTGTGCCTGGTCACCTGATGGCCGCTGCTGATCAGCTCTTCTGCTGGGGTGTCGGCCACACGGAGTGCTGTCATCAGCCATGGCTAGAGAGGATAGCCCTTGTCCCCAGTAAGCCAGCTTCGTCGTCGAGGCAGCCCCTCAAAAAGGTGACAAACTGAGGTCAACCGCAGGATAAAGGCATCGTGGCTGCACCCTGGGAAATGCGCGGTGACTGCCATGATGATTTGGCGGTGGTTACAGACCAGCTGCATGTTGAGGGAGTGGAACCCCTTGCGGTTGCGGAAGTCCTAAGGATGATGGCATGGTGCCCTCAAAGCCACGTGTGTGCTGTCAGTCGCCCCCTGCACCATTGGGGAAGTCTGCAATAGAAGCGACATCCTGCACGCGCTCCACCTGCTTGTGCAGGGTCAGAGGGAAGGTCATGAATTGACGCCTTCGCCTATAAAGGGCATCTGTAACTTGCCGGATGCAACAGTGGACTGCAACCTGAGCGACAGTCGCAATGTCCCCAATGGCTGACTGAAAGGATCCATTGGCATAAAAATGGAGGCCATCAGTCAGTTTAGCGATCACGGACAGAGAGGTTCTGCACCGTTCACGCGGCTGCAGATCCTGATCAAGCAGGTGGCACAGATCAGTAACAATGTCCCTCCAGAATCGGAGCCTTGCCAAACACTGCTCCTCTGACATGTCAAGGCTTGTCACCTGCTGCCTAAAGACCCTCGCAGCATCCCGTCGGATTGGCCGACCTCCATTGCCCCTCCTCCTTCTGGCCACTCCCAGCCCTCTCTCCCGCCGTCTCTCTGCCCCTTCACAGTGTTGGGCGATGAGGCCGTTGCCCTCCAAAGAAGCTCCCATTCCGATGCCAGTTGGTCAAAAGGCTTTTAGGTGTAGTGCTGCAAGTGCTTCGGACAGGTTTGAAGGTCCCAAGTACTCTAAAGCTAAATTCCCAAAACTCCGCTCCACAGTAGCTCGCCAACTCTATCCAGCAACGATCGCAATGAGCAGGCCAAGTGGCTGGAGATTCTGCACTAGAGCTGTCCCCTTTAAATAGCGCCCCCCTACTCCAAGAAGGGCCTGCTAGCCCTCCCTCGAACTGTCATTAATAGCGCTAGGCGTTAAGGCTCCGGGCGCCACCCAATATGCGCTCAGGCGCTCCTAAAAGGCGTTGCACACTGAAATGACATCATGATCTGCTTGCGCTCGCGGGCGCGCGCAAACACTTAGCGCGGGCGCTAAATGTATAGTCAATATCTGAGTTGTCGCTATCTTCATCGCGAACGCCCCAACATAGGGTATCGCCCCAATTCTAGGTCTCTTTAGGCGCTCAGCGCCGGCGCTACCAACCGAATTTCTAGGCCTCTATGAACTCTTCCTCAAGGCTGCCATGCCCAATTTGATTAGTCCAGTCAATATGAAAGTTAAAATCCCCCATGATTATAGCTGTTCCCTTATTACAAGCCCCAACTATTTCCTGATTTATACTCCGACCAACAGAGTTGCAACTGTTAGGAAGCCTATAGACTATGCCCACTAGTGACTTTTTCCACTTATTATTCCTTATCTCCACCCAAACTATTTCACTATCCTGATTCTTTGACCCAATATCATTTCTGACTATTGCAGTGATTCCATCCTTGATTAAAATAGCAACCCCACCTCCCTTTCCTTCCTGTCTGTCCTTCCTAATTGTCAAATACCCTTGTATGTTTAGTTCCCAGTCATGATTATCTTGCAGCCATGTTTCCGTAATGGCCACCAGATCATTCCCATGTGTAGTTATTTGCACCGTCAACTCGTCTATTTTGTTACGAATGCTGCGTGCATTCAGATAAAGAACTTTCAAATATGTTTTCTGACAATTTATTCCTGCTTTTACCCCTTTTACTACTTTACCTTTATCATTACACATTCTGTCCCTTCCTAACACGCTCTGGTTTTTAATTCCCCCACTGCTACCTTGCTCTATTGCCTTCCCTGCTGTCATTTTTATTTTTCGCTCTCTTAAAACCTCCCCCCCACTAATTAGTTTAAAGCCCTCTCTACAGCCCTAGTTATTCGATTCACCAGGACTCTAGTCCCAGCACTGGCCAAGTGAAGTCCGTCCCAACGGAACAGCTCTTGCCTGTCCCAGTACTGATGCCAGTGTCCCAGGAAGCAAAACCCATTTCTCCCACACCAGTCTTTGAGCCACGCATTTAACTCTCTAATTTTATTTACCCTAGCCAAATTTGCACGTGGCTCAGGTAGTAATCCAAAGATTATTACCCTTGTGGTTCTGCTTTTTAATTTGGCCCCTAGCTGCTCAAACTCCCTCAGCAGAACCTCCTTCCTTGTCCTATCTATGTCGTTGGTACCAACATGGACCATGACAACTGGATCCTCCCCCTCCCACTCCAAGTTTCTCTCCAGCCCAGAGGAGATGTCCTTAACCCTGGCACCGGGCAGGCAACACAGCCTTCAGGACTCTCGCTCTCGGCTGCAAAGAACTCTATCTATCCCCCTAACGATACTATCCCCTACCACTACAACATTATTTTATCCCCCCCCACTTGAATGGCCCCCCACTCCACGGTGCTGTGGCCGGGTTGCTCATCCTCCCCGCAGTCCCCGTTATTTACTCATATTAAACTGTATCTATCCATTGTCTGCCCATTTTCAAAAACAATCTAGGTCCTCATGTAACTTCTTCCCACCCTCCACTGTATTAACTATACTTGCTATTTAGGTGCCATCTGCACATTTTAATATATAGCTACTGGTAACATCTTTCAGAGCATTTATAAAAATGTTGAAAAGTATTGGTCCCAATAACAAGTCTGTGGGACTCTACCTGTCATGTTGCTCAATCCAGAATTCTCCCATTCTCATTCGCTTAGGCTCCTTTCAACCAGACAACTTTCAATCTATATTAGCTTACTTCTATCATTACCAGGTTTGCTGACTTTGTATACTAGTTTCTAATAGGTGCTTTATCAAGTGTCTTCCTAAGATAAAAAATATACATTAGCAACAATTTATCAAAAAATATATAAATTGCTCTTCACTTTTGGAAATTCATGCTGTATTATTATTTAATTTATATGTCCTTCAGTTTTCCTGTTCAGCTGCCTCTACTGCTTCCCCCACACCCCTTGCCCAACAAGCTAAATCTCCTTTCCAGTACTCCGCCTACGATAGCCCTGAAGCCCTATATACTTTTTCCTCCCCTATTGCCCCCCCATGCCATCTGCAAGCTCTCTTGTCCTCGAGACCTACTTCCTGCCTCTCAATCCCATAACCACCCAACCTCCCTTCTTGGCCCCCATGCTAGCTGACGTTGTAAATGGTCTCCTTTCTTCGGACACTTTTCTTCCCTCTCAAAGTTGCCATCAACATCACTCCCTCCTCAAAAATGTGACCTTCAATCTCTATGTTCTCACTAACTATTGCTGCATCTTCAAACTCCCTTTCCTTTCCAAAGTCCTTGAACGCGTTGTTACCTCCCAGATCCGTGCCCACATCTCCCGTACATACCTGTTCCAATCAGGTTTCCACCTCTCCCACAGCACTGAAACAATGCTAACCAAAGTCTCAACCAACATTCTGTTTGATTGTGACCATGGTGCATTATTCCTGCTCATGATCCCTGACCTTTGACATGGTCGATCAGACTAACTTCCTTTAAGGCTTCTTCTCCATTGGCTCGCCTTTCAGACCTTCTTCTGTCTCTTAAAACAACCCTTTATTCTGACCCATCTATAAATCTCCCTTTCTTATTCCTCTCAACCTTTGCCTCTTTAACAGGGTGATCCTGAGCCTGCTTAAATTGATTCCCTCCCCTCCTGTTGCCTTCAGTGCTTCATCTTCTGCAGCCAGTTGAGTGACTTGTTGTGTATTTTCTTGTTTCTTTCTGTCCGTATAACTTATTATAAATTAGTTTAATAAACTACAGTACCTGCTGGTCATTTAGCTATGTATTGCATCAGGCATGGAATTTGCAGTTGGGTATTGAAATGCACATCCTATATAGTCTCTCGTATGCACATTTATGGTTTCCCTTTTCCAGCCTGCTCTATTTAAAAATGAAGAGAATGGATCAGTACAATTATAAATGGATTCAGATAGTCCAAAGTTAAGAACATAAGAAATAGGAGGAGTAGGCCATACAAACCCTCGAGCCTGCTCCACCATTCAATAAGATCATGACTGAACTTTTACATCAATTGTACTTCCCCGCACTTTCGCCTTTTTCCTTGATTCCCTTGGTGCCCAAGAATCTATCGATCTCAGTCTTGAATATACTCAATAACTGAGCATCTACAGCCCTCTGGGGTACAGAATTCCAAAGATTCACAACCCTTTCAGTGAAGAAATTTCTCCTCATCTCAGTCATAAATGGCCGAGCCTTATCCTGAAACTATGACCCCCTAGTTCTACACTCTCCAGCCAGGGGAAACTACCTTTCAGCATCTACCCTGTCAAGCCCGCTAAGAATTTTAGATGTTTCAATGAGATCACCTCAGGCCCATTCTACTCAATTTCTCCTCATAGGCCAGTCCTCTCGCCCAAGGAATCAATCTAGTGAACCTTTGTTGCACCCCCTCTAAGGCAATTATATCCTTCCTTAGTTAAGGAGACCAAAACTGTACACAGTACTACAGGTGTGGTCTCACCAAAGCCCTATATAATTGCAGCCTTGAGCTGGCCTTCCCTGCCTGCCGGGTCTCGCTTAGGGCAGCGATGTCTATGTCGAAATGTCTGAGTTCCCGGGCAACGATAGCAGTACGGCATTCCAGTCTTTCGCTGTTGGGGTTATCCATGAGGGTCCTGACGTTCCAGGTCCCGGACTACATTTTAAAGAATGGAAGATGCCTGTGCGTGAATTCTTTTAACGTGGGGTGGCCGTTGCACACCAGCTACCACACGGGCTTGACAGAGCAAGGTCTTGGTCCAATGGCAAGGGGATCCAAGACGATTGGAGACCAGGCTCTGCTACATCGGCCTAGCACACACACAAAACATACTCCTACTGTCCTCCTCCCTCCTTCCCGCAGATCCTCTCTGCCTGGGTTTCATAGGCTGCAGTGTGGTCCTCCCAAACCCACTGCTGGTCCACGCTGCGTCACTCCTGGGCCTCGACCTTGCTGCTGGGCCCGTCCTCGCCTCTGGACCTCATCCTTGCTCCTGGGTCCCAACCTCGCTGCTGGGCTCATCCTCGCTCCTGGGCCCTGTGCAATTATAGTAGTCCCGGTGCAATTATATCCCATAGTCCACTGGCACCTGCTGGACTACGTCATCGTCCGAGCGAGGGACCGCAAGAACATCCACATCACCCGCACCATGACAGGAGCTGACGACTGCTGGACAGACCACCGCCTGATCTGCTCTATCATCTCCATCAACGTAGCCACAAAACAGCGGCGACAACAGAAGCAATGCCGCAGGAAAATCAATGCTGGAGCACTCAAAAACCCTGCTAAGAAAGCCCTATTCAACCTGCGCCTCACAACCAACCTGGCTACTCCCAGTGATTCAGAGACACAGAGTGTCCACAGCACCTGGTCTGCACTCAAGGCCTCCATAATCAGCACCTGTGAAGAGACGCTCGGTCACTCGACCAGGAAACACCAAGACTGGTTCGACGAGAACGACCAGGAGATCCAGGAGCTAATAAGCCACAAGCACAAGGCATTCCTGATCTGGAAACAGCAACAGAACTCGAGAGCAAGAAAGCAGATCTACAGACGGCTGAAGGCCGAGGTCCAACAAAAAACTTGCGACCGAAAGAACAGATGGTGGGTGGAGAAAGCGTAGGAGATCCAGCAGCTAGTCAACAACCACGACGTGCGTGAATTCTTTAGCGCAGTCAAGACCACCTACGGCCCAAGCACCCAAGGTCCTACCCCACTGCGGGCCAAGAACGGTGAGGTACATATCAACGACAGAGAGGCAGTCAGTGCCCGCTGCAAGGAGCACTTCGAAGATCTTCTTAACCAAGACTCGGTCTTCGACACGAGTGTCCTCAACTCCATCCCGCAGCATGCTACCTGCCACCACCTCAGCACAACGCCAGCCTGGCATGAGGTTGAAAAGGCCATCCAACAACTGAAGAATAACAAGGCCTCAGGAGCAGATGAAATCCTCGCCGAGGTGCTAAAACATGGCGGAGAAGCACTATTGGCGCGAATACATGAACTAATTTCTCTTATTTGGAAGGAGGAGAGCATGCCAGGGGATCTCAGAGACTCCGTAATTGTGACCAGCTTCAAGAAAGGTGACAAGTCCGATTGCGGTAATTAAAGAGGAGTCTTCCTGCTGTCTGCCACAGGGAAAGTCATCGCAAGAATCTTCCTCGATCGCCTTCTCCCAGTGGCTGACGAGCTCCTCCCAGAGTCACAATGTGGATTCCGCCCACTAAGGGGCACAATGGACATGATCTTCACCACGTGTCAACTACAAGAGAAATGCAGGGAACCGCACCAACCGCTGTACATGGCCTTCTTTGACCTCACAAAGGCCTTCGACACTGACAACCGTGAGGGATTATGGAGTGTCCTCAAATTCAGCTGCACTCAAAAGTTTGTCACCATCCTCCGCCTGCTTCACGACAACATGCAAGCCATGATCCTGACCAACGGATCCACCACAGACCCAATTCACATATGGACCAGGCTCAAGCAAGGCTGTGTCATTGCACCAATGCTCTTCTCAATCTTCCTGGCTGCAATGCTCCATCTCACCCTCAGTAAGCTCCCCGCTGGAGTGGAGCTAATCTACAGAACAAATGGGAAACTGTTCAACCGCTGTCGCCTCCAGTCCAGATCCGAGGTTGTCCCATCCTCTGTCATCGAATTACAGTATGCAGACGACGCTTGCGTCTGCGCACACTCTGAGGTCAAATTCCAAATCATCGTCAACACCTTCACTGAAGCATACGAGAGCATGGGCTTTACACTAAACATCCGTAAGACAAAGGTCCTCTACCAGCCTGCCCCTGCCACACAGTACTGCTCCCCGATTATCAAAATCCACGACGAGGCCTTGGACACCGCCTTCAGTGTGCCAGTGCAGCCTTCGGTCGCCTGAGGAAGAGAGTGTTTGAAGATGAGGACCTCAAACCCAGCACCAAGCTCATGCTCTACAGAGCAGTAGTGATACCCGCCCTCCTGTATGCTTCAGCGACATGGACCATGTACAGCAGGCGCCTCAAAGCACTGAAGAGGTACCACCAACGCTGCCTCCGCAAGATCCTGCAAATCCATTGGTAGAATAGGTGCACCAACGTCAGTGTTCTCGCTCAGGCCAACATCCCCAGCATCGAAGCTTTGACCACGCTCGATCAGCTCCGATGGACGGGCCACATCATCCGCATGCTCGATGCGAACTCCCAAAACAAGCGCTCTACTCGGAGCACTGACATGGCAAGAGAGCCCCAGGTGGACAGAGGAAACGCTTCAAGGGCACCCTCAAAGCCTCCTTGAAAAATTGCAACATCCCCACCGACACCTGGGAATCCCTGGCCCAAGACCGCACAAAGTGGAGGAGAAGCATCCGGGAAGGTGACAAACACCTCGTGTCTGTTCACCAGAAACAAGCGGAAGCCAAGCGCAAACAGCAGAAGGAGCGCACGTCAACCCAAGCACACCACCCACCCGCCCCTTCAACCACCGTCTGCCTCATCTGTGACAGAGACTGTAGGTCCCGCATTAGACTCATCAGTCACCTGAGAATTCATTTTTAGTGCGAAAGCAAGTCGTCCTCTGTTCCGAGGGACTGCCTAAGAAGGAGAAGATATAATTGCAGCAAGACTTCCTTACTCTTATACTGCAACCCCATTGCAATAATGTCCTATTTTAAAAGTTTATAAAGTTAAATGATTTGGGCACAATTATTCCAGTTGCAAGAGCGACACCTGGATATAAGTTAATGATACTGCTTTTAGAGGCCACAAACAGGACTATTAGGAAACAGGTGTTATGGATATTACTCAAGCAAAATAGGACAATCATTTTCCTAAGGCTGACATTTGGGGACAATTCTGAGTGCAATCAATATGATTGCACTGTATTGTAGTCTGTGCTATTGTATGGATACACTGCATTCTGTGGAATTGTATAGGTGTATAGTATTCTGTTCCATAGCATTGGTGCATGGCATTCAATGCCATAGTATGGCTGCATTTTACTGTATTCTGTAACATAGTTTAAGTGCACTGCACCACGTTCTGTGCCATAGTATGGGTGCATTGCATTCTGTTTCATATAATGGGTCCACTGTATTCTGTGCTACAATATGATTACATTGCACCACATTATGTGTCAAAGTATGGATGTACTGAACTGCATTCTGTGCTATTGTATGGTGCATATTGTTCTGTGCTTCAGCCAATTCGATTCACTTTACGTGATATCAAGAAATGTCTGAACGCACTGGATACAGCAAAGGCTATGGACCCTGACAACATCCCGGCTATCATGCTGAAGACTTGTGCTCCAGAACTAGCTGTGCCTTTAGCCAAGCTGTTCCAGTACAGCTACAACACAGGCATCTGTCCGACAATGTGGAAAACTGCCCAGCTATGTCCTGTCCACAAATCAAACCCGGTCAATTACCATCCCATCAGTGTACTCTCAATCATCAGCAAAGTGATGGAAGGTGTCCTCGACAGTGCTATCAAGCGGCACTTACTCACCAATAACCTGCTCAATAATGCTCAGTTTGGGTTCTGCCAAGACCACTCAGCTCCCGATCTCATTACAGCCTTGGTCCAAACATGGACAAAGGAGCTGAATTCCAGAGGTGAGGTGAGAGTGACTGCCCTTGACATCAAGGCAACATTTGATCGAGTGTGGCATCAAGGAGCCCCAGTAAAACTGAAGTCAATGGGAATCGGGGGGGGGGGGGGAAACGCTCCACTGGCTGGAGTCATACCTAGCACAAAGGAAGATGCTTGTGGTGGTTTAAAGTCAATCATCACAGCCCCAGGACATTGTTGCAGGAGTTCCTCAGGGCAGTGTCCTAGGCCCAACCATCTTCAGCTGCTTCATCAATGACCTTCCCTCCAACATAAGGTCAGAAATGGGGATGTTCACTGAAGACTGCACAGTGTTCAGTACCATTCACAACTCCTCAGATAATGAAGCAGTCCATGCCCGCATGCAACAAGACCTGAATGACATTCAGGCTTGGGCTGACAAGTGGCAGGTAGCATTCGCACCACAGAAGTGCCAGGCAATGACTATCTCCAACAAGCGAGAGTCTAATCACCTCCCCTTGACATTCAATGGCATTACCATCACCACAACCACCACCGTCAACATTCTGGGGGTTCACCATTGACCAGAAACTTAATTGGACCAGCCACATAAATACTGTATGTGTTCACCATACTGTATTCTATGTCATTGTATGGGTTCATCATACTGCATTCTATATCATTGTATGGGTTCATCATACTGTATTTTGTATCATTATATGGGTTCATCATACTGTATTCTATATCATTGTATGGGTTCATCATACTGTATTTTGTATCATTATATGGGTTCATCATACTGTATTCTATATCATTGTATGGGTTCATCATACTGTATTCTATGTCATTGAATGGGTTCATCATACTGTATTTTATATCATTGAATGGGTTCATCATACTGTATTCTATATCATTGTACGGGTTCATCATACTGTATTCTATATCATTGAATGGATTTATCAGACTGCATTCTATATCATTGAATGTGTTCTCAATACTGTATTCTATATCATTGAATGGGTTCATCATACTGTATTCTATATCACTGAATGTGTTCAAGATAATGCATTCTATATCATTGAATGTGTTCTCAATACTGTATTCTATATCATTGAATGGGTTCATCATACTGTATTCTATATCACTGAATGTGTTCAAGATAATGCATTCTATATCATTGTACGGGTTCATCATACTGTATTCTATATCATTGTACGGGTTCACCATACTGCACTCTATATCATTGTATAAGAACATAAGAAATAAGAGCAGGAGTAGGCCATACGGCCCCTTGATCCTGCTCCGCCATTCAATAAAATCATGGCTGATCAGCGACCTCAATTCCACTTTCCCGCCTGATCTCCATATCCCTTGATTCCCCTAGAGTTCAAAAATCTATCAATCTCAGCATTGAATGTACTCAAAGACTCAGCATTCACAGCCCTCAGGGGCAGAGAATTCCAAAGATTCACAACCCTCTGATTGAAGAAATGTTGCTCATCTCAGTCTTAAATGGCCTAACCCTTATCCTGAGACTATGCCCCCTAGTTCTAGACACTCCAGCCAGGGGAAACAACCTCTCAGCATCTACCCAGTCAATTCCCTTCAGAATCTTGTATGTTTCAATGAGATCATCTCTCATTCTTCTAAACTCCAGAGAGTATAGGCCCATTCTACACAATCTCTCATCATAGGACAGCCCTCTCATCCCAGGAATCAATCTAGTGAACCTTCGTTGCACCGCCTCCAAGGCAATTATATCCTTCCTTAGATAAGGAGTCCAGAACTGTGCACAGTACTCCAGGTGTGGTCTCACCAAGGCCCTGTACAATTGTAGCAAGACTTCCTTACTCTTATACTCCAACCCCCTTGCAATAAAGGCCAACATGCCATTTAACTTCCTTACTGCTTGCTGTACCTGCATGCTAGCTTTCTGTGTTTCTTGCACAAGGACACCTAAATCTCTCTGAACACCAACAAGTTTCACACCATTTAAAAAAATTCTGTTTTTCTATTCTTCCTACCAAAGTGAATAACCTCACAGTTCCCTACATTATACTCCATCTGCCATCTTACTGCCCATTCACTTAGTCTATCTATAGCCCTTTGCAGACTCGTCGTGTTCTCCTCACAGCTTACTGTCCCACCTAGCTTTGTATCATCAGCAAACTTGGATCATTACACTCGGTCCCTTCATCTAGATCATTAATATAGATTGTAAATAACTGAGGCCCCAACACTGATCTTTGCGGCACCCCACTAGTTACAGCCTGCCAACCTGAAAAAAATCTGTTTATCCCTACTCTCTGTTTTCTATCCGTTAACCAATCCTCTATCCATGCTATTATATTACCCCCAATTCCGTGAGCCCTAATCTTGTGAAAGAACCTTTTATGTGGCACATTATCAAATGTCTTTTGGAAATCCAAATATACTACATCCATTGGTTCCCCTTTATCTACCATGCTAGTTACATCCTCAAAAAACTCTAATAAATTTGTCAAACACGATTTCCCTTTCATAAAACCATGTTGACTTTGCCTAATCATGTTATGATTTTCTAAGTGCCCTGATACCACTTCCTTAACAATGGATTCCAGCATTTTCCTGACGACTGTTATCAGGCTAACTGGCCTGTAGTTCCCTGTTTTTTCTCTCCCTCCTTTCTTGAATAGCGGTGTTACATTTGCGACCTTCCAATCCGCTGGGACCATTCCAGAATCTAGGGAATTTTGGAAGATCACAAGAAATGCATCCACTATCTCTTCAGCCACCTCTTTTAGAACCCCTGGACGTAGGCTGTCAGGTCCAGGGGATTTGTAGGCTTTTAGTCCCATTCGTTTCTCTAGTACTTTTTCTCTACTTATATTAATTACGTTAAGTTCCTCACCCTCATTCGACCCTTGGTTTCCCACCATTTTTTTATGCTTTTTGTGACTTCCACTGTGAAGACAGGTACAAAATATTTGTTTAACGTTTCTGCCATTTCCTTATTCCCCATAATAATTTCTCCTGTCTCAGCCTCTAAGGGATGAACATTTGCTACTCTCTTCCTTTTTACATGTAGAAGCTCTTACAATCAGCTTTTATATTTCTTGCTAGTTTTCACTCATATTCTATTTTTTCCCTTTTTATCAATTTTTGGTCAACCTTTGCTGGTTTCTGAAACTCTCCCAATCCTCAGGCTTACGATTATTCTTTGCAACATTAAAAGCTTTTTCTTTCAATCTAATGATATCCTTAACTTCTTTAGTTACCCACGGTTGGATCACTTTTCCCATAGAGTTTTTGTTTCTCAATGGAATGTATTTTTGTTGAGAATTATGAAATATTTCTTTAAATGCTAGCCACTGCTTAACTACCGCCATACCTTTTAATCTATTTTTTCCAATCTACCTTAGCCAACTCGCCCCTCATACCTATGTAATTGGCTTTATTTAAGTTTAAGACTCTAGTTTCGGACTTAGGCAAGTCACTCTCAAAATTAATGTGAAATTCTATCATAGTAGGATCACTCTTCCCCCGAGGATCCTTTACTATGATATTGCTAATTAACCCTGTCTCATTACACAGTACAAGATCTAAAATATCCTGTTCCCTGGTTGGTTCCATGACGTATTGTTCTAGGAAACTGTCCCGAAAGCATTCCATGAACTCGTCCTCCCGACTACCCTTGCCAATTTGATTTGTCCAGTCTATCTGAAGATTAAAGACCCCCAAGATTATTGCATTACATTTGTTGCAAGCTCCTACTATCTCTTGATTAATAATCTGTCCAAAGGTACAGCTACTGTTAGGGGGCCTATATACTACTCCCACCAATGTTTTCTGCTCCTTGTTATTCCTTATCTCCACCCATACTGATTCTACTTCCTGATCTTCCAAGCTGAGATCCTTTCTCGCTACTGTCCTTATTTCATCCTTTATTATCAGGGGTTTTTGCCCTTCTTTTCCATTCTGCCTGTCTTTTCGAAAAGTCAAGTACTGTGGGACCTTGGCCACCTTGCAACCATGTCGCTGTACGGCTATTAGATCAAACCCATTTATCTCTATTTGTGCCACGAGTTCGTCTAGCTTGTTACGAATGCTTCATGCATTCAGATAAAGTGCCTTTAATTTAAATTTTTTACCCTTATTCCGTGCTTTGACCTTATTCTCTGCTGCACTGCTACCGTTAAACTCTCTGGGGGAAAAATTCAGTTGGTTGCGCCACCTGTTAGCGCCTTAAGAGGGCGCTAAGTGGGGCGCAAACCAACTAGCGCCCGGGCGCGGCACTGCCCACACCTCCCGCCAAATTCAGCGGGAGGTTAGTGGTGGTGCTAACAGGTAGCGCTGCGCCGCTGGTGATGACGTCATTGGTGTGCGCAGCGCCACGCTCACGCCCCGGCCGCGATCTTTGGGAGCGCCCCCTGATTTACCGCTGGACGCTATGTCCGAAAGGGTCAGGTAGCGTACCTGCGGCCGGCGAGGCGCAATTTAAAGGCGAGGTGCGGGGCGGCCATTTTTGTTGCTGGCCGCCTGCCAGCAC
This sequence comes from Somniosus microcephalus, assembly GCF_052327205.1. Taxonomy (NCBI): domain Eukaryota; kingdom Metazoa; phylum Chordata; class Chondrichthyes; order Squaliformes; family Somniosidae; genus Somniosus; species Somniosus microcephalus. The sequence goes on along the minus strand of NC_141000.1, from coordinate 60,783,706 downwards.
CTGCCTGCGCTCCCGTCCCCGGCCTTCTGAACGCCCCCCCCACCGCGGAGTGCCGGCTGTGCTCCAAGAGCCCGGCACTTCTCTTGGGTGCTGGGCTCTCTTGCCTGCACTCCCGATCCCCGGGGGCCCAGCTGGGCCCCAGGTCGCGCTGCACAAGGCCCCTCCCCTTTAAGAAGGGGAGGAAGGCCTGCAATACCGCAGCGCGATGTGCTGCAGCGTGTGGTGCTGCGGCACGTAGCGCCACGATATTCACTTGCAGCACCCCAAGAGGGAGGCAGGGCGCTTCCAGTAGCGCCCCGCTTCCCTCTTGGGGCGCAACCACTCAATTTCCGGCGTGGGGGCGCTAATTTTTCCAGGGCGCTACTTTTAGTGCCCCGGCGAAGTGAGCGCCTCAATTGGGGCGCTACTCAATTTTTAGCCCTCTGTCCCTTCCTGTCACACTCTGCTTATTTTTACCCAAATCGCTACACTGCTCTATTGCCTTGACCTTTCTCTTTAGATTTCTAAATTTCCCCTCAGCTGACCCCTCCCTCCCCTTTTTTAGTTTAAAGCCCTATCTACAGCCCAATTATACGATTCGCCAGGACGCTGGTCCCAGCCCGGTTTAAGTGGAGCCCGTTTCGATGAAACAGCTCCCTCGTTCCCCAGTATTGGTGTCAGTGCCCTATGAATTGAAACCCCTTTTACCCACACCACTCTTTGAGCCATGCATTTAACTCTCTGATCTGCTCGACCCTATGCCAATTTGCACATGGCTCAGGTAGTAATCCAGAGATTATTACCCTTGTGGTTCTGCTTATTCATTTAGACCCTAGCTCCTCAAACTCCCTCAGCAGAACTTCATTGTTAGTTTTACCTATGTTGTTGGTTCCTACATGGACCAAGACAATTGGATCCTCCCCCTCCCACTCCAAGTTCTTCTCCAGCCGTGACGAGATATCCTTAACCCTGGCACCGGGCAGGCAACACAGCTTTCGGGACTCTCTTTCACGGCTGCAGAGAACAGTACCTATCCCCCTGACTATACTGTCCCCTAGCACTAGCACATTCCTTCCTCTCCCCCCACTTGAATGGCCCCCTGTACCAAAGTACCATGGTCAATTTGCCCTTGTACCTGTTGGGCAAGGTCCAAGGCTGAGTCTCATCCATCACTCCATCCTGGGTCCCCAGACCTTCCTGACTTGCACTCAAACCCTCCTGTCCCTGACCACTGATGAACTCTAAAGTACTAATTAACCTAAAGGGTGTGACTGCCACCTGGAACAAAGTGTCCAGGTAACTCACCCCCTCCCTGATGCATCACAATGTCTGCAGTTCGTACTCCAACTCAACAATTTTGAGCCAAAGTTCCGCGAGTTGCAGACACTTACTGCAGATGTGGTTGCTGGGGATTGCGATGCTGTCCAAAAACTCCAACATGCTGCAGTTACGATACACCACCTGCCCTACCATCTCTAACCTTGTTTTATTAATTAATTAATTAGTTTAAGATTTTATTCAATTGCTAATTTAAGTTTATTGTTTGATTATTTCATTTAGTTTTGTTATTAATTTAATTAGTAGTAGCAAGTTACAGTTTCTCAGCACTTAACTTAACCGCCTTCTCTAACTAAGAGAGAAAAAAAGAGCTGTAATACTCACCAATCAATCACCTACGTGTTCTCCTGTGATGTCACTCTTTGAGGTTGTTTTTGAATCGGAGACTCCTTGCAGCCACTGCTTTACTTCAGGTCTGCTCTCGGGAGCTATTTACACTCTCACCGCTGTCGCTGCTTTAATTCAGCTCCACTCCCGGGCCGCTCTTTATCCTTTCAACGCTGCCGCTGCTTTGGTTTCGCCACACTGTATTCTATATCATTGTAGGGTTCATCATACTGTATTCTATATCATTGTAGGGTTCATCATACTGTATTCTATATCATTGAATGGGTTCATCATACTGTATTCCATATCATTGTAGGGTTCATCATAGTGTATTCTATATCATTGTAGGGTTCATCATACTGTATTCTGTATCATTGAATGGGTTCATCACACTGTATTCTATATCATTGTAGGGTTCATCATAGTGTATTCTATATCATTGTAGGGTTCATCATACTGTATTCTGTATCATTGTAGGGTTCATCATACTGTATTCTGTATCATTGTAGGGTTCATCATACTGTATTCTATATCATTGTAGGGTTCATCATACTGTATTCTGCATCATTGAATGGGTTCATCATACTGTATTCTGTATCATTGTAGGGTTCATCATACTGTATTCTATATCATTGTAGGGTTCATCATACTGTATTCTGTATCATTGTAGGGTTCATCATACTGTATTCTATATCATTGTAGGGTTCATCATACTGTATTCTGTATCATTGTAGGGTTCATCATACTGTATTCTATATCATTGTAGGGTTCATCATACTGTATTCTGCATCATTGAATGGGTTCATCATACTGTATTCTGTATCATTGTAGGGTTCATCATACTGTATTCTATATCATTGTAGGGTTCATCATACTGTATTCTATATCACTGAATGGGTTCATCATACTGTATTCTATATCATTGAATGGGTTCATCATACTGTATTCTGTATCATTGAATGGGTTCATCATTCTGTATTCTGTATCATTGTAGGGTTCATCATACTGTATTCTATATCATTGTAGGGTTCATCATACTGTATTCTATATCACTGAATGGGTTCATCATACTGTATTCTATATCATTGAATGGGTTCATCATACTGTATTCTGTATCATTGAATGGGTTCATCATACTGTATTCTATATCATTGAATGGGTTCATCATACTGTATTCTGTATCATTGAATGGGTTCATCATACTGTATTCTATATCATTGAATGGGTTCATCATACTGTATTCTATATCATTGAATGGGTTCATCATACTGTATTCCATATCATTGAATGGGTTCATCATACTGTATTCCATATCATTGAATGGGTTCATCATACTGTATTCTATATCATTGAATGGGTTCATCGTACTGTATTCTATATCATTGAATGGGTTCATCATACTGTATTCTATATCATTGAATGGGTTCATCATACTGTATTCCATATCATTGAATGGGTTCATCATACTGTATTCCATATCATTGAATGGGTTCATCATACTGTATTCTATATCATTGAATGGGTTCATCATACTGTATTCTATATCATTGAATGGGTTCATCATACTGTATTCCATATCATTGAATGGGTTCATCATACTGTATTCTATATCATTGAATGGGTTCATCATACTGTATTCTATATCATTGTAGGGTTCATCATACTGTATTCCATATCATTGAATGGGTTCATCATACTGTATTCTATATCATTGTAGGGTTCATCATACTGTATTCCATATCACTGAATGGGTTCATCATACTGTATTCTATATCATTGAATGGGTTCATCATACTGTATTCTATATCATTGAATGGGTTCATCATACTGTATTCCATATCATTGAATGGGTTCATCATACTGTATTCTATATCATTGAATGGGTTCATCATACTGTATTCTATATCATTGTAGGGTTCATCATACTGTATTCTATATCATTGTAGGGTTCATCATACTGTATTCGATATCATTGAATGGGTTCATCATACTGTATTCTATATCATTGTAGGGTTCATCATACTGTATTCTATATCATTGTAGGGTTCATCATACTGTATTCTATATCATTGTAGGGTTCATCATACTGTATTTCATATCATTGAATGGGTTCATCATACTGTATTCTATATCACTGAATGGGTTCATCATACTGTATTCTATATCATTGAATGGGTTCATCATACTGTATTCTATATCATTGTAGGGTTCATCATACTGTATTCTATATCATTGTAGGGTTCATCATACTGTATTCTATATCATTGAATGGGTTCATCATACTGTATTCTATATCATTGAATGGGTTCATCATACTGTATTCTATATCATTGAATGGGTTCATCATACTGTATTCTATATCATTGAATGGGTTCATCATACTGTATTCCATATCATTGAATGGGTTCATCATACTGTATTCTATATCATTGAATGGGTTCATCATACTGTATTCCATATCATTGAATGGGTTCATCATACTGTATTCTATATCATTGAATGGGTTCATCATACTGTATTCTACATCACTGAATGGGTTCATCATACTGTATTCTATATCATTGTAGGGTTCATCATACTGTATTCTGTATCATTGAATGGGTTCATCATACTGTATTCTATATCATTGTATGGGTTCATCATACTGTATTCTATATCATTGTATGTGTCCATACACTATTCTGTATCATTGTATGGGTTCATCATACTGTATTCTGTATCATTGTATGTGTTCATCATACCGTATTCGATATCATTGTATGTGTTCATCATACAGTATTCTACATCATTGTATGGGTTCATCATACTGTATTCTATATAATTTTAGGGGTTCATCATACAGTATTCTATATCATTGTATGGGATCATCACACTGTATTTTCTATCATTGAATGGTTTCATAATAGTGTATTCTAATCATTAAATGTGTTTATCATACTGTATTCTATACCATTAAGTGCGTATATCATACTGTATTCTATATCATTGTATGTGTTCATCGTACTGTATTCTATATCATTGTATGGGTTTATCATGATGTATTCTATATCATTGAATGGGTTCATCATACTGTATTCTATATCATTGTATGGGTTCATCATACTGTATTCTATATCATTGAATGGGTTCATGCTGTATTCTACATCATTAGATTGGTACATCATACTGTATTCTATATCATTAGATGGGTTTGTAGGAATGTCTAGTTCCTATCCAAAAGACTGAGGTCCACTCAGGCGATCAACTAAACAAGGTTTAATGAAAAGTAACAGAGTTTAACAGATAACTACAGGAGAACATCGAATATAGGTCTAGTCAGTTTGGAGGCTCCACAAGGACTGCTAGGGTGGTCCTGTGGCTAACGTCATGACGTCATCACGTTATTCCCGCCGGTGGGGGATCACGTGATGAACGGCGTGACGTCATCGCGTTTACCCGCGCTATTAAAGTGATCGCGCTCTGTACATGTAAACAGTGAAAACAAAGATACAGACTCAGGCTGTAGCCAACATATTATTAAAGGGAATTATATACAATTGACTGGAGTCCCTTAGTGGGTCCACCACGTGCGCCCCCCCCCCCAGAATTGTCCTTAATAGCAAAAGTAAAATGGCGAGGAGGCCTGACAAGCCTGTCAGAACGACTTCTGTAGCCTTGAAGTGGAAGCTGATGGACGGCGGGCGAGCTGGCGGGTGGTTGTGGTTGATCAGGCACAGCGACTGTGGGCTGTCGGCCACGTTTCAGCGGTTGTGCGATCTCGACTGGGCGGTCAAGGTCCAAGTGAGCCGGCTTCAACCGGTCAACCGAAATGTGGTCCGGTTTACCACCGACATCGACCGAAAAAGATTTGTCTCCTGGCTCTATCACACGGAAAGGACCAGTGTAAGGGGGTTTGAGTGGGTCCCGATGAGCGTCGGGGTGGATAAACATATAGTCGGTGTTCTTCAGCTCAGCTGGGACGTGGGAGTTCTGCAAGCCGTGATGCGACGTAGGCACTGGAGCGAAACTTCTGGCTACCTCCTGGTGGCTGATGAGCTGCTGGGACGCGGACCATGGATCTGTTGGAGACGGAAGGAAATCCCCTGGTACGCGTAGTGGCTGGCCATATACGAGCTCCGCCGAGGATGATTGAAGATCTTCTTTAGGTGCCGTACGAAGACCCAAAAGGACCCATGGAAGCCTGTCCACCCAGCCCGCGCCTTGAAGGCTGGCTCGCAGTGCGGCTTTGAGCGACCTGTGGAATCGTTCGCACAAGCCGTTCGCCTGTGGATGGTAGGCGGTGGTGCGATGTAGCTTGACGCTGAGCCCCTGAGCCACAGCGTTCCAGAGCTCCGAAGAAAATTGCGGGCCACGATCGGACGAGATGTCTGCCGGTAGCCCGAAGCGGGCAACCCAAGAGGTGATGAATGCCCTGACGACGTCTGCGGAAGTGGTGGAAGACAGAGGAACTGCCTTCAGCCATTGAGTGGTGCGGTCCACCATTGTAAGCAGATGAGTAAACCCGTGCGAAGGCGGAAGTGGCCCCACCAGGTCCACATGCACATGATCAAACCTACGTTCCGGAATGACGAAAGTGGCTAATGGAGCCTTGACGTGACGCTGCACCTTGGCCTTTTGGCAGACCACGCAGCTGTTGGCCCAGTCGCGAACATCCATGTGCATGCCCCGCCACACGAATTTGGACGACATCAACCGTTGCGAGGCCTTCATGCCAGGGTGCGACAACCCGGGATGGCGTCAAAAACTTTTCGGCGCCAGGCGACCGGGACGATAGGGCGAGGATCTCCTACGGAGACATCGCAGAGTAGCGTAGTGCCCGCGGCATGGAATTTGACGTTGGCCGCTTGGAGGCTAGAGGGGTTGGTTCTGTAAGATTGGACCTCCGGATCCGAAGCTTGATCCGCAGCCATGAGGGCATAGTCGATGCCGAGCTGGACTGCATGAATGGTCGCGCGGGAGAGGCAATCCGCCACCAGGTTGTCCTTACCGGAGACGTGCTGAATGTCAGTGGTGAATTCTGAGATAAACGTCAACTGACGTTGTTGCCGAGCTGAGTACGGTTCGGCGGTCTTGGCCATAGCGAACGTTAGTGGCTTATGGTCCACAAAAGCTGTGAACGGACGTCCCTCCTGCAAGAACCGGAAATGGCGGATGGCCAGAAAAAGGGCCAGCAACTCCCGGTCGAACGTGCTGTACTTTCGTTCGTTTCGCCGTAGTTGACGGCTGAAAAACGCCAGCGGTTGCCACGTCCCATGCACCTACTGTTCCCGCACTGCGCCGATGGCGTAGTCTGACGCATCGGTGGTAAGGGCGATGGTGGCACCTGGCAGCGGGTGTGCCAGCATGGTTGCGTTGGCTAAAGCGTCTTTTGTGTCGACGAACGCCCGGTCCATATCGACCGTCCAGCTGATCGGATCCTTGCCGGACTTGCCCTTGAGGGCCTCGTACAGGGGCTGCATGAGCAGAGCTGCATTAGGGATGAACCGGTGATAAAAATTTACCATCCCGAGGAACTCCTGCAGAGCCTTGACGGACTGCGGGCGCGGGAACGAAGTAACTGCCCCCACCTTCGTTTGCAGGGGAATTGCGCTGTCTGACGTGATGCGATGGCCTAAAAAATAAATCTGCTGCAGGCCGAACTGGCACTTGGCCGGGTTGATGATCAAGCCGTGTTGACTGAGGCGTCTAAAGAGGGTGCGCAAATGGCAGATGTGCTCCTCTTTATTAGGGCTGGCGATGAGGATGTCGTCGAGGTAGACGAAGAGAAACTTGAGGTCCCGAAGCACGGAGTCCATCAAGCGCTGGAAAGCCTGTGCAGCGTTCTTCAATCCAAACGGCATCCGCAGAAATTCAAACAGGCCGAATGGGGTGATGACTGCAGTTTTCGGGACGTATTGCGGGTGTACGGGGACCTGGTGGTAGCCACGGACGAGGTCGACTTTTGAAAAAATGGTATCTCCCGCTAAATGTGAAGAGAAATCCTGAATATGAGGGATCGGGTACCGATCAGGAGTAGTGGCGTCGTTCAGGCATCGGTAGTCACCGCAAGGCCGCCATCCGCCGCCAGGTTTCGGAACAATGTGGAGAGGCGCAGACCAGGGACTATTCGACTGGCGAATAATCCCTAGCCGCTCCATCGTGTCGAACTCCGCTCTCGCAGCCGCGAGCTTGCCAGGTTCGAGGCGCCGGGCCCGTGCGTAGACCGGGGAGCCAGTAGTGGTGATGTGGTGTTCGACACCATGTTTCATGGCCGTGGAAGAGAAAGTGGGTTTGGTCAGGTCTGGGAAATCTCCGAGGAGACGAGTGAAGTCATCCGGAGGTGGGGACGTGCAGGAGACAGTGCGCACCACGGTGTTACCGCGGTAGCACGGGATGGAGTGAAAAGTGGCCGCATTGATCAACCGGCGGTGCCGTACATCCACCAGGAGGGCGTTGGCGCACAAAAAATCCGCCCCGAGGATGGCTTGAGAGACTTTGGCCATGATGAAATCCCAATAAAACCGCTGGCCGCCGACACACACCCACCCGCCAGCTTCCGAAGGACCGAATGGCCCCGCCATTAGCTGCCTGGAGGGAGGGGCCGTGCCCTCCGACTTGTAGATCAAGATCTGACGCGGGTAGGATGCTACACTGCGGCCCGGTGTCGCAAAGGAAACGTCGACCAGATCGGGAGTCATTGATGAAGAGGAGTTTTCGCGAATTACCGACTGCCATCGCAGGCACGGGGCACTCGTTATAACCGGTCCTCTTTCGACAGGGTGGCTGCTGGTTTTTTTTGAGCGAAAAACTGCAGGGAGGGCGGCCGCATCTTGCTTTCACGCCAAAACAGGCGTGGTAGAAGCACAACCCCGCAGGTTGAGGGGCTGGAGCGGCATCTGTGGGGGATGGGCGCCTCGTGGCAGCGCAGTACTGCTGTGTCACCGCGAAGATCTTGTCCGCATCGGCAGCCAGCTCTGCGCAGTCGGTGACTTCCGACCTGGCTAAGGCAGCCTGAACTTGCTCCGGTAGCTGGCTGAGGAAAAGCTCCCTGAAGAGGAAGCATTCCGGTTCGGAGCCCAGGAGCGTGAGCATTTGGCTCATGAGCTCGGAGGTTTGGAGTCCCCGAGGCCGGGCATATTGAGCAGCCGGCGGGCGCGCTCCGACTTCGTGAGCCCGAAGACCTGTAACAACCGCTCCTTTATCGTATCATACTTGCGATCTTCTGGTGGATTACCAAGCAGGCTGACGATCCACGAGGCTGTGGCGCTGTTGAGGGCGGACACCACGTGATAGTAACGGGTCTGATCCGCAGTGATGTTCCTGATGGCGAACTGGGCTTCAGCCTGGGTGAACCACACGGCTGGCTGTTGCTCCCAGAACTATGGTAGCTTCAAAGCAACGGCGTTCGACTCCATGTTCAGTAACTTCTGCGAAAACCATTCGCAAAAGTCGGGGTCACCAATGTAGGAATGTCTAGTTCCTATCCAAAAGACTGAGGTCCACTCAGGCGATCAAATAAACGAGGTTTAATGAAAAGTAACAGAGTTTAACAGATAACTACAGGAGAACATCGAATATAGGTCTAGTCAGTTCGAAGGCTTCACGAGGACTGCTAGGGCGGTCCCATGGCTGACGTCATGATGTCATCACGTTTTTCCCGCCGGTGGGGGATCACGTGATGAACGGCGTGATGTCATCGCGTTTACCCGCGCTATTAAAGTGACCGTGCTCTGTACATGTAAACAGTGAAAACAAAGATACAGACTCAGGCTGTAGCCAACATATTATTAAAGGGAATTATATACAATTGACTGGAGTCCCTTAGTGGCTCCGCCACAGGTTCATCATGCTGTATTCTATATCATTGAATGGGTTCATCATACTGTATTCTATATCATTGAATGTGTTCATCATGCTGTATTCTATATCAATGAATGGGTTCACCATCCTGTATTATATATCATTGAATGTGTTCATCATTCTGTATTCTATGTCATTGTATAGGTTCATCATACTGTATTCTTAATCACTGTATGGATTCATCATACTGTATTCTATATCATTGAATGATTCATCATACTGTATTCTATATCAGTAGATGGGTTTGACGTAACAAAACTCACTACGCACTTGGTTTGAGTATAAAGCAAGGCTTTAATCAACTTGTTTCAGAACATGGAGGTCTAGTTGTACTTCACTAGTTCCTGTTTACAAAATTTCCCTGGCAAGCTGGGCCCACACCCGAGTATCTATACTCCTTTGACGGTGCTACCAGCTGGCCGTCCAGCATTATTTCATGACTAGTTTCTTGATGATGATGAGATTTATAACAGGGTTCATCATACTGTATTCTATATCATTGTATAGGTTCATCATACTGTATTCTATAACATTGTATGGGTTCATCGTACTGTATTCTATATCATTGTATAGGTTCATCATACTGTATTCTATACCATTGTATAGGTTCATCATACTGTATTCTATATCATTGAATGGGTTCATCAGACTGTATTCTACATCATTGTATAGGTTAATCATACTGTATTCTACATCATTGTATAGGTTCATCATACTGTATTCTATACCATTGTATGGGTTCATCATACTGTATTCTATATTATTGAATGGGTTCACCATACTGTATTCTATATCATTGTATGGGGTCATCATACTGTATTCTTTATCATTGTATAGGTCCATCATACTGTATTCTATACCATTGTATAGGTTCATCATACTGTATTCTATATTATTGAATGGGTTCAACATACTGTATTCTATATCATTGAATGGGTTCATCATACTGTATTCTACATCATTGTATAGGTTCATCATACTGTATTCTATACCATTGTATAGGTTCATCATACTGTATTCTATACCATTGTATGGGTTCATCATACTGTATTCTATATCATTGTATAGGTTCATCATACTGTATTCTATACCATTGTATAGGTTCATCATACTGTATTCTATATTATTGAATGGGTTCACCATACTGTATTCTATATCATTGAATGGGTTCATCATACTGTATTCTATATCATTGTATAGGTTAATCATACTGTATTCTACATCATTGTATAGGTTCATCATACTGTATTCTATACCATTGTATGGGTTCATCATATTGTATTCTATATTATTGAATGGGATCATCATACTGTATTCTATATCATTGTATAGGTTAATCATACTGTATTCTACATCATTGTATAGGTTCATCATACTGTATTCTATACCATTGTATGGGTTCATCATACTGTATTCTATATTATTGAATGGGTTCACCATACTGTATTCTATATCATTGAATGGGTTCATCATACTGTATTCTATATCATTGTATAGGTTAATCATACTGTATTCTATAGCATTGTATGGGTTCATCATACTGTATTCTATCATTGCACGGATTCATAATGTATTCTATATCATTGAATGGGTTCATCATACTGTATTCTATACCATTGTATGGGATCATGCTGTATTCTATATCATTGAATTGGCTCATACTCTATTCTATATCATTGTATGGGTTCATCATACTGTATTATATAGCATTGTACGGTTCACCATACTGTATTCTGCATCATTGTATGGGTTCATCATACTGTATTCTATATCATTGGACGGGTTCATCATACTGTATTGTATATCATTGAATGGGTTTATCATACTGTATTATATATCATTGTATGTGTTCATCACACTGTATTCTATATCATTGTATGGGTTCATCATACTGTATTCTATATCATTGTATGGGTTCATCATACTGTATTCTATATCATTGTACGGGTTCATCATACTGTATTCTATATCATTGTATCGGTTCATCATACTGTATTCTATATCATTGTATGGGTTCATCATAATGTATTCTACATCATTGTATGTGTTCATCATACAGTATTCTATGTCATTGTATGGGTGCATCATACTGTATTCGATATCATTGTACGGGTTTATCATACTGTATTCAATATCACTGTATGCGTTCATCATAATGTATTCTATATCATTGTATGGGTCCATCACAATGTATTCTATATAATTGTATGAGTTCATCATACTGTATTCTATATCATTGAATGTGTTCATCATAATGTATTCTATATCATTGAACGCGTTCATCATACTGTATTCTATGTCATTGAATTGGTTCATCATGCTGTATTCTATATCATTGTATGTGTTCATCATACTGTAGTCTATATCATTGAATGGGTTCATCATAATGTATTCTATATCATTGTATGGGTTCATCATACTGTATTCTATATCATCATATGAGTTCATCATACTGTATTCTATACCATTGAATGGGCTCCTCATACTGTATTCTATATCATTGTATGAGTTCAACATACTGAATTCTATATTATTGAATGGGTACATCATACAGCATTCCATGTCCTTGAATGGGTTCATCATACTGTATTCTATATCATTGTGAGTTCCTCATACTGTATTCTATATCATTGAATGGGTTCATCATACTGTATTATATATCATTGAATGGGTTCATCATACTGTATTCTGTATCATTGTATGGGTTCATCATGCTGTATTCTATATCATTGAATGGGTTCCTAATATTGTATTCTATGTCTTTATATAGGTTCATCATACTGTATTCTGTATCATTGTATGTGTTCATCATACCGTATTCGATATCATTGTATGTGTTCATCATACAGTATTCTACATCATTGTATGGGTTCATCATACTGTATTCTATATAATTTTAGGGGTTCATCATACAGTATTCTATATCATTGTATGGGATCATCACACTGTATTTTCTATCATTGAATGGTTTCATAATAGTGTATTCTAATCATTAAATGTGTTTATCATACTGTATTCTATACCATTAAGTGCGTATATCATACTGTATTCTATATCATTGTATGTGTTCATCGTACTGTATTCTATATCATTGTATGGGTTTATCATGATGTATTCTATATCATTGAATGGGTTCATCATACTGTATTCTATATCATTGTATGGGTTCATCATACTGTATTCTATATCATTGAATGGGTTCATGCTGTATTCTACATCATTAGATTGGTACATCATACTGTATTCTATATCATTAGATGGGTTTGTAGGAATGTCTAGTTCCTATCCAAAAGACTGAGGTCCACTCAGGCGATCAACTAAACAAGGTTTAATGAAAAGTAACAGAGTTTAACAGATAACTACAGGAGAACATCGAATATAGGTCTAGTCAGTTCGGAGGCTCCACAAGGACTGCTAGGGTGGTCCTGTGGCTAACGTCATGACGTCATCACGTTATTCCCGCCGGTGGGGGATCACGTGATGAACGGCGTGACGTCATCGCGTTTACCCGCGCTATTAAAGTGATCGCGCTCTGTACATGTAAACAGTGAAAACAAAGATACAGACTCAGGCTGTAGCCAACATATTATTAAAGGGAATTATATACAATTGACTGGAGTCCCTTAGTGGGTCCACCACGTGCGCCCCCCCCCCCAGAATTGTCCTTAATAGCAAAAGTAAAATGGCGAGGAGGCCTGACAAGCCTGTCAGAACGACTTCTGTAGCCTTGAAGTGGAAGCTGATGGACGGCGGGCGAGCTGGCGGGTGGTTGTGGTTGATCAGGCACAGCGACTGTGGGCTGTCGGCCACGTTTCAGCGGTTGTGCGATCTCGACTGGGCGGTCAAGGTCCAAGTGAGCCGGCTTCAACCGGTCAACCGAAATGTGGTCCGGTTTACCACCGACATCGACCGAAAAAGATTTGTCTCCTGGCTCTATCACATGGAAAGGACCAGTGTAAGGGGGTTTGAGTGGGTCCCGATGAGCGTCGGGGTGGATAAACATATAGTCGGTGTTCTTCAGCTCAGCTGGGACGTGGGAGTTCTGCAAGCCGTGATGCGACGTAGGCACTGGAGCGAAACTTCTGGCTACCTCCTGGTGGCTGATGAGCTGCTGGGACGCGGACCATGGATCTGTTGGAGACGGAAGGAAATCCCCTGGTACGCGTAGTGGCTGGCCATATACGAGCTCCGCCGAGGATGATTGAAGATCTTCTTTAGGTGCCGTACGAAGACCCAAAAGGACCCATGGAAGCCTGTCCACCCAGCCCGCGCCTTGAAGGCTGGCTCGCAGTGCGGCTTTGAGCGACCTGTGGAATCGTTCGCACAAGCCGTTCGCCTGTGGATGGTAGGCGGTGGTGCGATGTAGCTTGACGCTGAGCCCCTGAGCCACAGCGTTCCAGAGCTCCGAAGAAAATTGCGGGCCACGATCGGACGAGATGTCTGCCGGTAGCCCGAAGCGGGCAACCCAAGAGGTGATGAATGCCCTGACGACGTCTGCGGAAGTGGTGGAAGACAGAGGAACTGCCTTCAGCCATTGAGTGGTGCGGTCCACCATTGTAAGCAGATGAGTAAACCCGTGCGAAGGCGGAAGTGGCCCCACCAGGTCCACATGCACATGATCAAACCTACGTTCCGGAATGACGAAAGTGGCTAATGGAGCCTTGACGTGACGCTGCACCTTGGCCTTTTGGCAGACCACGCAGCTGTTGGCCCAGTCGCGAACATCCATGTGCATGCCCCGCCACACGAATTTGGACGACATCAACCGTTGCGAGGCCTTCATGCCAGGGTGCGACAACCCGGGGATGGCGTCAAAAACTTTTCGGCGCCAGGCGACCGGGACGATAGGGCGAGGATCTCCTACGGAGACATCGCAGAGTAGCGTAGTGCCCGCGGCATGGAATTTGACGTTGGCCGCTTGGAGGCTAGAGGGGTTGGTTCTGTAAGATTGGACCTCCGGATCCGAAGCTTGATCCGCAGCCATGAGGGCATAGTCGATGCCGAGCTGGACTGCATGAATGGTCGCGCGGGAGAGGCAATCCGCCACCAGGTTGTCCTTACCGGAGACGTGCTGAATGTCAGTGGTGAATTCTGAGATAAACGTCAACTGACGTTGTTGCCGAGCTGAGTACGGTTCGGCGGTCTTGGCCATAGCGAACGTTAGTGGCTTATGGTCCACAAAAGCTGTGAACGGACGTCCCTCCTGCAAGAACCGGAAATGGCGGATGGCCAGAAAAAGGGCCAGCAACTCCCGGTCGAACGTGCTGTACTTTCGTTCGTTTCGCCGTAGTTGACGGCTGAAAAACGCCAGCGGTTGCCACGTCCCATGCACCTACTGTTCCCGCACTGCGCCGATGGCGTAGTCTGACGCATCGGTGGTAAGGGCGATGGTGGCACCTGGCAGCGGGTGTGCCAGCATGGTTGCGTTGGCTAAAGCGTCTTTTGTGTCGACGAACGCCCGGTCCATATCGACCGTCCAGCTGATCGGATCCTTGCCGGACTTGCCCTTGAGGGCCTCGTACAGGGGCTGCATGAGCAGAGCTGCATTAGGGATGAACCGGTGATAAAAATTTACCATCCCGAGGAACTCCTGCAGAGCCTTGACGGACTGCGGGCGCGGGAACGAAGTAACTGCCCCCACCTTCGTTTGCAGGGGAATTGCGCTGTCTGACGTGATGCGATGGCCTAAAAAATAAATCTGCTGCAGGCCGAACTGGCACTTGGCCGGGTTGATGATCAAGCCGTGTTGACTGAGGCGTCTAAAGAGGGTGCGCAAATGGCAGATGTGCTCCTCTTTATTAGGGCTGGCGATGAGGATGTCGTCGAGGTAGACGAAGAGAAACTTGAGGTCCCGAAGCACGGAGTCCATCAAGCGCTGGAAAGCCTGTGCAGCGTTCTTCAATCCAAACGGCATCCGCAGAAATTCAAACAGGCCGAATGGGGTGATGACTGCAGTTTTCGGGACGTATTGCGGGTGTACGGGGACCTGGTGGTAGCCACGGACGAGGTCGACTTTTGAAAAAATGGTATCTCCCGCTAAATGTGAAGAGAAATCCTGAATATGAGGGATCGGGTACCGATCAGGAGTAGTGGCGTCGTTCAGGCATCGGTAGTCACCGCAAGGCCGCCATCCGCCGCCAGGTTTCGGAACAATGTGGAGAGGCGCAGACCAGGGACTATTCGACTGGCGAATAATCCCTAGCCGCTCCATCGTGTCGAACTCCGCTCTCGCAGCCGCGAGCTTGCCAGGTTCGAGGCGCCGGGCCCGTGCGTAGACCGGGGAGCCAGTAGTGGTGATGTGGTGTTCGACACCATGTTTCATGGCCGTGGAAGAGAAAGTGGGTTTGGTCAGGTCTGGGAAATCTCCGAGGAGACGAGTGAAGTCATCCGGAGGTGGGGACGTGCAGGAGACAGTGCGCACCACGGTGTTACCGCGGTAGCACGGGATGGAGTGAAAAGTGGCCGCATTGATCAACCGGCGGTGCCGTACATCCACCAGGAGGGCGTTGGCGCACAAAAAATCCGCCCCGAGGATGGCTTGAGAGACTTTGGCCATGATGAAATCCCAATAAAACCGCTGGCCGCCGACACACACCCACCCGCCAGCTTCCGAAGGACCGAATGGCCCCGCCATTAGCTGCCTGGAGGGAGGGGCCGTGCCCTCCGACTTGTAGATCAAGATCTGACGCGGGTAGGATGCTACACTGCGGCCCGGTGTCGCAAAGGAAACGTCGACCAGATCGGGAGTCATTGATGAAGAGGAGTTTTCGCGAATTACCGACTGCCATCGCAGGCACGGGGCACTCGTTATAACCGGTCCTCTTTCGACAGGGTGGCTGCTGGTTTTTTTTGAGCGAAAAACTGCAGGGAGGGCGGCCGCATCTTGCTTTCACGCCAAAACAGGCGTGGTAGAAGCACAACCCCGCAGGTTGAGGGGCTGGAGCGGCATCTGTGGGGGATGGGCGCCTCGTGGCAGCGCAGTACTGCTGTGTCACCGCGAAGATCTTGTCCGCATCGGCAGCCAGCTCTGCGCAGTCGGTGACTTCCGACCTGGCTAAGGCAGCCTGAACTTGCTCCGGTAGCTGGCTGAGGAAAAGCTCCCTGAAGAGGAAGCATTCCGGTTCGGAGCCCAGGAGCGTGAGCATTTGGCTCATGAGCTCGGAGGTTTGGAGTCCCCGAGGCCGGGCATATTGAGCAGCCGGCGGGCGCGCTCCGACTTCGTGAGCCCGAAGACCTGTAACAACCGCTCCTTTATCGTATCATACTTGCGATCTTCTGGTGGATTACCAAGCAGGCTGACGATCCACGAGGCTGTGGCGCTGTTGAGGGCGGACACCACGTGATAGTAACGGGTCTGATCCGCAGTGATGTTCCTGATGGCGAACTGGGCTTCAGCCTGGGTGAACCACACGGCTGGCTGTTGCTCCCAGAACTATGGTAGCTTCAAAGCAACGGCGTTCGACTCCATGTTCAGTAACTTCTGCGAAAACCATTCGCAAAAGTCGGGGTCACCAATGTAGGAATGTCTAGTTCCTATCCAAAAGACTGAGGTCCACTCAGGCGATCAAATAAACGAGGTTTAATGAAAAGTAACAGAGTTTAACAGATAACTACAGGAGAACATCGAATATAGGTCTAGTCAGTTCGAAGGCTTCACGAGGACTGCTAGGGCGGTCCCATGGCTGACGTCATGATGTCATCACGTTTTTCCCGCCGGTGGGGGATCACGTGATGAACGGCGTGATGTCATCGCGTTTACCCGCGCTATTAAAGTGACCGTGCTCTGTACATGTAAACAGTGAAAACAAAGATACAGACTCAGGCTGTAGCCAACATATTATTAAAGGGAATTATATACAATTGACTGGAGTCCCTTAGTGGCTCCGCCACAGGTTCATCATGCTGTATTCTATATCATTGAATGGGTTCATCATACTGTATTCTATATCATTGAATGTGTTCATCATGCTGTATTCTATATCAATGAATGGGTTCACCATCCTGTATTATATATCATTGAATGTGTTCATCATTCTGTATTCTATGTCATTGTATAGGTTCATCATACTGTATTCTTAATCACTGTATGGATTCATCATACTGTATTCTATATCATTGAATGATTCATCATACTGTATTCTATATCAGTAGATGGGTTTGACGTAACAAAACTCACTACGCACTTGGTTTGAGTATAAAGCAAGGCTTTAATCAACTTGTTTCAGAACATGGAGGTCTAGTTGTACTTCACTAGTTCCTGTTTACAAAATTTCCCTGGCAAGCTGGGCCCACACCCGAGTATCTATACTCCTTTGACGGTGCTACCAGCTGGCCGTCCAGCATTATTTCATGACTAGTTTCTTGATGATGATGAGATTTATAACAGGGTTCATCATACTGTATTCTATATCATTGTATAGGTTCATCATACTGTATTCTATAACATTGTATGGGTTCATCGTACTGTATTCTATATCATTGTATAGGTTCATCATACTGTATTCTATACCATTGTATAGGTTCATCATACTGTATTCTATATCATTGAATGGGTTCATCAGACTGTATTCTACATCATTGTATAGGTTAATCATACTGTATTCTACATCATTGTATAGGTTCATCATACTGTATTCTATACCATTGTATGGGTTCATCATACTGTATTCTATATTATTGAATGGGTTCACCATACTGTATTCTATATCATTGTATGGGGTCATCATACTGTATTCTTTATCATTGTATAGGTCCATCATACTGTATTCTATACCATTGTATAGGTTCATCATACTGTATTCTATATTATTGAATGGGTTCAACATACTGTATTCTATATCATTGAATGGGTTCATCATACTGTATTCTACATCATTGTATAGGTTCATCATACTGTATTCTATACCATTGTATAGGTTCATCATACTGTATTCTATACCATTGTATGGGTTCATCATACTGTATTCTATATCATTGTATAGGTTCATCATACTGTATTCTATACCATTGTATAGGTTCATCATACTGTATTCTATATTATTGAATGGGTTCACCATACTGTATTCTATATCATTGAATGGGTTCATCATACTGTATTCTATATCATTGTATAGGTTAATCATACTGTATTCTACATCATTGTATAGGTTCATCATACTGTATTCTATACCATTGTATGGGTTCATCATATTGTATTCTATATTATTGAATGGGATCATCATACTGTATTCTATATCATTGTATAGGTTAATCATACTGTATTCTACATCATTGTATAGGTTCATCATACTGTATTCTATACCATTGTATGGGTTCATCATACTGTATTCTATATTATTGAATGGGTTCACCATACTGTATTCTATATCATTGAATGGGTTCATCATACTGTATTCTATATCATTGTATAGGTTAATCATACTGTATTCTATAGCATTGTATGGGTTCATCATACTGTATTCTATCATTGCACGGATTCATAATGTATTCTATATCATTGAATGGGTTCATCATACTGTATTCTATACCATTGTATGGGATCATGCTGTATTCTATATCATTGAATTGGCTCATACTCTATTCTATATCATTGTATGGGTTCATCATACTGTATTATATAGCATTGTACGGTTCACCATACTGTATTCTGCATCATTGTATGGGTTCATCATACTGTATTCTATATCATTGGACGGGTTCATCATACTGTATTGTATATCATTGAATGGGTTTATCATACTGTATTATATATCATTGTATGTGTTCATCACACTGTATTCTATATCATTGTATGGGTTCATCATACTGTATTCTATATCATTGTATGGGTTCATCATACTGTATTCTATATCATTGTACGGGTTCATCATACTGTATTCTATATCATTGTATCGGTTCATCATACTGTATTCTATATCATTGTATGGGTTCATCATAATGTATTCTACATCATTGTATGTGTTCATCATACAGTATTCTATGTCATTGTATGGGTGCATCATACTGTATTCGATATCATTGTACGGGTTTATCATACTGTATTCAATATCACTGTATGCGTTCATCATAATGTATTCTATATCATTGTATGGGTCCATCACAATGTATTCTATATAATTGTATGAGTTCATCATACTGTATTCTATATCATTGAATGTGTTCATCATAATGTATTCTATATCATTGAACGCGTTCATCATACTGTATTCTATGTCATTGAATTGGTTCATCATGCTGTATTCTATATCATTGTATGTGTTCATCATACTGTAGTCTATATCATTGAATGGGTTCATCATAATGTATTCTATATCATTGTATGGGTTCATCATACTGTATTCTATATCATCATATGAGTTCATCATACTGTATTCTATACCATTGAATGGGCTCCTCATACTGTATTCTATATCATTGTATGAGTTCAACATACTGAATTCTATATTATTGAATGGGTACATCATACAGCATTCCATGTCCTTGAATGGGTTCATCATACTGTATTCTATATCATTGTGAGTTCCTCATACTGTATTCTATATCATTGAATGGGTTCATCATACTGTATTATATATCATTGAATGGGTTCATCATACTGTATTCTGTATCATTGTATGGGTTCATCATGCTGTATTCTATATCATTGAATGGGTTCCTAATATTGTATTCTATGTCTTTATATAGGTTCATCATACAGTATTCTATATCATTGTATGGGTTCATCATACTGTATTCTATATCATTGAATGGGTTCATCATACTCTATTCTATATCATTGAATGGGTTCATCATACGGTATTCTATATCATTGTATGGGTTCATCATACTGTATTCTACATCATTGAATGGGTTCCTAATATTGTATTCTTTTTCATTGAATGGGTTCCTAATACTTTATTCTAGATCATTGAATGGGTTCATCATACTGTATTCTATGTCATTGTATGGGTTCATCATCTTGTATTCTATATCATTGAATGGGTTCATCATACAGTATTCTACATCATTGTATAGGTTCATCATACTGTATTCTATACCATTGTATGGGTTCATCATACTGTATTCTATATCATTGTATAGGTTCATCATACTGTATTCTATACCATTGTATGGGCTCATCGTACTGTATTCTATATTATTGAATGGGTTCACCATACTGTATTCTATATCATTGAATGGGTTCATCATACTGTATTCTATATCAGTGTATAGGTTAATCATACTGTATTCTATAGCATTGTATGGGTTCATCATACTGTATTCTATCATTGCACGGATTCATAATGTATTATATATCATTGGATGGTTTCATCATACTGTATTCTATACCATTGTACGGGATCATGCTGTATTCTATATCATTGAATTGGCTCATACTCTATTCTATATCATTGTATGGGTTCATCATACTGTATTATATAGCATTGTACGGTTCACCATACTGTATTCTATATCATTGAATGGGTTCATCATACTGTATTCTATATCATTGGACGGGTTCATCATGCTGTACTGTGTTCTATATCATTGAACGGGATCATACTGTGTTATATATCATTGTATGAGTTCATCATACTGTATTCTCTATCATTGTATGAGTTCATCATACTGTATTCTATATCATTGTATGTGTTCATCATACTCTATTCTATATCATTGTGAGTTCATCATACTGTATTCTATATCATTGAATGCGTTCATCATACTGTATTCTATGTCACTGAATTGGTTCATCATGCTGTATTCTATATCATTGTATGTGTTCATCATACTGTATTCTATATTATTGAATGGGTTCACCGTACTGTATTCTATATCATTGAATGGGTTCGTCACACTGTATTCTATATCATTGAATGGGTTCTGTCATGAATCTTACCAATCAGGTAGAAATGACTCATGAGATAACACTGGGCAGCCAGCTGGTGGCGCCGTCCAAGGAATGAATAAATACTCGGGCGTGGGCCCAGCTTGCTCAGGACGTTTTTGTAACCAGGAACTAGTGATGTACCTAGTAACTCATGGTTGTGAAACAGTTGATTAAAGCCTTGTTTTATACTCAAACCAAGTGCTTAGTAGTTTTCTTATGTCAATTTAATCAACTGTGTATCAGCTCCACGCTCTGAGTGATTTTGGTAACAGCCAGCTACGACTTCAACTGTAGAAGAGATCTCCGACGTAGTAATCAATCCATCATGGACAAACTACTGAGACCCCCGTCTTGACCTGGACCCGAATTCACCTACAATTGCTAAGGTATGGAAACACTGGTATCGTACCTTCAGCAACTTCCTCAGGGTGTGTGGTGAAAATGTTCCTGATAAATTAGAGATATTTGCCACTTATGTATCTCCTCATGTGTTTGACTATATTGAAGACTGTGTAGACTATGACTCCACTATCCTAATATTACAGCGACTATATTTTAAGGCCCCAAACAAAATTTTTGCTCGGCATCTACTGGCCACAACTCGACAATAACCTGGGGAATCACTTGACGAATTCCTTCAAAAGCTTTGCAGGCTCAGCAAGGATTGTAATCTTAAAGCTTTCACAGCTGATCAGTACCAGGAGGAGTTAATTTGTGATTCCTTTATTAATGGGATTGCATCTCCCTTCATATACCAGCGTCTGTTGGAGAATAAAACCCTCGAGTTACAGGCTGCCTATGTGCAGGCATGTTCTCCGGACATAGAAAAGAGGAATGCAGTATCTTTTAACATGTGCACGTGCTGCTGCTATCACTTTTAGTGACTCCTTTGATAGGCTTCAGGCAGAAGGCCTCACTGATGATGACTCTAACCTAGCTGATGACAACCCTACCCTAGAAGCCTTCACTGACGACGACCCTGCCCTAGCGGCATCTTGGCAATCTGGAAGGAAGTGTTTCTTCTGTGGAGGTGCATTCCACTATAAGGAAATTTTGTCCTGCTCGTAAAGCAACCTGCACTCATTGCAGTAAGAAAGGTCATTTTTCTAAGTTATGCCAGTCAAGAGCCTCTGTTAGTAAGGAAGACCACTTTTCTAAGGTATACTGGTCGAGAGCCCGTTAGTTTTACAGCTATTATCTATAAAACTGCTCCTCCCCCAAGAACCACTACTAAGATTACAGCTGTCAAGGGTAAAACTGCTCCTCCTCCCATCACAGCTGTTTTTCCCTAAAGTCTGTCCCATGCAGCCACGAAGGTTTCAGTAAATGGACACATTTTGAGTGCACTAATCGGCTCATGCAGCTCTGACAGCTTCATTAGTGAGCGGGCTGTCAGTAAGTTAAAACTGCTTATTTACCCCTCGGACAGGGAAATTGCAATGGCTCTGATGACACTGACCACCAACTCTTCCGGCTTTTGTCTGGTCGACTTTATTCTCAATGGCCGCACTTATTTCTCCACCCGGCTTGGGGTGCTCAAAAACCTATGGTGTGATGTGCTCCTGGGACAGGATTTCTAGAAACAACACAAAAGACTCACTTTCGAGTTTGGAGGGTCAAAGCCGGAGCTTACTATTTCCAAAGTACCGTTTTGCGCGCTTTTGGCGGCTTTGCTCGACGAGCCCTCCTTGTTTGCCAATCTTTACCCCCGATGTAAGCCCATAGTCACTAAATCACGACGTTTCAGCCAAGATGATCGATCTTTTATCGAGGCACAGATCTCTTGCCTTCTAGCTGACAGTATCATTGAGCCATGTTCATCTCCCTGGCGGGCTCAAGTCGTCATTGTTAAAAATCCTCTGAAGCAACACAAGAAACATCTTTGCATCGATTACTCGCAAACTATTAACCAGTATACCGACCTGGACGCCTACCCACTACCATGCATCAATGACATGGTCAATAACCTTGCAACTACAAGGCATTTTCAACTTTTGACTTAAAGAGCGTGTACCATCAAGTACCATTAAAAGACTTTGACAAGAAGTATACAGCCTTTGAGGCCAATTGTCGGCTTTACCAGTTTTGTCACCTTCCATTTGGGGTCACCAATGGGGTGGCTGTCTTTCAACGGGCAATGGATAGCCTAGTCAAACAGGAGAACTTAACGGACACTTTTCCATATCTGGATAATATCACCATTGCTGGTCATGACCAGAAGGAGCATGATGTCAACCTCCAGAAATTTTTTGACGTTCTCCATCATTGCAACTTAACCTTAAATGAGTCCAAATCTGTGAAATCAGTACCATCAGTCAACATCCTTGGCTACTGGGTGGGCAATGGTGTCATCAAACCGGACCCGGAGTGACTTCGTCCGCTTCAGGAGCTCCCTCCCCCTGCGAATCTCGGCTCTCTTCGTCGGGCACTCGGCATGTTCGCCTATTATGCGAAGTGGATACAGCACTTCTCCGACAAGATCCAGCCCCTGCTTCACGCAAAGTCATTTCCGTTGCAGGCAACGGCTATTTCAGCTTTCAACCTCCTCAAGCGACAACTGGAAAAAGCCACGCTTCATTCCATTGATGAAAATCTCCCTTTCGTGGTCGAGTGCGATGCATCGGAGGTGCCGATCTCAGTTACCTTGAATCAAGGTGGTCGACCCGTTGCATTTCTGTCCAGAACTTTGCAGGGTAGCGAGCTCCATTATCCTCCTGTCGAGAAGGAGGCTATGGCTATCATCGAAGCAGTATGTAAATGGAGTCATTTTCTCACTCGTCACCATTTCACGCTTATAACCAATCAGCGCTCCGTGGCCTTTATGCTGGATAACCAGAAACGCACTATGATCAAGAATAACAAAATACAGCTCTGGAGGATGGAATTGGCCGCCTTTGGCTACACCATACATTATCGACCCGGCAAAGAGAATGTGGCCCCGGATATCCTCATGCGTGCATTCTGCTCTTCTATGACAACTTCGACTCTTGCGGATCTTCATACTGACTTATGCCATCCTGACGTTACCCGTATGTTGCACTTTGTGCGATCTAAAAATCTCCTATTTTCTACGGAAGACGTGAAAGGAATATGCTCCACTTGTAGAATTTGTGCGGAATTAAAACTGCAATTCTTCCGTCCATCGGCTGGCTCGCTCATACATGCTATACAGCCTATGCAGTGACTCAGCATTGACTTTAAAGGGCCATTGCCTTCCTCAACGCGAAACACCTACTTGCTTACTATGGTGGACGAATATTCACACTTTCCCTTTGCTTTCCCCTGTCCCAATATGCTTACTTCCACAGTGATCAAATACCTCGATCAGGTCTTTTACCTTTGCGGTACGGCCAATTTCATCCATTCTGATCGGGGTGCCTCCTTCATGTCAAGCGAACTCAAAAGTTATCTTTCCCAATGGGGAATCGCCACAAGTAAAACAACACAGTATCATCCCATCGGTAACTGACAGGTTGAGAGATACAATGCTATCATTTGGAATGCTGTTCGTCTTGCACTGAGGTCACGCAACCTACCAGACCAGCAGTGGGAAACTGTGCTCCCTGACGTGTTGCATTCCATCAGGTCTCTTCTTTCTACGTCCACCAACGTTACTCCTCACGAACGATTCTTCGGGTTCCAGCGTCGCTCCACTCATGCGACGTCCCTATCATCATGGTTGGCAGCTCCCAGCCTCGTGCTGCTCTGAAGATTCGTTCGATCTTCCAAGAATGATCCCCTCGTCAACGAGGTGGAACTAACAGACGTTAATCCCACATACACGCACGTGCGGTACCCTGATGGCCGGGAGTCCACCGTTTCACTCCGAGATCTGGCTCCCTGTCCAACCAGTCCCACGGATCCCACCGATAGAGGGATCCATATTAATGATGTCGATACTCTGCGCTCCTTTGAGGATGACGCCCTACCTGGGACATCAAGGGATCTGCCGGCTACTCCGCCGAATCAACTCGGGGAGCAGAGCGCTCCCCACGGGATGGCCACCCGAAGCCAGGATGCCAATCACCAGCTACCAAGCAAGATGAAGCCAGCTCTGCACCTGTGGTGACCCGCACCCGGAGTCACAATCTCCCCAGTCCCCCTCAGATTGATCAAGGTGACACGGGCCCTGTCAACCTACCTGTATGAACCAAGCGACCCAGGGACCAAGACATGGTCCGAGGAGACGTGCCTTCCGGCCTAAAAAAAAATCGAAATGACTGCGGCTCTTCATGGTCCTTTATATCCGCTAGAAGGAAGTCGTCGGACTTCCAAATCTTTCAGGCGGGAAGAATGTCATGAATCTTACCATTCATGTAAAAATGACTCAGGAGATAACACTGGGTGGCCAGCTGGTGGTGCCGTCCAAGGAAAGTATAAATACTCGGGCGTGGGCCCAGCTTGCTCAGGATGTTTTTGTAACCAAGAACTAGTGCTGTAACTCGAAACTCATGGTTGTGAAACAGTTGATTAAAGCCTTGTTTTATACTCAAACCAAGTGCTTAGTAGTTTTCTTACGTCAGGTTCATCGTACTGTATTCTATATCATTGTACAGGGTCATCATAATGTATTCTATATCATTGAATGGGTTTATCATACTGTATTCTATATCATTGTACAGGGTCATCATAATGTATTCTATATCATTGAATGGGTTTATCATACTGTATTCTATATCATTGTACAGGGTCATCATAATGTATTCTATATCATTGTACAGGGTCATCATAATGTATTCTATATCATTGAATGGGTTTATCATACTGTATTCTATATCATTGTACAGGGTCATCATAATGTATTCTATATCATTGTACAGGGTCATCATAATGTATTCTATACCATTGTATGGGTTCATCATACTGTATTCTATATTATTGAATGGGTTCACCATACTGTATTCTATATCATTGTATGGGGTCATCATACTGTATTCTTTATCATTGTATAGGTCCATCATACTGTATTCTATACCATTGTATGGGTTCATCATACTGTATTCTATATTATTGAATGGGTTCACCATACTGTATTCTATATCATTGTATGGGGTCATCATACTGTATTCTTTATCATTGTATAGGTCCATCATACTGTATTCTATACCATTGTATAGGTTCATCATACTGTATTCTATATTATTGAATGGGTTCAACATACTGTATTCTATATCATTGAATGGGTTCATCATACTGTATTCTACATCATTGTATAGGTTCATCATACTGTATTCTATACCATTGTATAGGTTCATCATACTGTATTCTATACCATTGTATGGGTTCATCATACTGTATTCTATATCATTGTATAGGTTCATCATACTGTATTCTATACCATTGTATAGGTTCATCATACTGTATTCTATATTATTGAATGGGTTCACCATACTGTATTCTATATCATTGAATGGGTTCATCATACTGTATTCTATATCATTGTATAGGTTAATCATACTGTATTCTACATCATTGTATAGGTTCATCATACTGTATTCTATACCATTGTATGGGTTCATCATATTGTATTCTATATTATTGAATGGGATCATCATACTGTATTCTATATCATTGTATAGGTTAATCATACTGTATTCTACATCATTGTATAGGTTCATCATACTGTATTCTATACCATTGTATGGGTTCATCATACTGTATTCTATATTATTGAATGGGTTCACCATACTGTATTCTATATCATTGAATGGGTTCATCATACTGTATTCTATATCATTGTATAGGTTAATCATACTGTATTCTATAGCATTGTATGGGTTCATCATACTGTATTCTATCATTGCACGGATTCATAATGTATTCTATATCATTGAATGGGTTCATCATACTGTATTCTATACCATTGTATGGGATCATGCTGTATTCTATATCATTGAATTGGCTCATACTCTATTCTATATCATTGTATGGGTTCATCATACTGTATTATATAGCATTGTACGGTTCACCATACTGTATTCTGCATCATTGTATGGGTTCATCATACTGTATTCTATATCATTGGACGGGTTCATCATACTGTATTGTATATCATTGAATGGGTTTATCATACTGTATTATATATCATTGTATGTGTTCATCACACTGTATTCTATATCATTGTATGGGTTCATCATACTGTATTCTATATCATTGTATGGGTTCATCATACTGTATTCTATATCATTGTACGGGTTCATCATACTGTATTCTATATCATTGTATCGGTTCATCATACTGTATTCTATATCATTGTATGGGTTCATCATAATGTATTCTACATCATTGTATGTGTTCATCATACAGTATTCTATGTCATTGTATGGGTGCATCATACTGTATTCGATATCATTGTACGGGTTTATCATACTGTATTCAATATCACTGTATGCGTTCATCATAATGTATTCTATATCATTGTATGGGTCCATCACAATGTATTCTATATAATTGTATGAGTTCATCATACTGTATTCTATATCATTGAATGTGTTCATCATAATGTATTCTATATCATTGAACGCGTTCATCATACTGTATTCTATGTCATTGAATTGGTTCATCATGCTGTATTCTATATCATTGTATGTGTTCATCATACTGTAGTCTATATCATTGAATGGGTTCATCATAATGTATTCTATATCATTGTATGGGTTCATCATACTGTATTCTATATCATCATATGAGTTCATCATACTGTATTCTATACCATTGAATGGGCTCCTCATACTGTATTCTATATCATTGTATGAGTTCAACATACTGAATTCTATATTATTGAATGGGTACATCATACAGCATTCCATGTCCTTGAATGGGTTCATCATACTGTATTCTATATCATTGTGAGTTCCTCATACTGTATTCTATATCATTGAATGGGTTCATCATACTGTATTATATATCATTGAATGGGTTCATCATACTGTATTCTGTATCATTGTATGGGTTCATCATGCTGTATTCTATATCATTGAATGGGTTCCTAATATTGTATTCTATGTCTTTATATAGGTTCATCATACAGTATTCTATATCATTGTATGGGTTCATCATACTGTATTCTATATCATTGAATGGGTTCATCATACTCTATTCTATATCATTGAATGGGTTCATCATACGGTATTCTATATCATTGTATGGGTTCATCATACTGTATTCTACATCATTGAATGGGTTCCTAATATTGTATTCTTTTTCATTGAATGGGTTCCTAATACTTTATTCTAGATCATTGAATGGGTTCATCATACTGTATTCTATGTCATTGTATGGGTTCATCATCTTGTATTCTATATCATTGAATGGGTTCATCATACAGTATTCTACATCATTGTATAGGTTCATCATACTGTATTCTATACCATTGTATGGGTTCATCATACTGTATTCTATATCATTGTATAGGTTCATCATACTGTATTCTATACCATTGTATGGGCTCATCGTACTGTATTCTATATTATTGAATGGGTTCACCATACTGTATTCTATATCATTGAATGGGTTCATCATACTGTATTCTATATCAGTGTATAGGTTAATCATACTGTATTCTATAGCATTGTATGGGTTCATCATACTGTATTCTATCATTGCACGGATTCATAATGTATTATATATCATTGGATGGTTTCATCATACTGTATTCTATACCATTGTACGGGATCATGCTGTATTCTATATCATTGAATTGGCTCATACTCTATTCTATATCATTGTATGGGTTCATCATACTGTATTATATAGCATTGTACGGTTCACCATACTGTATTCTATATCATTGAATGGGTTCATCATACTGTATTCTATATCATTGGACGGGTTCATCATGCTGTACTGTGTTCTATATCATTGAACGGGATCATACTGTGTTATATATCATTGTATGAGTTCATCATACTGTATTCTCTATCATTGTATGAGTTCATCATACTGTATTCTATATCATTGTATGTGTTCATCATACTCTATTCTATATCATTGTGAGTTCATCATACTGTATTCTATATCATTGAATGCGTTCATCATACTGTATTCTATGTCACTGAATTGGTTCATCATGCTGTATTCTATATCATTGTATGTGTTCATCATACTGTATTCTATATTATTGAATGGGTTCACCGTACTGTATTCTATATCATTGAATGGGTTCGTCACACTGTATTCTATATCATTGAATGGGTTCTGTCATGAATCTTACCAATCAGGTAGAAATGACTCATGAGATAACACTGGGCAGCCAGCTGGTGGCGCCGTCCAAGGAATGAATAAATACTCGGGCGTGGGCCCAGCTTGCTCAGGACGTTTTTGTAACCAGGAACTAGTGATGTACCTAGTAACTCATGGT
Source organism: Somniosus microcephalus (assembly GCF_052327205.1). NCBI lineage: Eukaryota > Metazoa > Chordata > Chondrichthyes > Squaliformes > Somniosidae > Somniosus > Somniosus microcephalus. The sequence goes on along the minus strand of NC_141000.1, from coordinate 60,753,995 downwards.
TGTGAAACAGTTGATTAAAGCCTTGTTTTATACTCAAACCAAGTGCTTAGTAGTTTTCTTATGTCAATTTAATCAACTGTGTATCAGCTCCACGCTCTGAGTGATTTTGGTAACAGCCAGCTACGACTTCAACTGTAGAAGAGATCTCCGACGTAGTAATCAATCCATCATGGACAAACTACTGAGACCCCCGTCTTGACCTGGACCCGAATTCACCTACAATTGCTAAGGTATGGAAACACTGGTATCGTACCTTCAGCAACTTCCTCAGGGTGTGTGGTGAAAATGTTCCTGATAAATTAGAGATATTTGCCACTTATGTATCTCCTCATGTGTTTGACTATATTGAAGACTGTGTAGACTATGACTCCACTATCCTAATATTACAGCGACTATATTTTAAGGCCCCAAACAAAATTTTTGCTCGGCATCTACTGGCCACAACTCGACAATAACCTGGGGAATCACTTGACGAATTCCTTCAAAAGCTTTGCAGGCTCAGCAAGGATTGTAATCTTAAAGCTTTCACAGCTGATCAGTACCAGGAGGAGTTAATTTGTGATTCCTTTATTAATGGGATTGCATCTCCCTTCATATACCAGCGTCTGTTGGAGAATAAAACCCTCGAGTTACAGGCTGCCTATGTGCAGGCATGTTCTCCGGACATAGAAAAGAGGAATGCAGTATCTTTTAACATGTGCACGTGCTGCTGCTATCACTTTTAGTGACTCCTTTGATAGGCTTCAGGCAGAAGGCCTCACTGATGATGACTCTAACCTAGCTGATGACAACCCTACCCTAGAAGCCTTCACTGACGACGACCCTGCCCTAGCGGCATCTTGGCAATCTGGAAGGAAGTGTTTCTTCTGTGGAGGTGCATTCCACTATAAGGAAATTTTGTCCTGCTCGTAAAGCAACCTGCACTCATTGCAGTAAGAAAGGTCATTTTTCTAAGTTATGCCAGTCAAGAGCCTCTGTTAGTAAGGAAGACCACTTTTCTAAGGTATACTGGTCGAGAGCCCGTTAGTTTTACAGCTATTATCTATAAAACTGCTCCTCCCCCAAGAACCACTACTAAGATTACAGCTGTCAAGGGTAAAACTGCTCCTCCTCCCATCACAGCTGTTTTTCCCTAAAGTCTGTCCCATGCAGCCACGAAGGTTTCAGTAAATGGACACATTTTGAGTGCACTAATCGGCTCATGCAGCTCTGACAGCTTCATTAGTGAGCGGGCTGTCAGTAAGTTAAAACTGCTTATTTACCCCTCGGACAGGGAAATTGCAATGGCTCTGATGACACTGACCACCAACTCTTCCGGCTTTTGTCTGGTCGACTTTATTCTCAATGGCCGCACTTATTTCTCCACCCGGCTTGGGGTGCTCAAAAACCTATGGTGTGATGTGCTCCTGGGACAGGATTTCTAGAAACAACACAAAAGACTCACTTTCGAGTTTGGAGGGTCAAAGCCGGAGCTTACTATTTCCAAAGTACCGTTTTGCGCGCTTTTGGCGGCTTTGCTCGACGAGCCCTCCTTGTTTGCCAATCTTTACCCCCGATGTAAGCCCATAGTCACTAAATCACGACGTTTCAGCCAAGATGATCGATCTTTTATCGAGGCACAGATCTCTTGCCTTCTAGCTGACAGTATCATTGAGCCATGTTCATCTCCCTGGCGGGCTCAAGTCGTCATTGTTAAAAATCCTCTGAAGCAACACAAGAAACATCTTTGCATCGATTACTCGCAAACTATTAACCAGTATACCGACCTGGACGCCTACCCACTACCATGCATCAATGACATGGTCAATAACCTTGCAACTACAAGGCATTTTCAACTTTTGACTTAAAGAGCGTGTACCATCAAGTACCATTAAAAGACTTTGACAAGAAGTATACAGCCTTTGAGGCCAATTGTCGGCTTTACCAGTTTTGTCACCTTCCATTTGGGGTCACCAATGGGGTGGCTGTCTTTCAACGGGCAATGGATAGCCTAGTCAAACAGGAGAACTTAACGGACACTTTTCCATATCTGGATAATATCACCATTGCTGGTCATGACCAGAAGGAGCATGATGTCAACCTCCAGAAATTTTTTGACGTTCTCCATCATTGCAACTTAACCTTAAATGAGTCCAAATCTGTGAAATCAGTACCATCAGTCAACATCCTTGGCTACTGGGTGGGCAATGGTGTCATCAAACCGGACCCGGAGTGACTTCGTCCGCTTCAGGAGCTCCCTCCCCCTGCGAATCTCGGCTCTCTTCGTCGGGCACTCGGCATGTTCGCCTATTATGCGAAGTGGATACAGCACTTCTCCGACAAGATCCAGCCCCTGCTTCACGCAAAGTCATTTCCGTTGCAGGCAACGGCTATTTCAGCTTTCAACCTCCTCAAGCGACAACTGGAAAAAGCCACGCTTCATTCCATTGATGAAAATCTCCCTTTCGTGGTCGAGTGCGATGCATCGGAGGTGCCGATCTCAGTTACCTTGAATCAAGGTGGTCGACCCGTTGCATTTCTGTCCAGAACTTTGCAGGGTAGCGAGCTCCATTATCCTCCTGTCGAGAAGGAGGCTATGGCTATCATCGAAGCAGTATGTAAATGGAGTCATTTTCTCACTCGTCACCATTTCACGCTTATAACCAATCAGCGCTCCGTGGCCTTTATGCTGGATAACCAGAAACGCACTATGATCAAGAATAACAAAATACAGCTCTGGAGGATGGAATTGGCCGCCTTTGGCTACACCATACATTATCGACCCGGCAAAGAGAATGTGGCCCCGGATATCCTCATGCGTGCATTCTGCTCTTCTATGACAACTTCGACTCTTGCGGATCTTCATACTGACTTATGCCATCCTGACGTTACCCGTATGTTGCACTTTGTGCGATCTAAAAATCTCCTATTTTCTACGGAAGACGTGAAAGGAATATGCTCCACTTGTAGAATTTGTGCGGAATTAAAACTGCAATTCTTCCGTCCATCGGCTGGCTCGCTCATACATGCTATACAGCCTATGCAGTGACTCAGCATTGACTTTAAAGGGCCATTGCCTTCCTCAACGCGAAACACCTACTTGCTTACTATGGTGGACGAATATTCACACTTTCCCTTTGCTTTCCCCTGTCCCAATATGCTTACTTCCACAGTGATCAAATACCTCGATCAGGTCTTTTACCTTTGCGGTACGGCCAATTTCATCCATTCTGATCGGGGTGCCTCCTTCATGTCAAGCGAACTCAAAAGTTATCTTTCCCAATGGGGAATCGCCACAAGTAAAACAACACAGTATCATCCCATCGGTAACTGACAGGTTGAGAGATACAATGCTATCATTTGGAATGCTGTTCGTCTTGCACTGAGGTCACGCAACCTACCAGACCAGCAGTGGGAAACTGTGCTCCCTGACGTGTTGCATTCCATCAGGTCTCTTCTTTCTACGTCCACCAACGTTACTCCTCACGAACGATTCTTCGGGTTCCAGCGTCGCTCCACTCATGCGACGTCCCTATCATCATGGTTGGCAGCTCCCAGCCTCGTGCTGCTCTGAAGATTCGTTCGATCTTCCAAGAATGATCCCCTCGTCAACGAGGTGGAACTAACAGACGTTAATCCCACATACACGCACGTGCGGTACCCTGATGGCCGGGAGTCCACCGTTTCACTCCGAGATCTGGCTCCCTGTCCAACCAGTCCCACGGATCCCACCGATAGAGGGATCCATATTAATGATGTCGATACTCTGCGCTCCTTTGAGGATGACGCCCTACCTGGGACATCAAGGGATCTGCCGGCTACTCCGCCGAATCAACTCGGGGAGCAGAGCGCTCCCCACGGGATGGCCACCCGAAGCCAGGATGCCAATCACCAGCTACCAAGCAAGATGAAGCCAGCTCTGCACCTGTGGTGACCCGCACCCGGAGTCACAATCTCCCCAGTCCCCCTCAGATTGATCAAGGTGACACGGGCCCTGTCAACCTACCTGTATGAACCAAGCGACCCAGGGACCAAGACATGGTCCGAGGAGACGTGCCTTCCGGCCTAAAAAAAAATCGAAATGACTGCGGCTCTTCATGGTCCTTTATATCCGCTAGAAGGAAGTCGTCGGACTTCCAAATCTTTCAGGCGGGAAGAATGTCATGAATCTTACCATTCATGTAAAAATGACTCAGGAGATAACACTGGGTGGCCAGCTGGTGGTGCCGTCCAAGGAAAGTATAAATACTCGGGCGTGGGCCCAGCTTGCTCAGGATGTTTTTGTAACCAAGAACTAGTGCTGTAACTCGAAACTCATGGTTGTGAAACAGTTGATTAAAGCCTTGTTTTATACTCAAACCAAGTGCTTAGTAGTTTTCTTACGTCAGGTTCATCGTACTGTATTCTATATCATTGTACAGGGTCATCATAATGTATTCTATATCATTGAATGGGTTTATCATACTGTATTCTATATCATTGTACAGGGTCATCATAATGTATTCTATATCATTGAATGGGTTTATCATACTGTATTCTATATCATTGTACAGGGTCATCATAATGTATTCTATATCATTGTACAGGGTCATCATAATGTATTCTATATCATTGAATGGGTTTATCATACTGTATTCTATATCATTGTACAGGGTCATCATAATGTATTCTATATCATTGTACAGGGTCATCATAATGTATTCTATATCATTGAATGGGTTCATCATAGTGTATTCTATATCATTGAATGGGTTCATCATACTGTATTCTATATCATTGAATGGGTTCATACTGTATTCTTTATCATTGGATGGGTTTATCATACTGTTTTCTATAACATTGAATGGGTGACATAATAAAACTCACTACTCACTTGGTTTGAGCATAAAGCAAGGCTTTAATCAACTTGTTTCAGACATGGACATCTAGTTGCACTTCACTAGTTCTTTGTCTTACAAAATGTTACTGGCAAGCTGGGCCCACGCCCGAGTATTTATACTTTGGACGGCGCCACCAGCTGGCCGTCCAGCATTATTTCATGAGTAGTTTCTTGATGAATGATGAGATTTGTAACATTTTTCCTGCCTAAAAGATTTGGAAGTCCGACGACTTCCTCTTAACGGATTAGGCAGACCACGAATAGCCGCAGTCTTTTAGATTTTTGTTTATGGCTAGAAGGCATGTCTCCCCGGACCGTGACTTGGTTCCTGGGCCGCTTGATCCGTACCGGTGGATCGACAGGGCCCGTGTTGCTCTGATCGACCCAAGGGAGGCTGGGGAGATTGTGACTCCGGGTGCAGGTCCCCACAGGCACAGAACTGGCTTCATCCTGTTGGATAGCCGTGGATTGACCGGCATCCTGGCCTCGGGTCGCCATCCCACAGGGAGTGCTCGGCTCCCCGAGTGGATCCAGTGGGGCAGCTGGCAGATCTCTTGATGTCCCAGGTAGGGCATCATCTTCGGGGAGCGCAGAGTGTCGGCATCATCCCCGTGGGTCCCTCTATCGGTTGGGTCCGTGGAACCGGCCGGACAGGGAGACAGGTCCCGGAGTGAAACGGTGGACTCCCGGCCATCAGGGTACTGCACGTGCACGTACGTGGCGTTGACATCCATGAGTTCTACCTCGTCGATGAGAGGATCGTTTTTAGATGATCAGATGAATCTTAGGAGCAGCACGGGGCTGGGAGCTGCCAACCATGATGGTAGATACGTCCCATGGGTGGAGCGAAGCTGAAAGCTGAAGAATCGCTCATGAGGTGTGACATTGGCAGACGTAGAAAGGAGAGACCTGATAGAATGCAACGCATCAGGGAGCATAGTTTCCCACTGCTGGTCTGGTAGGTTGCGTGACCTCAGCACAAGACGAACAGCATTCCAAATGATAGCGTTGTATCTCTCAACCTGTCCGTTACCGATGGGATGGTACGGTGTCGTTTTACCTGTGGCGATTCCCCGCTGTGAAAGATAACTTTTGAGTTTGCTTGACATGAAGCAGGGACCCCGATCAGAGTGGATGACATTGGCCGTACCGCAAAGGCAAAAGACTTGATCAAGGCATTTGATCACTGTGGAAGTAAGCATATTGGGACAGTAGAAAGCAAAGGGAAAGCGTGAATATTCGTCCACCATAGTCAGTAAGTAGGTGTTTCACATTGAGGAAGGCAATGGCCATTTAAATTCAATGCTGAGTCGCTGCATAGGCTGCATAGCGTGTATGAGCGAGCCATCTGATGGACGGAAGAATTGCGGTTTTAATTCCGCACAAATTCTACAGGAGGAGCACGTTCTTTTCACATCCTCTGTAGAAAATGGAAGATTATTAGATCACACAAAGTGCAACATACGGGTAACGCCAGGATGGCATAAGTCAGTATGAAGATCCGCCAGAGTCGAAGTTGACATAGAAGAGCAGAATGCCCGCGTGAAGATATCCAGGGCCACATTATCTTTGCCGGGTCGATAATGTACGGTGTATCCCAAAGGTGGCCAATTCCATCCTCCAGAGTTGTATTTTGTTATTCTTGATCTCTGTGCGTTTCCAGTTATCCAGCATAAAGGCCACGGAGCACTGATTGGTTATAAGTGTGAAATGGCGACGAGCGAGAAAATGACTCCATTTACGTACCGCTTCGGTGATTGCCGTAGCCTCATTCTCGACAGGAGGATAATGGAGCTCACTACCCTGCAAAGTTCTGGACAGAGATGCAACGAGTCGACTACCTTGATTCAAGGTAGCAGAGATCGCCACATCCGATGCATCGCACTCGACCACGAAAGGAAGATTTTCATCAATGGAACGAAGCGTGACTTTTTCCAGTTGTCGCTTGAGGAGGTTGAAAGCTGAAATAGCTGTTGCCTTCAATGGAAATGACTTTGCGTGAAGCAGGGGCTGGATCTTGTCGGAGAAGTGGGCTATCCATTTCGCATAATAGGCGAACATGCTGAGTGCCTGACAAAGAGAGCCGAGATTCGCAGGGGGAGGGAGCTCCTGAAGCAGACGAAGTCACTCCGGATCCGGTTTGATGACACCATTGCCCACCCAGTAGCCAAGGATGTTGACTGATGGTACTGATTTCAGAGATTTGGACTCATTTAAGGTTAAGTTGCGATGAGGGAGAACGTCAAAAAATTTCTGGAGGTTGGCATCATGCTTCTTCTGGTCATGACCAGCAATGGTGATATTATCCAGATATGGAAAAGTGTCCGTTAAGTTCTCCTGTTTGACTAGGCTATCCATTGCCCATTGAAAGACGGCCACCCCAATGGTGACCCCAAATGGAAGGCGACAAAACTGGTAAAGCCGACCATTGGCTTCAAAGGCCGCATACTTTTTGTCAGAGTCCTTCAACGGTACTTGATGATATGTACTCTTTAAATCAAAAGTTGAAAATACCTTATAGTTGGCAAGGTTATTGACCATGTCATCGATGTGTGGTAGTGGGTAGGCATCCATGTCGGTATACTGGTTAATAGTTTGAGAATAATCGATGCAAAGGCATTTCTTGTGTTGCTTCAGAGGATTTTTAACAACGACGACTTGAGCCCGCCAGGAAGATGAACATGGCTCAATGATACTGTTAGCTAGAAGGCGAGAGATTTCTGCCTCGATAAAGGATTGATCATCTTGGCTGAAATGTCATGATTTAGTGACTATGGGCTTACCTCGGGGGGGAAAGATTGGCAAACAAGGAGGGCTCGTCGAGCGAAGCCGCCGAAAGCGCACAAAACGGTACTTTGGAAATAGTAAGTTCCGGCTTTGACCCTCCAAACTCGAAAGTAAGTCTTTTGTGTTGTTTCTGGAAATCCTGTCCCAGGAGCACATCACTGCATAGGTTCTTGAGCACCCCGCGTCGGGTGGAGAAATAAGTGCGGTCATTGAGAATAAGGTTGACAAGACAAAAGCCGGAAGAATTGGTGGTCAGTTTCGTCAGAGCCATTGCAATTTCCCTGTCCGAGGGGTAAATATGCAGTTTTAATTTATTGACAGCCCGCTCACTAATGAAGCTGTCAGAGCTGCATGAGTCGATTAGTGCACTCAAGATGTGTCCATTTACCGAAACCTTCGTGGCTGCATGGGATAGAATTTGAGGAAAAACAGCGGTGATGGGAGGAGGGGCAGATTTACCCTTGACAGCTGTAACCTTAGTAGTGGTTCTAGGGGGAGGAGCAGTTTTATAGATTGCAGCTGTAACCTTAGTAGTGGCTCTTGGGGGAGGAGCAGTTTTATAGATAGTAGCTACAAAACTAACAGGAGCTCTCGACCGCTATACCTTAGAAAAGTGGCCTTTCTTACTAACAGCGGCTCTTGACTGGCATACCTTAGAAAAGTGACCTTTCTTGCTGCAATGATTGCAGGTTGCGTTACGAGCAGGACAGAATTTCCTATAATGGAATGCACCTCCACAGAAGAAACACTTCCTTCCAGATTGCCAAGATGCTGCTAGGGCGGGGTCGTCATCAGAGAAGACTTCTAGGGTAGGGTTGTCATCCGCTAAGTTAGAGTCATCATCAGTGAGGGCGTCCACCCGAGACCTATCAAAGGAATCATTCAAAGTGATAGCAGCAGCCTGTGCATGAGGTAAAAGATAGGTATCTGCATTCCTCTTTGCTAAGTCCAGGGAACGCACCTGGTCATATGCAGCCTGTAACTCGAGGATTTTATTCTCCAACGGACGCTGACTTATGAAGGGAGAAGTAATTCCATTAATAAAGGAATCGCAAATTAGCTCCTTCTGATACTGCTCAGCTGTGAAAGCTTTAAGGTTAAAATCCTTGCTGAGCCTGTGAAGCATTTGAAGGAATTCATCAAGTGATTCCCTGGGTTGTTGTCGAGTTGTGGCCAACAGATGATGAGCAAAAATTTCGTTTGGGGCCATAACATACAGTCGCTGTAATATTATGATAGCGGAGTCATAGTCTACACAGTCTTCGATATAGTCAAACACATGAGGAGATACATAATTGGCAAGTATCTCTAATTTATCAGGAACGTTCTCACCACACACCCTGAGGAAGTTGCTGAAGGTACGGTACCAGTGTTTCCATACCTTAGCAATTGTAGGTGAATTTGGGTCCAGGTCAACATGGGCGGGTCTGAGTAGTTTGTCCATGATGGACTGATTTCTACGCCGGAGTTCCCTTCTGCAGTTGAAGTCATAGCTGGCTGTTCCCAAAATTACTCAGAGCGTGGAGTCGCTATCAAGTTGATTAAATTGACGTAATAAAACTCACTACGCACTTGGTTTGAGCATAAAGCAAGGCTTTAATCACTAGTTCCTTGTCTTACAAAATGTTCCTGGCAAGCTGGGCCCACGCCCGAGAATTTATACTCCTTGGATGGCGCCACCAGCTGGCCGTCCAGCGTTATTTAATGAGCAGTTTCTTGATGAATGATGAGATTTATAACAATGGGTTCATCATACTGTATTCTATATCATTGAATGGGTTCATCATACTGTATTCCACGTCATCGTATGGGTTCATCATACTGTATTGTATAACACTGAATGGGTTCATCATACTGTATTCTATATCATTGTATGGGTTCATCATACTGTATTATATATCATTGAATGTGTTCATCATATGTATTATATATCATTGTATGGGTTCAGCATACTGTATTCTATATCATTGTACGGGTTCATCATAATGTTTTCTATATCAGTAGATGGGTTCATCATACTGTATTCTATATCATTAGAAGGTATCATCATTCTGTATTCTATATCATTAGATGGGTTCATCATACTGTATTCTATATAATTGAATGGGTTCATTGTCCTCTATTCTATATCATTGAATGTGTTCATCATAGTGTATTCTATATCAATGTATGGGCTCATCATACAGTATATCATTAAATGGGTTCATCACACTGTATTCTATATCATTGAATGGGTTCATCATACTGTATTCTATATCATTAGATGGGTGCATCATACTGTATTCTATATAATTGAATGGGTTCATCATACTGTATTCGATATCATTGAGTGGGTTCATCATAGTGTATTCTATATCACTAGATGGGTTCATCATACTGTATTCTATATCATTGAATGGATTCATCATACTGTATTCTATATCATTGAGTGGGTTCATCATAGTGTATTCTATATCATTGAGTGGGTTCATCATAGTGTATTCTATATCATTGAGTGGGTTCATCATACTGTATTCTATATCATTGAATGGGTTCATCATACTATATTCTATATCATTGAGTGGGTTCATCATAGTGTATTCTATATCACTAGATGGGTTCATCATACTGTATTCTATATCATTGAATGGATTCATCATACTGTATTCTATATCACTAGATGGGTTCATAGATTACAGAGAGATATAGTTAAAAGGTACGAGAGCTCCGTACACAGCAACAAATCCAGGCTTTCCTGTTGCTTAGCAACATGTGCAGGAACTAAGGCCACAGACCAAGCATCCCTGTTGCTTAGCAACAAGTGCACGAACCCCAGTTTTACAGCCACAGATTCGGGAACTGCCACTAATATGAAGTAAAACTTACCTGAACCTACTTCTGAATTTTGCCGGTTAACAGAGATTTCTGGTTATTTAGGTGCTGCTTAAAAGTGAGTTTCCTGTACGTGGTCATCATACTGTATTCTATATCATTGAACGGGTCCCTCATACTGTATTCCATATCATTGAATGGGTTCATCATACTGTATTCTATATCATTGAATGGGTTCATCATACTGTATTCCATATCATTGAATGGGTTCATCATACTGTATTCCATATCATTGAATGGGTTCATCATACTGTATTCTATATTATTGTACGGGTTCATCATACTATCTTCTATATCATTGTACGGGATCATCATACTGTATTCTATATCACTGCTTGGGTTCACTGTATTGTATTCTATATCATTGTGGGGGTTCAACATACTACATTCTATATCATTGTATCGGTTCAGCATACTGTATTCTATATCCTTAAATGGGTTCATCAGACTATTCTATATCACTGAATGGGTTCATCAGACTGTATTCTATATCATTGAATGGGTTCACCAGACTCTATTCTATGTCATTGAGTGGGTTCATCAGACTGTATTCTATATCCTTAAATGGGTTCATCGCACAGTATTCTATATCACTGAATGAGTTCATCATACTGTATTCTATATCATAGTGTGTTTTCATCATACTGTATTCTATATCATTGCATGGGTTCAATATACTGTATTCTATATCATTGTTTGTGTTCATACTGTATTCTATATCATTGTATGTGTTCATCATACTGTATTCTATATCATTGAATGAGTTCATCGTACTCTATTCTATACCATTGAATGAGTTCATCATACTGTATTCTATATCAATGAATGGGTTCATACTGTATTCTATATCAATGAATGGGTTCATCACACTGTATTCTATATATAAATGTATGAGTTCATCATAATGTATTCTATATCATTGAATGAGTTCATCATACTGGATTCTATAACAATGAAGGGGTTCATCATACTAGATTCTGTATAATTATATGGGTTCATCATACTGTATTCTATATCATTGTATGTGTTCATCATACTGTACTCTACAGTATGTCATTGAATGGGTTCAACATACTGTATTCTATATCATTGAATGGGGTCACCATCCTGTATTCTATATCATTGAATGGGTTCATCGCACTGTATTCTATATCATTGTATGGGTTCATCATACTGTATTCAATATCATTGAATGGCTTCAACATACTGTATTCTATATCATTGAATGGGTTCATCAGACCGTATTCTATATCATTGAATGGGTTCATCATACTGCATTCTATATCATTGAATGTGTTCACCATACAGTATTCTATATCATTGACTGGGTTCATCATATTGTATGCTATATCTTTGAATGGGTTCATCATAATGTATTCTATATCATTGTATGTGTTCATCATACTGTACTCTATATCATTGAATTGGTTCATTAGACTGTATTCTATATCATTGAATGCATTCATCATGCTGTGTTCTATATCATTGAATTAGTTCATCGTACTGTATTCTATACCATTGAATGAGTTCATCATACTGTATTCTATATCATTGTATGGTTTCATCATACTGTATTCTGTTTCATTGTATGGTTTCATCATACTGTATATTCTATATTATTGAATGGATTCATCATACTGCATTCTATAGCAATGAATGGGTTCATCATATTGTATTCTATAACATTGAATGGGTTCATCATACTGTATTCTATATCAATGAATGGGTTCATCATACTGTATTCTATATCATTGAACAGGTTCATCATACTGTATTTTATATCATTGAATGGGGTCATCATACTCTATTCACTATCACTGAATTCATCATACTGTATTCTATATCATTGAATGAGTTCATCAAACTGCATTCTATATCATTGAATTAGTTCATCATACTGTATTCTATATCAATGAATGGGTTCATCCTAATGTATTCTATATCATTGAACAGGTTCATCATACTGTATTTTATATCATTGAATGGGGTCATCATACTCTATTCACTATCACTGAATTCATCATACTGTATTCTATACCATTGAAAGAGTTCATCATACTGTATTCTATATCAATGAATGGGTTCATCCTAATGTATTCTATATAAATGTATGTGTTCATCATATTGTATTCTATATCATTGAATGAGTTCAACATACTGTAGTCTATATCATTGAATGTGTTCATCATACTGTATTCTATATCATTGACTGGGATCATCATATTGTATGCTATATCTTTGAATGGGTTCATCATAATGTATTCTATATCATTGAATGGGTTCATCATACTGTATTCTATATCATTGAATGGCTTCATCATACTGTATTCTATATCATTGAATGGGTTTATCATACTGTATTCTATATAATTGAATGGGTTCCTCATAGTGTATTGTATATCATTGTGGGGGATCATCATATTGTACTCTATATTATTGAATGGGTTCATCACCCTGTATTTTATATCATTGAATGGGTTCATCATACTGTATGCTATATCATTGAATGGGTTCCTCATACTTTATTCTATATCATTGAATAGGTTCATCATACTGTATTCTATATCACTGTATGTGTTCATCATACTGTCTTTTATATCATTGTACGGGATCATCATACTGTCTTCTATATCACTGGATGGGTTTACCGTATTGTATTCTATATCATTGTGGGGGTTCAACATACTGCATTCTATATCATTGTATGGGTTCAGCGTACTGTATTCTACATCCTTAAATGGGTTCATCAGACTCTATTCTATATCATTGAATGGGCACATCAGACTGTATTCTATATCATTGAATGGGTTCATCAGACTGAATTCTATATCATTGAATTAGTTCATCATACTGTATTCTATACCTTTGAATGAGTTCATCATACTGTATTCTATACCTTTGAATGAGTTCATCATACTGTATTCTATATCATTGAATTAGTTCATCGTACTGTATTCTATACCTTTGAATGAGTTCATCATACTGTGTTCTATATCATTGAATTAGTTCATCGTACTGTATTCTATACCTTTGAATGAGTTCATCATACTGTATTCTATATCATTATATGGTTTCATCATACTGTATATTCTATATTATTGAATGGATTCATCATACTGCATTCTATGTCAATGAATGGGTTCATCATACTATATTCTATATCATTGAATGGGTTCATCATACTGTATTCTATATCACTGAATGGGTTCATCATACTGCATTTACATCAATGAATGCGTTCATCATATTGTATTCTATAACATTCACAGAATCACAGAATCACAGAAACCTCACAGTGCAGATAGAGGCCATTTTGGCCCATCGAGGCTGCACCGACACATATCCCACCCGATCCCCGTAACCCCTACACCAACACATATCCCACCCTATCCCCGTAACCCCACGTATTTAATCCCCCTAACACTAAGGGTCAATTTTATCATAGCCAATCAACCTAACCCACACATCTTTGGACTGTGGGAGGAAACCGGAGCCCCCGGAGGAAACCCACGCAAACACGGGGAGAATGTGCATTGAATGGGTTCATCATACTGTATTCTATATCAATGAATGGGTTAATCATACTGTATTTTATATCATTTAATGGGGTCATCATACTCTATTCACTATCACTGAATTCATCATACTGTATTCTATATCATTGAATGAGTTCATCATACTGTATTCTATACCATTGAATGAGTTCATCATACTGTATTCTATATCAATGAATGGGTTCATCCTACTGTATTCTATATAAATGTATGTGTTCATCATACTGTATTCTATATCATTGAATGAGTTCATCATACTGTATTCTATATCAATGAATGGGTTCATCATACTGTATTCTGTATAATTGCATGGGTCCATCATCCTGTATTCTATATCATTGAATGTGTTCATCATCTTGTATTCTATATCATTGAATGGGTTCATCATACTGTATTCTATACCATTGCACGTGTTCATCATACTGTATTCTATATCACTGTAGGGGATCATCATACTGTATTCTATATATCATTGTATGGGTACATCATATTGTATTCTATATCATTGTGGGGTTCATCATATTGTATTCTATACCACTGAATGGGTTCATGATACTGTATTCTATATCATTGTATGGGTTCATCATACTGTATTCTATATCACTGTAGGGGATCATCATACTGTATTCTATATCATTGTATGGGTACATCATACTGCATTCTATATCATTGTGGGGGTTTATCATATTGTATTCTATATCACTGGGTTCATCATACTGCATTCTATATCATTGAATGGGTTCATCATACTGTATTCTATATCATTGAATGTGTTCATCATACAGTATTCTATATCACTGAATGTGATCATACTGTATTCTATATCATTGTACGGGTTCATCATAGTGTATTCTATATCATTGAGTGGGTTCATCATACTGTATTCTACATCATTGTATAGGTTCATCAAACTGTATTCTATATCAGCGTATGGGGTCATCATACTGTATTCTATATCATTGTATGTGTTCATCATACTGTATTCTATATAGCTAAATGGGTTCATCATCCTGTATTCTATATCATTGAATGGGTTCTTTATCCTGTATTCTATATCATTGAATGGGTTCATCATTCTGTATTCTATATCATTTTATGTGTTCATGATACTGTATTTTATATCATTGTATGGGTTCATCATACTGTATTCTATATCTTTGTATGGGTTCATCATACTGTATTCTATATCATTGTATAGGTTCATACTGTATTCTTTATCATTGTATGGGGTCATCATACTGTATTCTGTATCGTTGCATAGGTTCATCATACTGTCTTTTATATCATTGTATGGGTTCATCATATTGTATTCTATATCATTGTATGGCTTCATCATACTGTATTCTATATAGTTGAATGGGTTCATCATACTGCATTCTATATCATTGAATGGGTTCAACATACTGTTTTCTGTATCACTATATGGGTTCATCATACTGTATACTATATCATTGTAAGAGTTCATCATACTGTATTCTATATCATTGTATGGCTTCATCATCCTGTATTCTATTTCATTGAATGGGTTCATACTGTATTCTATATCACTGTATTGGTTCATCATACAGTATTCTACATCATTGAATGAGTTCATCATACTGTATTTTATATCATTGTACGGGTTCATCATACTGTATTCTATATCATTGAATGGGTTCATCATACTGTATTCTATAACATTGTATGTGTTCATACTGTATTCTATATCATTGTACGGGTTCATCATACTGTATTCTATATCATTGAATGGATTCATCACACTGTATTCTATATCATTGTATAGGTTCATCAAACTGTATTCTATATCAGTGTATGGCGTCATCACACTGCATTCTATATCATTGTATGGGTTCATCATACTGTATATTCTATGTAGCTGAATGGGTTCATCAGCGTGTATTCTATATAATTGAATGGGTTCATCATCCTGTATTCTATATCATTGAATGTGGTCATCATACTGAATTCTATATCATTGTACGGGCTAATCATACTGTATATTATATCATTGAATGGGTTCATCATCCTGTATTCTATATCATTGAATGGCTTCATACTGTATTCTATATCACTGTATTGGTTCATCATACTGTATTCTATATCATTGTATGGGCTTATCATACTGTATTCTACATCATTGTATGGGTTCATCATACGGTATTCTATATCACTGTATTGGTTCATCATACTGTATTCTATATCATTGTATGGGTTCATCATACAGTATTCTATATCATTGAATGGGTACATCATACTGTATTCTATATCATTGAACGGGTTCATCATACTGTATTCTATATCAATGAATGGGTTCATGATACTGAATTCTATATCATTGTACAGGTTCACAATACTGTATTCAATGGCCCAGTAATTCTGGGCACAACGCGTGAGTAAGGACGGGGTACTCACGCGTGTGCCCGGAGGAATTGCCGGTTTTCAGCATGCACAGCGCATGCGCTGAAAACCGGCATTTCCTGTCCTCTGACCCAAGGGGTTAAGAGGCTGAATGTGTGCACGGTATCGGGCAGCGCGTGCAACTTGGATTTCCTCTATTTTTAGAGAGTTGCGTGTGTGTAAAGGCCTCCGGTATTTACGCATTGAAAAACCACACGTTAAGTACTTAATTTTACAGGTAAGTGGTCTATTAATACAATTGAGAATTTTTTTTCCACAGATTTGTTATTTTTAAAGAATTTATTGTGAGGTAAGTTTAGTTTTAGCCCCGATTTCTTACATAATTTTTTTTTTCAAATTTTAAAATTATTGTTTAAAATAGTTTTTCAGAGTTCTTTATGGTTCATTTAAGTAGTGCAAAGTTTTTTTAAATTTTCTTTCGGGTTTAAGTAGTGTTTTGGGGCCAGGAGTTTTCATGAGTTTGACAGCTCTTACTGTCAAACTCATGAATGAACTTTTGCAACCTCCCATTGGTTGCCCTGTGCACACGTGATCTCAGCTGGCTCATCGCACTAAGTACGCTGCTGGGTCACGCACGCACAGCGTGACCTCAAGCGGGCCAGTGAGAGGAAAGGCAATGCGGACCAGGATTAAAATGTCAGCGCGCCGAGTAAGTGAACATCGGGGGCTTGCACGTGCGGCAAGCTCCCGATCCTAATTTCAGGGCCATACTTTGAATGGATTAATCATACTGTATTCTACATCATTGAATGGGTTCATCACAATGTATTCTATATCATTGTATGGTTTCATCATACTGTTTTCTATACCATTGTACAGGTTCTTCATATTGTATTCTATATCACTGTATGGGTTCATCATACTGTATTCTATATCATTGAATGAGTACGTCATAGTGTATTCTATATCATTGTACGGGTTCATCATACTGTATTCTATATAGCTGAATGGGTTCATCATCCTGTATTCTATATCATTGAATGGGTTCATCATCCTATATTCTATATCATTGAATGGGTTCATCACACTGTATTCTATATCATTGAATGGGTTCATCATATTGTATTCTAAATAATTGAATGTTTTCATCCTGTATTCTATATCATTGTATGGATTCATCATACTGTATTCTATTTTATTGAATGGGTTCATCATCCTGTATTCTATATCATTGAATGGGTTCATCATCCTATATTCTATATCATTGAATGGGTTCATCATACTGTATTCTATATCATTGAATGGGTTCATCATATTGTATTCTAAATAATTGAATGTTTTCATCCTGTATTCTATATCATTGTATGGATTCATCATACTGTATTCTATTTTATTGAATGGGTTCATCATCCTATATTCTATATCATTGAATGGGTTCATCATACTGTATTCTATATCATTGAATGGGTTCATCATATTGTATTCTAAATAATTGAATGTTTTCATCCTGTATTCTATATCATTGTATGGATTCATCATACTGTATTCTATTTTATTGAATGGGTTCATCATACTGTATTCTATATCATTGAATGGGTTCATCATTCTGTGTTCTATATCATTGAATGGGTTCATCATTCTGTATTCTATATCCTTGTATGGGTTTAAACTGTATTCTGTATCATTGAATGGTTTCATCATACTATATTCTGTATCATTGAATGGGTTCATCATACTGTATTTGATATCATTGAATGGGTTTAGCATACTGTATTCTATATCATTGAATGTGTTCATGCTGTATACTATATCATTGAATGGGTTCATCATACTGTATTGTATATAATTGTATAGGTTCATCAAACTGTATTCTATATCATCGTATTGGGTCATCATACTGTATTCTATATCATTGTATGGGTCCATACTGTATTCTATATCATTGTACGGGTTCATCATACTGTATATTATATCATTGAATGTGTTCATCATTCTCTATTCTATATCATTGAATGGGTTTATCATACTGTAGTCTATAACATTGTATGGGTTCATCATACTGTATTCTATCATTGAATGGGTTCATCATACTGTATTCTAAATCAGTGCATGGGTTCATCATACTGAATTCTACATCTTTGAATGGGTTCATCATACTGTATTCTATATCATTGTATGGGCTCATCATACTGTATTCTATATCATTGTATGGGTTCATCAAACTATATTCTACATCATTGAATGGGTTCATCACAGTGTAATCTATATCATTGTATGGGTTCATCATACTGTATTCTATATCTTTGTAAGGGTTCATCATACTGTATTCTATATCATTGTATGGGTTCACCATACTGTATGCCATATAATTGAATGGTTTCAATATTCTGTATTCTATATCATTGTATGGGTTCATCATACTGTATTCTATATATGATTGAATGGGTTCATCATACTGTATTCTATATCATTGTACATGTTCAGCATACTGTATTCTAAATAGCTGAATTGGTTCATCATCCTTTATTCTATATCATGGAATGGGTTCATCATCCTGTATTCTATATCATTGAATGGGTTCATCATTCTGTAGTCTATATCATTTTATGTGTTCATGATACTGTATTGTATATCATTGAATGGGATAATACTGTATTTTATATCATTGTATGGGTTCATCATACTGTATTCTATATCCACGTATGGGGTTATCATACTGTATTCTATATCATTGTATGGGTTCATCATACTGCATTCTATATAGCTGAATGGGTTCATCATCCTGTATTCTATATCATTGAATGGGTTCATCATCCTGTATTCTATATCATTGAATGGGTTCATCATTCTGTATTCTATATCATAGAAACATAGAAGATAGGAGCAGGAGTAGGGCATTCAGCCCCTCGAGCGTGCTCCGTCATTCAATGAGATCATGGCTGATCATCTAAATTCAGTACCCTGTCCCTGCCTTCTCCCCATATCTCTTGATCCCTGTAGCCTTAAGAAATATATCCAAATCCGTCTTGAATATATTTAATGAACTGGCCTCCACCACCCTCTGTGGCAGAGAATTCCACAGATTCACCACTCTCTGGGTGAAGAAATTCCTCCTCATTTCAGTCCTAAATGGCTTACCCCTTATCCTTAGACTATGACCCCTGGTTCTGGACTCCCTGGCCATCAGAAACATCCTTCCTGCATCTAGTCTGTCCAGGCCTGACAGAATTTTATAGGTTTTGATGAGATCCCCTCTCAATCTTCTAAACTCCAGTGAGTATAAGCCCAATCGACACAATCTCTCCTCATACGTCATTCCTGCCATCCCAGGTATCAGCCTGGTGAATCTTCGCTGCACTCCTTCCATTGCAAGAACGTACTTCCTCAGGTAAGGCGACCAAAACTGCACACAATACTCAAGGTGCGGTCTCACCAAGGCCCTGTACAACTGTATCATTTTATGTGTTCAGATGATACTGTATTCTATATCATTGAATGGGATAATACTGTATTTTATATCACTGTATGGGTTCATCATACTGTATTCTCTATCATTGTACGGGTTCATCATACTGGATTCTATCATTGTATGGGTTCATCAAACTGTATTCTACATCATTGAATGGGTTCATCACACTGTAATCTATATCATTGTATGGGTTCATCATACTGTATTCTATATCATTGTATGGGTTCATCATACTGTATTCTATATCATTGTATGGGATCATCATACTGTATTCTATATCACTGTATGGGTTCATTACACTGTATTCTATATCATTGTACAGGTTCAACATTCTGTATATTATTTCATTGAATGGGTTCATCATCCTGTATTCTATTTCATTGAATGTGATCATTCTGTATTCTATATCACTGAATGAGTACATCATCCTATATTCTATATCATTGAATGGGTTCATCATACTGTATTCTATATCATTGAATGGGTTCATCATTCTGTATTCTATATAGTTGAATGGGTTCATCATCCTGTATTCTATATCATTGAATGGGTTCATCATTCTGTATTCTATGTCATTGTATGGATTCATCATACTGTATTTTATATCATTGAATGTTTTCATCATAATGTGTTCTATATCATGGTACGGGTTCATCATACTGTATTCTATATCATTGAATGGGTTCATCATACCGTATTCTATATAATTGAATGGGTTCATCATACTGTATTCTATATCACTGTATGGATTCAACATACTGTATTCCATATCATTGCATGGGTTCATCATTCTGTATTCTATATCATTGAATGGGTTCATCATTCTGTATTCTATATAATTTTATGGGTTCAACATACTGTATTCTATATCATTGAATGGGTTCATCATGCTGTATTCTATATCATTGAATGGTTTCATCATACTGTATTCTATAACATTGTATGGGTTCAGCATACTGTATTCTATATAATTGAATGTGTTCATCATTCTGTATTCTATATCATTGAATGGGTTCATCATAATGTATTCTATATTACTGTATGGGTTCAGCATACTGTTTTCTATATCAATGAATGGTTTCATCATACTGTAATCTACATCATTGTATAGGTTCATCATCCTGCATTCTATATCATTCTAGGGGTTCATCAAACTGTATTCTATATCATTGTACGGGTTCCTCATGCTGTATAATATATCATTGTATGGTTTTGTCATACTGTAGTATATATCATTGTATGGGTTAATCATACTGTATTCTATATCATTGAATGGGTTCATCATCCTGTATTCTATATCATTGAATGGGTGCATCATGCTGTGTTCAATATCACTGTATGGGTTCATCATGCTGTATTCTATATCATTGAATGGGTTCATCATACTGTATTCTAGATCATTGTATGGGTTCGTCATACTGTTTGCTTTATCATTGAATGGGTTCATCATCCTGTATTCTATATCATTGAATGTGTTCATCATACTGCATTTTATATCATTGTATGGGTTCATCATGCTGTTTTCTATATCATTGTATGGATTCATCATACTGTATTCTATATCAAGGTATGCAATCATCATACTGTATTCTATATCATTGAATAGGTTCATCATGCGGTATTCTATATCATTGTAGAGGTCCATCATACTGTATACTATATCATTGTATGGGCTCATCATACTGTATTCCATAGCTCCATATGGGTTCATCATGCTGTATGCTATAACATTGTACAGGTTCATCATATAGTATTCTATATCATTGAATGGGTTCATGAAACTGTATTATATATCAGCGTATGGAGTCATCATACTGTAACTATATCATTGTATGGGTTCATCATACTGTATTCTATATAGCTGAATGGGTTCGTCATCCTGTATTCTATATCACTGAATGAGTTCATCATCCTATATTCTATATCATTGAATGGGTTCATCATACTGTATTCTATATCATTGTATGGGTTCTTCATACTGTATTCTATATCACTGTGTGGGTTCATCATACTGTTTCATTGTATGGGTTCATCATACTGTATTCTATATCATTGTATGGGCTCATCATACTGTATTCTATAGCACCATATGGGTTCATCATGCTGCATTCTATATCATTGTACGGGTTCATCATACTGTATTCTATGTAGCTGAACGGGTTCATCATCCTGCATTCTTTTTCACTGAATGAGTTCATCATACTGTATTCTATATCATTGAATGTGTTCATCATTCTGTATTCTATATCATTGTATGGGTTCAGCATACTGTATTCCATATCATTGAATGGGTTCATCATACTTTATTCTATTTCATTTAAAGTGTTCATACTCTATTCTATATCATTGTATGGATTCATCTCTGTATTGTATATCATTGAAAGGGTTCATCATACTGTATTCTAGATCGCTGTATGGGTTCATCATGCTGTATTCTATATCATTGAATGGGTTCATCATAATGTATTCTATATCACTGTATGGGTTCTTCATACTGTATTCTATATCACTGTGTGGGTTCATCATACTGTATTCTCTATCATTGTATGGCTTCATCATACTGTATTCTTTTTCATTGAATGTGTTCATCATACTGTATTCTACATCATTGTATGGGCTCATCATACTGTATTCTATAGCATCATATGGGTTCATCATGCTGCATTCTATATCATTCTATGGGTTCATCATACTGTATTCTATATAGCTGAATGGGTTCATCATCCTGCATTCTTTTTCACTGAATGAGTTCACCATCCTATATTCTATATCATTGAATGGGTTCATCATACTGTGTTCTATATCACTGTATGGGTTCATCATACTGTATTCTATATCACTGTATGGGTTCATCATACTGTATTCTATATTATTGTATGGGTTCATCATACTGTATTCTTTTTCATTGAATGTGTTCATCATACTGTATTCTATATAGTTGAATGTGTTCATCATCCTGTGTTCGATATCACTGTATGGGTTCATCATACTGTATTCTATATCATTGAATGGGTTCATCATGCTGTATTCTATATCATTGAATGGGTTCATCATTCTGTATTCTATATCATTGTATGGGTTCAGCATACTGTATTCCATATCATTGAATGGGTTCATCATACTTTATTCTGTTTCATTTAAAGTGTTCATACTGTATTCTATATCATTGTATGGATTCATCTCTGTATTGTATATCATTGAACGGGTTCATCATACTGTATTCTATATCATTGAATGGGTTCATCATTCTGTATTCTATATCCTTCTATGGGATCACCATACTGTATTCTATATCATTGAATGGGTTCATCATACTGTTTTCTATACCATTGTACAGGTTCATCATATTGTATTCTATATCACTAATTGGGTTCATCATACTGTATTCTATATCATTGAATGAGTACGCCATACTGTATTCTATAACAATGTATGGGTTCATCATACTGTATTCCATATCATTGTATGGGTTCATCATACTGTATTCTGTATCACTGAAAGGGCTTCATCATACTGTATTCTATATCATTGAATGGGTACGTCATACTGTATTCTATAGCACCGTATGGTTTCGTCATACTGTATTCTATATTATTGTACGGTTTCATCATACTGTATTCTATGTAGCTGAATGGGTTCATCATCCTGTATTCTAAGATCAAGAATAACAAAACACAACTCTGGAGGATGGAATTGGCCGCCTTTGGATACACCATACATTATCGACCCAGCAAAGAGAATGTGGCCCCGGATACCCTCACGCGGGCACTCTGCTCTTCTATGTCAACTTCGACTATGGCGGATCTTCATACTGACTTATGCCATCCTGGTGTTACCCGTATGTTGCGCTTTGTGCAATCTACAACTCTCCCATTTTCTGTGGAAGATGTGAAAAGAACGTGCTCCTCCTGTAGAATTTGTGTGGAATTAAAACTGCAATTCTGTATTTTATATCATTGTATAGATTCATCATACTGTATTCTATATCATTGTATGCGTTCATCATACTGTATTCTAATCATTGAATGGGTTCATCATACTGTATTCTATATCATTGTATAGGTTCATCATACTGTATTCTATATCTTTGAATGAGTTCATCATCCTGTATTCTATATCATTGTATAGGTTCACCATACTGTATTCTATATCTTTGAATGGGTTCATTATACTGTATTCTATATCTTTGAATGCATTCATCATACTGTATTATATATCATCGTACAGGTTCACAATACTGTATTCTATATCTTTGAATGGGTTCATCATACTGTATTCTACATCATTGAATGGGTTCATCATACTGTATTCTATATCACCGTATAGTTTCATCATACTGTTTTCTATACCATTGTACAGGTTCATCATATTGTATTCTATATCACCAAATGGGTTCATCATACTGTATTCTATACCACTGTATGGGTTCATCATACTGTATTCTATATCATTGAATGAGTACATCATACTGTATTCTATATCATTGTATGGGTTCATCATACTGTATTCTTTATCATTGTATGGGTTCATACTGTATTCTATTTTATTGAATGGGTTCATCATACTGTATTCTATATCATTGAATGGGTTCATCATTCTGTATTCTATATCCTTGTATGGGTTCAAACTGTATTCTATATCATTGTATGGTTTCATCATCCTATATTCTATATCATTGAATGGGTTCATCATACTGTATTTGATATCATTGAATGGTTTAGCATACTGTATGCTATATCATTGAATGTGTTCATACTGTATACATCGTTGAATGGGTTCATCATACTGTATTCTATATCATTGAATGTGTTAATACTGAATTCTATATCATTGTACTGGTTCATCATACTGTATTCTACATCATTGTATAGGTTCATCAAACTGTATTCTACATCATTGAATGGGTTCATCATACTGTATTCTATATCGTTGTATAGGTTCATCAAACTGTATTCTATATCATCATATTGGGTCATCATACTGTATTCTATATCATTGTATGGGTTCATCATACTGTGTTCTATATTACTGTATGGGTTCATCATACTGTATTCTATATATCATTGTATGGGTTCATCATACAGTATATTATATCATTGAATGGGTTCATCATCCTGTATTCTATATCATTGAATGGGTTAATACTGTATTCTATATCACTGTTTTGGTTCATTATACTGTATTCTATATCATTGAATGGGTTTATGAAACTGTATTATATATCAGCGTATGGAGTCATCATACTGTAACTATATCATTGTATGGGTTCATCATACTGTATTCTATATAGCTGATTGGGTTCACCATCCTGTATTCTATATCATTGAATGGGTTCATCGTTCTGTATTATATATCATTTTATGTCTTCATGATACTGTATTCTATATCATTGAATGGGATAATACTTTATTTTATATCACTGTATGGGTTCATCACACTGTTTTCTATATCATTGTATGGATACATCATACTGTATTCTATATCATTGTATGCATTCATCATACTGTATTCTATATCATTGAATGGGTTCATCATACGGTATTCTATATCATTGTAGAGGTCCATCATACTGTATTCTATATCATTGTATGGGCTCATCATACTGTTATCTATAGCACCATATGAGTTCATCATTCTGTATTCTATATCATTGTACGGGTTCATCATACTGTATTCTATATCACTGTATGGGTTCATCATACTGTATTCTACATCATTGTATGGGTTCATCATAATGTATTCTTTTTCATTGAATGTGTTCATCATAATGTATTCTATATAGTTGAATGGGTTCATCATCCTGTATTCTATATCATTGTATGGGTTCTTCATTCTGTATTCTATATCATTGAATGAGTTCATCATGCTGTATTCTATATCATTGTATGGGTTCATCATACTGTATTCTATATCATTTAATGGGTTCATCATTCTGTATTCTATATCATTGTATGGGTTCAGCGTACTGTATTCCATTTCATTGAATGGGTTCATCATGCTGTTTTCTATATCACTGAATGGGTTCATCATACATTATTCTGTATCATTTAATGTGTTCATACTGTATTCTATATCATTGTATGGATTCATCATACTGTATTCTATTTTATTGAATGGGTTCATCATACTGTATTCTATATCATTGTATAGGTTCTTCATTCTGTATTCTATATCCTTCTATCGGATCACCATACTGTATGCTATATCTTGGAATGGGTTTATCATACTGTTTTCTATATCATTGTACAGGTTCATCATATTGTATTCTATATCACTAATTGGGTTCATCATACAGTATTCTATATCACTGTATGGGTTCATCATACTGTATTCCATATCATTGTTTGGGTTCATCATACTGTATTCTATATCATTGAAAGGGGTTCACCATACTGTATTCTATATCATTGAATGGGTACATCATACTGTATTCTATAGCACCATATGGGTTCGTCATACTGTATTCTATATTATTGTATGGTTTCATCATACTGTATTCTATATAGCTGAAAGGGTTCATCATCCTGTATTCTAAGATCAAGAATAACAAAACACAACTCTGGAGGAAGGAATTGGCCGCCTTTGGATACACCATACATTATCGACCCGGCAAGGAGAATGTGGCCCCGGATACCCTCACGCGGGCATTCTGCTCTTCTATATCAACTTCGACTATGGCGGATCTTCATACTGACTTATGCCATCCTGGCGTTAACCGTATGTTGCGCTTTGTGAGATCTACAACTATCCTATTTTCTACGGAAGATGTGAAAAGGACGTGCTCCTCCTGTAGAATTTGTGCGGAACTAAAACTGCAATTCTGTATTCTATATCATTGTAGAGATTCATCATACTGTATTCTATATCATTGTATGCATTCATCACATTGTATTCTCATCATTGAATGGGTTCATCATACTGTATTCTGTATCATTGTATAGATTCATCATACTGTACTCTATATCTTTGAATGAGTTCATCATCCTGTATTCTATATCATTGTATAGGTTCATCATCCTGTATTCTATATCACTGTATGGGTTAATCATACTGTATTATATATCATTGTACGGGATCATCATACTGTATATTATATCATTGAATAGATTCATCATCCTGTATTCTACATCATTGAATGGGTTAATACTGTATTCTATATCACTGTTTTGGTTCATCATACTGTATTCTATATCATTGTATGGGTTCATCATACTGTATTCTATATCATTGTATAGGTTCATCATACAGTATTCTATATCATTGAATGGGTTCATCATACTGTATTCTATATCATTGTACAGGTTCCTCATACTGTATTTTACATCATTGAATGTGTTCATCATACTGTATTCTATATCATTGTATAGGTTCATCATACAGTATTCTATATCATTGAATGGGTTCATCATACTGTATTCTATATCATTGTACAGGTTCATCATACTGTATTCTACATCATTGAATGTGTTCATCATACTGTATTCTATATCATTGAACATGTTCATACTGTATTCTATATCATTGTACGGGTTTATCACATTGTATTCTATATCATTGAGTGGGTTCATCATACTGTATTCTATATCACTGTATAGGTTCATCAAACTGTATTCGATGTCAGCGTATGGGTTCATCATACTGTATTCTATATAGCTGAATGGGTTCATCGTCCTGTATTCTATATCATTGAATGGGTTCATCATTCTGCATCATATATCATTTTATGTGTTCATGATACTGTATTCTATATCATTGAATGGGATAATACTGTATTTTATATCACTGTATGGGTTCATCATACTGTATTCTATATCATTGTACGGGTTCATCATACTGTATTCTATATCATTGAATGGGTTCATCATACTGTATTCTATATCATTGAATTGGTTCATCATTCTGTATTCTATATCCTTCTATGGGATCACCATACAGTATTCTATATCATTGAATGGGTTCATCATACAGTATTCTATATCATTGAATGGGTTCATCATACTGTATTCTATATCATTGAATGTGTTCATACTGCATTTTCTATCATTGTATGGGTTCATCATACTTTATTCTGCATCATTCAATGGGTTCATCATACTGTATTCTATATCATTGTATGGTTCCTCGTACGGCATTCTATATCTTTGAATGCTTTCATCATCCTGCATTCTACATCATTGCAGGGGTTCATCATACTGTATTCTATATAATTGTATGGATTCAGCGTACTGTATTCGATATCATTGAACGGGTTCATCATACTGTATGCTATATCATTGTATGGGTTCATCATACTGTATTCTATTTCTTTGAATGGGTTCACCATACTGTATTCTATATCACTGTATGGGTTCACCATACTGTATTCCATATCATTGAATGTGTTCATCATACTGTATTCTCTATCATTGAATGGGTTCATCATACTTTATTCTATATCATTGAATGGGTTCATCATTCTGTATTCTATATCCTTCTATGGGATCACCATACTGTATTCTATATCACTGACTGGGTTCATCATACTATATTCTATATCAGTGAATGTGTTCATACTGTATTCTATATCACTGACTGGGTTCATCATACCGTATTCTATATCATTGAATGTGTTCATCCTGTATTCTATTTCATTGCATGGGTTCATCATACTATATTCTACTTCACTGTATGGGTTCATCATGCTATATTCTATACCATTGTATAGCTTCATCATACCGTGTTCTATATCACTGTAAAGGTTCATTATACTGTATTCTATATCATTGAATCGGGGTCGTCATCCTGTATTCTATATCATTGAATGGGTTCATCATGCTGCATTCTATATTTTTGTATAGGGTCACCATACTGTATTCTATATCCCTGTATGGGTTGATCATACTGCATTCAATATCATTCTTTGGTTTCATCATACTGTATTCTATATCATTGAATGGGGTCATCATATTGTATTCTATATCATTGTATGCGTTCATCATACTGTATTCTATATCATTGTATGGGTTCATCATCGTGTATTCTATATCACTGTATGGGTTTGTCATATTGTATTCTATATCATTGTACAGGTTCATCATATTGTGTTCTATATAGCTGAATGGGTTCATCATCCTGTATTCTATATCATTGAATGGGTTCAACATCCTGTATTCTATATCATTGAATGGGTTCATACTGTATTCTATATCACTGTATTGGTTCATCATACTTTATTCTATATCATTGTACGGGTTTATCATACTGTATTCTATATCATTGTATAGCTTCATCATACCATATTCTATATCACTGTAAATGTTCATTATACTGTATTCTATATCACTGAATGGGTTCAGACTGTATTCTATAACACTGTATTGGTTCATCATACAGTATTCTATATAGCTGAATGGGTTCATCATCCTGTATTCTATATCACTGAATGGGCTCATTATCCTGTATACTACATCATTGTATAGCTTCATCATAGCATATTCTATACCACTGTAAAGGTTTATTATACTGTATTCTATATCATTGAATGGGTTCTTCATGCTGTATACTATATCATTGAATGGGTTCATCATGCTGCATTCTATATCATTGTACAGTTTCATCATACAGTATTCTATATCATTGTATTGATTCATCATACTGTATTCTATATAATTGAATAGGCTCATCATGCTGTATTCTATATCATTCAATGGGTTCATCATACTGTATTCTATATCACTGTATGGGTTGATCATACTGCTTTCTATATCATTCTATGTGTTCATCATACTGTATTCTATATCATTGAAAGGGTTCATACTGTATTCTATATCAATTATAGGCTCATCATACTTTTTTCTATATCATTGTTTAGGTCATCATACTGTATTCTATATCATTGAATGGGTTCATCATACTGTATTCTATATCACTGTATGGTTTCTTCATATAGTATTCTATATCATTGTACGGGTTCATCATATTGTATTCCATGTCGTTGAATGGGTTCATCATCCTTTATTCTATATCATTGAATGGGTTCATACTGTATTCTATATCACTGTATTGCTTCATCATACTGTATTCTATATCATTGTACAGGTTGATCATACTGTATTCCATATCATTGAATGTGTTCATCATACTTAATTCTATATAATTGCATGAGTTCATCATACTGAATTCTATATCATTGTATAGGTTCATCATACTGTATTCTATATCATTGTATGGGTTCATCATACTGTATTACATATCATTGAATGGGTTCATCATCCTGTATTCTATATCATTGACTGGGTTCATCATACTGTATTCTATATCACTGTATGGTTTCTTCATACTGAATTCTATATCATTGTATGGGTTCATCATACTGTATTCCATATCATTGAATGGGTTCATCATCCTGTATTCTATATCATTGAATGGGTTCATACTGTATTCTATATCACTGTATTGGTTCATCATACTGTAATCTATATCATTGTACGGGTTGATCATACTGTATTCTATATCATTAAATGCGTTCATCATATTGTATACTATACCACGGTATAGCTTCATCGTACCATATTCTATATCACTGTAAATATTCATTGTACTGTATTCTATATCATTGAATGGGTTCGTCATGCTGTATTCTATATCATTGAATGGGTACATCATGCTGTATTCTATATAATTATATGGGTTCATCATACTGTATTCTATATCATTGTACAGATTCATCATACTGTATTCTATGTCATTGCAATGGTTCATCATACTGTATTCTATATAATTGAATAGGATCATCATACTTTATTCTATATCACTGTATGGGTTGATCATACTATATTCTATATCATTCTATGGGTTCATCATACTGCATTCTATATTATTGAATGAGTACATCATCCTGTATTCTATATCATTGTATAGGTTCATCATACGGTATTCTATATCATCGTATGGGTCATCATACTGTATTCCGTATCATTGAATGGGTTCATCATCCTGTATTCTATATCATTGAATGCATTCATACTGTATTCTATATCACTGTATTGGTTCATCATACTGTATTCTATATCATTGTATGGGTTGATCATACTGTATTCTATATCATTGAATGGGTTCATACAGTATTCTATATCACTGTATTGGTTCATCATACTGTATTCTATATCATTGTACGGGTTCATCATACTGTATTCCATAGCATTGAATGGGTTCATCATCCTGTATTCTGTTTCATTGAATGGGTTCATACTGTATTGTATATTCTGTATTGGTTCATCATACTGTATTCTATATCACTGCATGGGTTCATCATACTGTATTCTATATCAAAGAATGGTTTCATCATCCTGTATTCTATATCATTGAATGGGTTCATCATACAGTATTCTATATCATTGTACAGGTTCATCATACTGTATTCTATATCATTGGATTGGTTCATCATTCTGTATTCTATATCATTTTATGGGGTCATACTGTATTCTATATTATCATATGGGTTCAGCATACTGTATGCTATATCACTGTATGTGGTCACCATACTGTATTCTATATCATTGTATGGGTTCATCAAACTGTATTATACATCATTGAGTGGGTTCATCACACTGTATTGTATATCATTGTATGGGTTCATCATACTGTATTCTACATCATTGTAAGGGTTCATCACACTGTATTGTATATCATTGTATGGGTTCATCATTCTGTATTCTATATCATTGTACGGGTTCATCATACTGTATTCTATATCATTAAATGGGTTCATCATACCGTATTATATATCTTTGTGTTCATCATTGTATGGGTTCATCATACTGTATTCTATCTCATTGAATGGGTTCATCATAGTGTATTCTATATCATTGCATGCATTCATGATACTGTCTTCTATATCATTGAATGGGTTCATCATCCTGTTTTCTATATCATTGTATGGGGGTCATAATACTGTGTCCTATATCATTGTATGGGTTCATCATACTGTAATCTGCATGATTGAATGGGTTCATCATACTGTATTCTATGTCATTGTATGGGTTCATCATACTGTATTCTATATCATTGGATGGGGTCATCATTCTGTATTCTATATCATTGTAGGGGGTCACCATACTGTATTCTATATCACTGTAGTGGGTTCATCATACTGTATTCTATATCATTGCATGGACTCATCATACTATATTCTTGGTCATTGTATGGGTTCATCATACTGTATTCTGTATCATTGAATGGGTCCATCATACTGTATGCTATATCATTGAATGGTTTCATCATACTGTATTCTATATCATTAAATGTGTTCATACTGTATTCTATATCATTGAATGGGTTCATCAAATTGTATTCTATATCACTGTATGGGTTCCTCATACAGTATTCTATATCATTGTACGGGTTCATCATACTGTATTCTATATCATTGAATGGGTTCATCATACTGTATTCTGTATCATTGAATGGGTTCATCATCCTGTATTCTATATCATTGAATGTGTTCATACTGTAGTCTACATCATTGTATAAGGTCAATCATAATGTATTCTATGTCATCGTAGGGGTTCATCATACTGTATTCTATATCAATGAATGGGTTCATCATACTGAATTCTATATCATTGCAGTGGTTCCTCATAATGTATTCTGTCTCAATCATTGGGTTCATCATTCTGTGTCCTATATCATTGTATAGGTTCAACATCCTGTATTACATATCATTGTATGGGTTCGTCATACTGTATTCTACATCATTGTATGGGTTCATCATACTGTATTCTATATCATTGTATGTGTTCATACTGTATTCTATAACATTGTATGGGTTCATCATACTGTATTCTATATCATTGAATGGGTTCATCATCCTGTATTCTATATCATTGAATGGGTTCATCATCCTGAATTCTATATCACTGAATGGGTTCCTCATACTGTATTCTGTATCACTGTATTGGTACATCATAAAGTATTCTATATCATTGTATGGGTTCATCATACTGTATTCTATATCATTGAATGGGTTCATCATTTTGTATTCTATATCATTGTATAGGTTCATCATACTGTTTTCTATATCATTGAATGGGTTCAACATACTGTATTCTATATCATTGTACAGGTTCACAATACTGTATTCTATAGCATTGTATGGGTTCACCATACAGTATTCTATATCATTGTATGGGTTCATCAAACTATATTCCATACCACTGTATAGGTCCATCATACTGTATGCTGTATCATTGAATGGGCTCATCATACTGTATTCTATATCATTAAATGTGTTCATACTGTATTCTATATCACTGTATGGGTTCATCATACTGTATTCGATATCATTGCATGGGCTCATCATACTGTAGTCTTGGTCATTGTATGGGTTCATCATACTGTATTCTATATCATTGTATGGGGTCACCATACTGTATTCTATATCATTCTATGGGTTCATCAAACTATATTCCATATCACTGTATAGGTTCATCATACTGTATTCTATATCATTGAATGGGCTCATCATACTGTATTCTATATCATTGTATGGGTTCATCAAACTGTATTCTATATCACTGTATGGGTTCATCAAACTTTATTCTATATCACTGTATGGGTTCATCATACTGTATTCTATATCATTGCATGGACTCATCATACTATATTCTTGGTCATTGTATGGGTTCATCATACTGTATTCTGTATCATTGAATGGGTCCATCATACTGTATGCTATATCATTGAATGGTTTCATCATACTGTATTCTATATCATTAAATGTGTTCATACTGTATTCTATATCATTGAATGGGTTCATCAAATTGTATTCTATATCACTGTATGGGTTCCTCATACAGTATTCTATATCATTGTACGGGTTCATCATACTGTATTCTATATCATTGAATGGGTTCATCATACTGTATTCTGTATCATTGAATGGGTTCATCATCCTGTATTCTATATCATTGAATGTGTTCATACTGTAGTCTACATCATTGTATAAGGTCAATCATAATGTATTCTATGTCATCGTAGGGGTTCATCATACTGTATTCTATATCAATGAATGGGTTCATCATACTGAATTCTATATCATTGCAGGGGTTCCTCATAGTGAATTCTGTCTCAATCATTGGGTTCATCATTCTGTGTCCTATATCATTGTATAGGTTCAACATCCTGTATTACATATCATTGTATGGGTTCGTGATACTGTATTCTACATCATTGTATGGGTTCATCATACTGTATTCTATATCATTGTATGTGTTCATACTGTATTCTATAACATTGTATGGGTTCATCATACTGTATTCTATATCATTGAATGGGTTCATCATCCTGTATTCTATATCATTGAATGGGTTCATCATCCTGAATTCAATATCACTGAATGGGTTCCTCATACTGTATTCTGTATCACTGTATTGGTACATCATAAAGTATTCTATATCATTGTACGGGTTCATCATACTGTTTTCTATATCATTGAATGGGTTCATCATTTTGTATTCTATATCATTGTACAGGTTCACAATACTGTATTCTATAGCATTGTATGGGTTCACCATACTGTATTCTATATCATTGTATGGGTTCATCAAACTATATTCCATACCACTGTATAGGTCCATCATACTGTATGCTGTATCATTGAATGGGCTCATCATACTGTATTCTATATCATTAAATGTGTTCATACTGTATTCTATATCACTGTATGGGTTCATCATACTGTATTCGATATCATTGCATGGGCTCATCATACTGTAGTCTTGGTCATTGTATGGGTTCATCATACTGTATTCTATATCATTGTATGGGGTCACCATACTGTATTCTATATCATTCTATGGGTTCATCAAACTATATTCCATATCACTGTATAGCTTCATCATACTGTATTCTATATCATTGAATGGGCTCATCATACTGTATTCTATATCATTGTATGGGTTCATCAAACTGTATTCTATATCACTGTATGGGTTCATCAAACTTTATTCTATATCACTGTATGGGTTCATCATACTGTATTCTATATCATTGCATGGACTCATCATACTATATTCTTGGTCATTGTATGGGTTCATCATACTGTATTCTATATCATTGAATGGGTCCATCATACTGTATGCTATATCATTGAATGGTTTCATCATACTGTATTCTATATCATTAAATGTGTTCATACTGTATTCTATATCATTGTATGGGTTCATCATACTGTATTCTGTATCATTGAATGGGTTCATCATCCTGTATTCCATTTCATTAAATGTGATCATACTGTATTCTACATCATTGTATAGGTTCATCATACTGTACTCTATCATTGAACGGGTTAATCATACTGTATTCTATATCATTGAATGGGTTCATCAAACTGTATCCTATATCATTGTATGGGTTGATCACACTGCAATCTATATCATTGTATAGGTTCATCATGCTGTACTCTATATCACTGAACGGGTTAATCATACTGTATTCTATGTCACTGAATGGGATCATCATTCTGGAATCCATATCATTGTATAGGGTCACCATACTGTGTTCTATATCATTTTATGGGTTCATCAAACTGTATTCTATATCACTGTATGGGTTCATCATACTGCATTCTATATCATTGTATTGGTTAATCATACTGTATTGTATATCATTGTATGCGTTCATCATACTGTATTCTATATCATTGTATGGGTTCCTCCTACCATATTCTATATCATTGAATGGGTTCATCATCCTGTATTCTATATCATTGAATTTGTTCATACTGTAGTCTACATCATTGTATAGGTCATCATCCTGTATTCTATATCATTGTAGGGGTTCATCAAACTGTATTGTATATATCAATGAATGGGTTCATCATACTGAATTCTATATTAGTGTATGGGTTCATCATACTGTATTCTATATCATTGTACGGGTTCCTCATACTGTATTCTATATCATTGAATGGGTTCATCATTCTGTATTCTATATCATTGTATGGGTTCACCGTACTGTATTCCATATCAATGAATGGGTTCATCATACTGTGTCCTATATCATTGTATAGGTTCAGCATCCTGTATTGTATCTCATTCTATGGGTTCATCAAACTGTATACTACATCATTGTATCAGTTCATCATACTGTATTCTATATCATTGTATACGTTCATCATACTGTATTCTATATCATTGTATGGGTTCCTCATACTGTATTCTATATCATTGTATGGGTTCATCCTCCCAAATTCTGTATCATTGAATGGGTTCATCATACTGTATTCTATATCATTAAATGTGTTCATACTGTATTCTATATCACTGTATGGGTTCATCATACTGTATTCTATATCATTGCATGGGCTCATCATACAGTATTCATGGTCATTGTATGGGTTCATCATACTGTATTCTATATCATTGTATGGGGTCACCATACTGTATTTTATATCATTGTATGGGTTCATCAAACTGTATTCTATATCACTGTATAGGTTCATCATACTGTATTCTATATCATTGAATGGGCTCATCATACTGTATTCTATATCATTGTATGGGTTCATCAAACTGTATTCTATATCACTGTATGGGTTCATCATACTGTATTCTATATCATTGCATGGGCTCATCATAATGTATTCTTGGTCATTGCATGGGTTCATCATACTGTATTCTATATCATTGGATGGGTCCATCATACTGTATGCTATATCATTGAATGGGTTCATCATACTGTATTCTATATCATTAAATGTGTTCATACTGTATTCTATATCATTGTATGGATGCATCATACAGTGTTCCATATCATTGAATGGGTTCATCATATGCGATTCTATATCGTTGAATGTATTCATACTGTATTCTATATCATTGTATGGGTTAATCATACTGTATTCTATATCATTGAATGGGTTCATCATACTGTATTCTATACCATTGCATGGGTTCATCATACTGTATTTATATCACTGTATGGGTTCATCATACTGTCTTCTATACTATTGAATGGGTTCATCATACTGTATTCTATATAATTGAATGGGTTGATCACACTGCTATCTATATCATTGTATAGGGTCATCATACTGTACTCTATATCACTGAATGGGTTAATCATACTGTATTCTATGTCATTGAATGGGATCATCATTCTGGAATCCAGATCATTGTATAGGTTCACCATACTGTGTTCTATATCATTGTATGGGTTCATCAAACTGTATTCTATGCCACTGTATGGGTTCATCATACTGCATTCTATATCATTGTATTGGTTAATCATACTGTATTCTATATCATTGTATGCGTTCATCCTACCATATTCTATATCATTGAATGGGTTCATCATCCTGTATTCTATATCATTGTAGGGGTTCATCAAACTGTATTGTATATCAATGAATGGGTTAATCATACTGAATTCTATATCAGTGTATGGGTTCATCATACTGTATTCTATATCATTGTACGGGTTCCTCATACTGTATTCTATATCATTGAATGGGTTCATCATTCTGTATTCTATATCATTGTATGCGTTCACCATACTGTATTCTATATCATTGAATGGGTTCATTATAGTGTATTCTGTATCAATGAATGGGTTCATCATATTGTGTCCTATATCATTGTATAGGTTCAGCATCCTGTATTCTATCTCATTCTATGGGTTCATCATACTGTATTCTATATCAATGAATGGGTTCATCATACTGAATTCTATATCGTTGTATAGGTTCATCACACTGTATTCTATATCATTGTATGTGTTCATCGTACTGTATTCTATATCATTGTATGGGTTCATCAGAGTGTATTCTGTATCAATCAATGGGTTCATCATACTGTATTCTATATCATTGAATGGGTCCATCATACTGTATTCTATATCATTGAATGGGTTTATCATAATGTATTCGATATCATTGAATGGGTCCATCATACTGTATTCTATATCATTGAATGAGTTCGCATCCTGTATTCTATATCATTGAATGGGTCCATCATACTGTATTCTATATCATTGAATGTGTTTGTCATACTGTATTCTATATCATTGAATGGGTTCATCATCCTGCATTCTGTATCATTGAATGGGTTCATCATACTGTATTCTATATCATTGTTTTGGTTCATCATGCTGTATTGTATATCATTGAATGGGCCCATCATAGTGTATTCTATATCACTGAACGGGTTCATCATACTGTATGCTATATCATTGTACTGGTTCATCATACTGTATTCTATCTCAATGAATGGGTTCATCATACTGTGTCCTATATCATTGTATACATTCATCATCCTGTATTCTATATCATTGAATGGGTTCATCATACTGTATTCTGTATCATTAAATGGGTTCATCATTCTGTATTCTATATCATTGTATGGGTTCATCAAACTGTATTATATATCACTGTATAGTTTCATCATACTGTATTCTATACCATTGAATGGGTTCATCATACGGTATTCTATATCATTGTAGTGGTTCGTCATACTGTATTCTTTCTCATTGTATGGGTTCATCATAATGTATTCTATATCGTTGAATGGGATCATCATACTGTATTCTGTATCATTGAATGGGGCCATCATACTGTATTCTATATCATTGTATGGGTTCATCATACTGTATTCTGTATCATTGTTTGGGTTCATCATCCTGTATTCTATACCATTGAATGGGTTCATCATACTGTATTCTGTATCATTGTTTGTGTTCATCATCCTGTATTCTATACCATTGAATCGGTTCATCATACTGTTGTCTATATCAATGAATATATTTATCATACTGTATTATATATCATTGTATAGATTCATCATCCTGTATGCTATATCATTGTATGGGTTCATCACACTGTATTCTATCTCAATGAATGGGTTCATCCTACTGTGTCCTATATTATTGTATACATTCATCATCCTGTACTCTATATCACTGAATGGGTTCATCATACTGTATTCTATATTTTTTAATGGGTTCATCATTCTGTATTCTATATCATTGTATGGGTTCATCAAACTGTATTATAGATCACTGTATAGGTTCATCATACTGTATTCTATATCATTGTATGGGGTCATCATATTGTATTCTGTATCATTGAATGGGTCCATCATACTGTATTCTATTTCATTGTACGGGTTCATCATAGTGTATTCTATATCATTGAATGGGTCCATCATACAGTATTCTATATCATTGAATGTGTTCATACTGTATCCTATATCATTCTATGGGTTCATTATTGTGTATTCTGTATCATTGAATGGGTTCATCATCCTGTATTCTATATCATTGAATGGGTTAATCATACAGTATTCTCTATCACTGTATGGGTTCAAAATATTGTATTCTATATCATTGTACAGGTTCATCATACCGTATTCAATATCAATGAATATGTTCATCATATTGTATTCTATACCATTGTATTTGTTGTATCCGTGTGTTAATGGAGACACGGAAGGCAGGAGTTGGTTTCACAGGTGTTTACTGAACAAAGTCTGGTGGTGAACTAACAGATACAAGACAATATACAGGCTTATATAGCCCGAGTGGCCATTACCGGCATTACAGTACACAGGGGGCTCTTAAAGGCACATACACCACAATTCCTCCCCTTTTAGAAAACCAGTACATAATATTTTAAGTAATCATTAATTAACATGTTACAAGAACAATAATCTACACATTTGCTGCAGTTAATCAATTATAAGTCAGTCTCTCTGGAGGCTTCCTGACTCGGTCCGGATAATGCCTCGGTGGTGTAGTAGTGTCTGGTGGTGTAGTAGGTTCTTTTGGCAAGGCTGATTCAGCTTGAATGCCAGTGTCGGGTTCATTTGGTTCCAGTATCACCGGATCGGAGGTAGATACTATGGGTATCTCTACTTCATCATTAGGCGTATAGAGTTGTGGTGTAGGTTGTCCCTTTTCGGATGACT
Source organism: Somniosus microcephalus (assembly GCF_052327205.1). Taxonomy (NCBI): domain Eukaryota; kingdom Metazoa; phylum Chordata; class Chondrichthyes; order Squaliformes; family Somniosidae; genus Somniosus; species Somniosus microcephalus. The sequence continues at coordinate 60,714,158 of NC_141000.1, read as the reverse complement.
CTATGATCTGGTCAGCATGGCGCCTTATTATGCTTTCTCCAATGTCCACGGTATACATCAGCGGTCCTAGTCGTGTGCAAATAGTTCCAGGCTGCCATTTCTCGGTACGGTAGTCCCGGGCCAAAACTTGTTGACCTATCTGGAAGGTTCTAGTTGGCCTTTCATTCATGCCTTGAAATTGCCGGTTCTCCACGTCCCTTCTGATGTTTGGCTTGATCAAATCCAGCCGGCATCTTAGGCTTCTATTGAACAACATCATGGCGGGAGTTTGGTTTGTAACCACATGTGTTGCATTCCTGTATGCAAACAAGAAGTTATCTACCTTATGCTGAAGTTTTATGCCTTCATTACCCATGGCCTTTATGGCCTTCTTGAAGGTCTGGACAAACCTTTCAGCCAATCCATTGGTTGCGGGATGTTATGGGGCGAACGTGTAGTGCTTAACCCCATTGTTTTTTAAGAACTTCCTGAATTCTTCGGACACAAATTGCGGTCCATTATCAGAACAGATCTGTTCAGGCAGCCCATTCCTGGCAAACATGGTCCTTAATACTGTGATGGTTTTTTCCGTGGTGGTGGAGGACATCTTTATTACCTCCGGTCACTTGGAGTGTGCATCAACCGCGATTAAGAACATTGAGTCCATAAATGGACCAGCAAAGTCGATGTGTACCCTTTGCCATGGAGATGAGGGCCACTCCCATGGATGTAGAGGGGCTTGTGGTGGGGCGTTTTGGACCTTCTGGCATCCTAGGCAGCTCTTGGTCATTTCTTCAATGTCTCCATCGATACCTGGCCACCACACAAAAGCTCTGGCTAGGTTCTTCATTTTCACTCCACCCAGATGCCCTTCGTGAAGCTCCTTTAGCACTTTATCCTGTAGTTTGGTTGGAATCACCACTCTGGATCCACACATCAAGGTTCCTCGGCACACTGACAGCTGTTCTCTTCTTTGCGAGAATGCTGGCAACAGTGGTTCGCCATGTGCTGGCCATCCCTTCACCGTTAAATCGTAGACTCGTGAGAGAGTCGGGTCATTTCTCGCTTCCTTTTCAATTGCAGAATTTGTTACTGGTAGACATTCCACTATGGTTGAGTGGAACATCTCCACTGGGTCTACTGTAGGTGCCTCTTCTACCGTTGGCAACGGTAGGCACGATAAACCGTCAGCATTTCCATGCTGTTTTGATCCTTTGTATTCTATGTCATATTGATGTGCCCCTAGGAAAAGGGACCACCTCTGTAGCCTTTGCGCTGTCATAATGGGAACACCCTTTTTAGGGTTGAATATGGAGACGAGGGGTTGATGGTCAGTCAACAAGGTAAATTTTTGTCCGTGTAGGTAATGGTTGAATTTCTTCACTCCCCATACCAGGCTGAGTGCTTCCCTGTCGATCTGGGCATAGTTACGCTCAGCTGAGTTCAATGAGCGTGACGCAACAGCTATCTGCCGCTCCGAGCCATCAGGGAATCCATGCGATAATACCACTCCTACGTCGTAAGGGAATGCATCGCACGCCAGTCTGATTGGAAGTGATCAGTTGTAATGAGCCAAAGCTTCCTTGGACGTGATCAAGCCTTTGCATTTATGGAAGGCACGTTTACAGTCTTCGCTCCATTTCCAAATTACTCCCGTTTGTAGCAGTTCGTTAAGAGGGTGCAGAAGAGTTGACAAATTCGGTAAAAATTTATGATAGTAATTTATCAATCCCAGGAACGACCTTAATTGTGAGACATTTTCAGGTGCTGGGGCTTTTATGACTGCTTCAATTTTTTCAGGTGACTTATGCAATCCTTCCTCGTTAATTATGTGGCCACAATATGATATTTGTTTCTGGAAAAATTCGCACTTGGGGCGATTTGCTCGTAGGCCCCGTTCTCTCAGCCTAGTGAGCACCTGCTCCAAATTGGCAAGGTGCTCGTTGTCATTTTTTCCTGTTACAAGGATGTCGTCTAGGTAGCATTGAGTCCTCGGAATCCCTTGGAGGACTTGCTCCATAGCTCTTTGCCAGATAGCTGGAGCTGATGCTACTCCGAAAACCAGTCGATTGTACTGGTACAGGCCTTTGTGTGTATTTATCGTGAGATACTTTTTAGAGGCCTCTTCAACCTCCATCTGTAGATATGCCTGTGCCAAGTCAATTTTGGTGAAACGTTTCCCTCCGGATAGTGAGGCGAAAATATCTTCTATCCTCGGAAGAGGATACTGTACCGTGTGAAGGACCGGGTTTACAGTCACCTTGAAGTCCCCACAGATGCGAATTTTTCTCTGTTCTTCAGATTTATCATTATTCAACGTTTTCTTCATGACCGGGACGATGGGTGTTGCCCACTCGCTCCAATCTATCTTGGATAATACGCCTGCCTTTTCCAAATTCTCCAGCTCTGCCTCAACTGCTGGACGAATTGCGTATGGCACCGGTCTTGCCTTAAAAAACTTGGGAATTGCCGCATCTTCCACTTTTATTGAGGCGGTGATGCCTTTCAAGGTTCCTAGTTTCTGTTGAAACACTTCCTTGGCGTTGGCCAAGATGTCTTTTAATCGTTCAGGTATGACGTCCTCATCATTTTTTTTCTTACTGGTCACCGTCAGTGCCTGAATGGAGTGCCAGTCTAAACATATCTTCCTGATCCATTCACGTCCCAACAGCGGAGGACCACCATCTTGCAGAACGTATAAATACAACTTCTGTATTTCCTTGCCGTTGTATACAACAGGCACCCTTATTTTCCCTTTAGCGTATACTTTCTGCCCCGTATATGTTTTCAAGATAATGGATGTGTCTTTCAAAGGTATATGCGGAAATAGCCGCTCGTAATCTTGTCGACTTATGACGGTCAGAGCTGATCCTGTATCTAGCTCCATTTTAACTGGGGACCCCGCTATCGTGAGGGTAACCCAAATGGTCTGGTAATCTTCTTTGGCAATTACATTATGTAATTTGAGACAGCTTAGTCTCTTGTTTCCGGAGTCGCTATCGCTCTTCTGGTCTTCGGAGCTACTGTCCGTCATTATTTGTACCTTTCTGTACTTTTCCTTATTGATTTTTTTCCTGTCCGTGGATTTTTTGTGTCCAGATCGGTATACACGTGCAATGTGTCCAATCTTTTCACATTGCCTGCATGCTTTGTCCTTGAACCAGCAGTCCCTCTGGTCATGGGTGGATCTGCCGCAGCGATAACATCTCTCGAAACCCTGTGTCATTTCATGGGTGCCGAAGTCCTGTGGCTTTTGCTGTATCTCTGCAGCTCCTCTTGCGTCTGCTTCGTATGATACAGCCATACTGAAAGCCTTGTCCAGTGTCAAATCTTTCTCAGAAAGTAGCCTTTTCTGTGTTCCTTCACGTAGGAGACCGCAGACGAATTTGTTTCGAAGGGAATCTGCCAGTCCTGACCCGAATTGGCAGTGCTTTGATAGCTTCCATAATTCGGTGACGTAATCAGCGTTACTTTCATTCTTGTGTTGATTCCTCCTGAAGAATTTGAATCGTTCCGCTATCAGCAGCGGTGTTGGGTTTAAGTGCTCCTGTAGGGTATCAACAATCTCCTTAAAATTCTTATCCTTTGGTTTGGCTGGAGTGATTAAGTTTCGTAACAGCCCGTATGTCCTTGCGCCCATTAGATTTAAAAGTACTGATGCCTTTTTATCATCTTCTATTTCATTTGCTGTGCAATATACCTCCACTCTTTCTACATATGTGGTCCAATCCTCTATATCATTATCGAAAGCATTAATATTGCCAGCCTTAGGCATCCTGAAAAAAAAATGGCGCCTCCCGCGCTTTCCTTTCTTCCCTGCAGAAAAAAATGGCGCTTCCCGCGCTTTCCCGCCGCTGCTGCTGCTGACAACGCTGTTTTCCGCGGTTTTTATTTACAGGTGGAGACTCGTTCCCACCGGACTCTCTGGGACTTTTCCCTCCCTCTGCTTGGTCCGAACACTGACCTGCTTTGCAGCACCGGCCGTCTCCCGAGTGCTCCCCCCCTCTGTCTCTGTTTGCCTCTGCCTTCGCTGCTCGGCCCCGCTGCAGAGCCAGCCAATGGAGCCCCAGCCCGCTGCCCAGGAAGGATTATTGCAGGACCTGCCACCAGCTCGGTTAGCTGGCGAAACCACAGTTTTTTTTCTTTTTTTTTTCTTTCTTGCTTTTCTTCGACTTTCGTCTGAGGAATCGATCTCCTTGAGGTGCTGCCGAATTGCAGGTAAGTCCGTTTCCAATTCGACGCAACTGTTGTATCCGTGTGTTAATGGAGACATGGAAGGCAGGAGTTGGTTTCACAGGTGTTTACTGAACAAAGTCTGGAGGTGAACTAACAGATACAAGACAATATACAGGCTTATATAGCCCGAGTGGCCATTACCGGCATTACAGTACACAGGGGGCTCTTAAAGGCACATACACCACAGTATTGGTTCATCATTCTGTTTTCTATAACATTGTATGGGTTCATCATACTGTATTCTATATCAATGAATGGGTTCATCATACTGTATTCTATATCATTGTATGGGTTCATCATACTGTATTCTATATCACTGTGTGGGTTCATCATACTGTATTCTATATCACTGAATGTGTTCAAACTGTATTCTATATCATTCTATGGGTTCATCATACTGTATTCTGTATCATTGAATGGGTTCATCATCCTGTATTCTATATCACTGAATGTGTTCATGCTGTATGCTACATCATTGTATAGGTTCATCATCCGCTATGCTATATCATTGAAAGGGTCCTACATACTGTATTCTGTATCATTGTATGGATTCATCATGCTATATTCTATATCATTGTATCGGGTCATCATACTGTATTCTATATCATTGTATGGGTTCATCATACTGTATTCTATATCATTGAATGGGTTCAGCATACTGTATTCTATATCACTGTATGGGTTCATCAAACTGTATTCTATATCACTGTATGGGTTCATCATACGGTATTCTATATCAATGAATGGGTTCATCATACTGTATTCTATATCATTGTATGGGTTCATCATACTGTATTCTATATCATTGTATGGGTTCATCATACTATATTCTATATCATTGTATGGGTTCGTCATACTGTATTCGGTATCATTGTACCAGTTCATCATACTGTATTCTATATCTTTGTCTAGATTCATCATACTGTATTCTATATCATTGCATAGGTTCATCATACTGTATTTTATATCATTGTATGCGTTTGTGGCGGAGCCACTAATGGACTCCGATCAAATGTATGTAATTCCCTTTAACAATATGTTAACTACAGTCTGAGCCTGTATCTTTGTATATACTGTTTGCATGTACAGAGCGCGGTCCCTTTAAGAGCGTGGGTAAATGCGATGACGTCATGCCGCTCATCACGTGATCCCCCACCGGCGGGAAAAACGTGACGACGTCATGACGCCAGCCACGGGACCACCCAAGCTGTCCTCGTGGAGCCTCCGAACTGACTAGACCTGTATTCGTGGTTTTCTTGCATCTGTTTGTTAAACTCAATGGCCGAGAAATTCAGTGGGCTGCGCCACCAGTTTGCGCCCAGAGGGCACTCAGTGGATTTAGCGCCACTAGCCACACCTACCGTGATATTTAGCGCGGCGCTAATGGCGGCATTAGCCTGTAGCGCTGCGCCGCCACCGATGACGTCATCGGTGTGCGCAGTGCCCCGTTCCCGCCCCGATGACCATATTTGGCCGCGCCCGACTCTTTAGCGACGGTCGCAAATTGCGACCGGTACACAGGGGCCTACCTGAGGCGGTAGTGGCGCTAGTTAAGGTGGAGGTTCGGGCGGCCGCTTTTTCGGCGGCCGCCTGCCAGCACCTCCGTCCCCGGCCTCCTAACCCGCCCCCCCCGCGGCATTGCCGGCTGTTTCCCGAGAGCCCGGCACTTCTCCTTGGTGCCGGGCTCATTTGCCGGCACTCGCGAGCAGGGCTCGCGCTGTTGCAGGCATCTTCCCCTTAACAGTGGGAGGAAGGCCTGCAGTACCGCAGCGTGCCGTGCCGCAGCGTGTGGCGCTGCGGCCCTTAGCGCGCCGATATTCAGTTTCAGCGCCCCAAGCGGGGCACGTGAAGCCTTGAGTAGCGGCCCGCTTCCATTTGGGGCGCAGAAACTGAATATCCGGATGGCGCAAGTGGCTCCGCTCGCAGCGGTAATTCCGGCACCCAGGCGAGCTTGGCGCCCCAAATGGCGCCCAACTGAATTTTTAGCCCAATTAGTTTTACATTAAACATCATTTGTTTGATCGACTGAGTCGACCTCAGTCTCTTGATAGGAACTAGACATTCCTACATTGGTGACCCCGACTTTTGCGAACGGTTTTCGCAGAAGGAACGAAGCATGGAAACGAACGCCATTGCGTTGAAGCTACCGCAACTCTGGGAGCAACAAGCAACCGCCTGGTTCATCCAGGTCGAAGCTCAGTTTGCATTACGGAACATCGTTGCGGATCAGACCCGATATTTTTACGTGGTCTCCGCACTCGACAGCTCCACCGCGTCGCGGATCATCAGCCTGCTTGAGAACCCCCCGGACGACCGCAAGTATGAAACAATCAAGGCGCGGTTGTTACAGGTTTTCGGACTCACGAAGTCGGAGAGCGCCCGCGGACTGCTCGCTATGCCCGGCCTCGGGGACTCCAAGCCGTCTGAGCTCATGAGCCAAATGCTCACGCTCCTTGGCTCCGAACCGGAATGCTTCCTCTTTAGGGAGCTCTTCCTCAGTCAGTTACCGGAGCAAGTACAAACTGCCCTGGCCAGGTCCGAAGTCTCAGGCTGCGCAGCGCTTGCTGCCGAAGCGGACAAGATTTTCGCGGTGACGCAGCAGTACTGCGCTGCCACGAGGCGCCCATCCCCCACAGACGCCACCCCAGCTCCTCAACCTTCGGGGTTGTGCTCCTACCACGCGCGGTTTGGCGCAAAAGCCAGGTGTTCCCGCCCTCCCTGCAGCTTCTCTCCCAAAAAAAAACCAACTGCAACCCCGGCAAAAGAAGAATGGGTCTGACGGGTGCCCCGCGGCTGCGATGGCGATCGGAAATTCTGGCAAGCTGTTGTTCGTCAACGATTCCATCTCTGGTCAGCGATTCCTATGCGACACCAGCGCACAGTGCAGCATTATACCTGCGTCCGCTATTGATGTTCAAGCTGGGAGGCACGGCCTCTCACTCGAAGCAGCTAATGGCGGAGCTACCCGGACCTTCGGCAAACGGCATGTCCAGGTGTGTTTCGGCGGCCAGCGGTTTGTTTGGGAATTTGTTACAGCCAGGGTTTCACAAGCCATCCTCGGCGCGGATTTCCTGTGCGCCAACGGCCTCCTGGTTGATGTGAGGAACCGGCGGCTGATCAACGCGGCCATGTTTCACTCCTTTCCTTGCCACCGTGGGGCCTCCATGTCGCGCACCGTCTCCTGCGCTTTCCCAACTCCAGACGAGTACGCTCGCCTGCTCGGTGAATTTCCGGACCTGACCAGACCTACGATCTCCTCTACGGCCACGAAGCATGGTGTGGAACACCACATCACTACCACCAGCCCCCCGGTCCACACGCGGGCCCGGCGCCTCGAACACGGCAAGCTGGCGGTCGCGAAGGCGGAGTTCGCTACGATGGAACACCTGGGGATTATTCGCCGGTCCAATAGTCCCTGGTCTTCGCCTCTCCACATAGTTCTGAAACCTGGCGGCGGATGGCGGCCATGCGGTGACTATCTGCGACTTAATGACGCTACCACTCCTGATCGCTATCCGATCCCCCACATTCAGGATTTTTCCGCCCATTTGGCTGGGAACACCATGTTTTCCAAGGTGGATCTGGTCCGAGGCTACCACCAGGTCCTGGTAAACCCGCAGGATGTGCAGAAGACCGCAGTCATCACCCCATTCGGCTTTTTTGAATTTTTGAGGATGCCTTTTGGTATGAAGAATGCTGCCCAGGCCTTCCAGTTCCTTTTCATCTATTTAGACGACATCCTCGTGGCCAGTCGAAATAAAGAGGAACACATCGCGCACCTACGCACCCTCTTTCGTCGCCTCAGCAAACACGGCCTGATTCTCAACCTGGCCAAGTGTCAGTTTGGCCTGCCCCACATTGATTTCCTGGGCCATCACATTACATCGGAGGGAGTGGTGCCTTTGCAAGCAAAAGTAGAGGCGGTGACATCCTTTCCGCGCCTGCAGACCGTCAAGGCCCTGCAGGAGTTCCTCGGGATGGTAAATTTTTACCACCACTTCGTGCCTAAGGCAGCTCTGCTCATGCAGCCCCTGTACGAGGCCCTCAAGGGCAAGTCAGGCAAGGACCCGGTAAGCTGGACGGTCGACATGGACCAGGCGTTCGTTGACACAAAAAGCGCCCTCGCCAACGCGACCATGCTGGCGCACCCGCTGCCAGGCGCCACCATTGCCCTCACCACCGACGCATCAGACTATGCCATCGGCGCAGTGCAGGAACAGTGGGTAAATGGAACGTGGCAACCGCTGGCATTCTTCAGCCGTCAACAACGGCGAAACGAGCGGAAGTACAGTACCTTTGACCGGGAGTTGCTGGCTCTTTTTCTGGCCATCCGCCATTTCCAGTTCTTGCTGGAAGGACGTCCTTTCACTGCTTTTGTAGACCATAAGCCACTAACGTTCACTATGGCCAAGACTGCTGAACCGTGGTCAGCCCGACAACAGCGTCACTTAACGTTTATCTCTGAATTCACTACTGATATTCAGCACATGGCTGGTAAAGACAACCTGGTGGCGGATTGCCGCTCCCGCGCGACCGATCAGGCAGTCCAGCTCGGCATCGACTACGCCCTCATGGCTGCGGATCAAGCCTCGGATCCAGAGGTGCAAGCTTACCAAACCAGCTCCTCTAGCCTCCAAGCGGCCGACGTCAAATTCCATGCCGCAGGCACCACACTACTCTGTGACGTCTCCATAGGAGATCCTCGCACTATCGTGCCAGTCGCCTGGCGCCGAAAAATGTTTGACGCCATACACGGGTTGTCACACCCTGGCATGAAGGCCTCGCAAAGGCTGATGTCGTCCAAATTCGTTTGGCGGGGCATGCATATGGATGTCCGCGACTGGGCCAACACCTGCGTGGCCTGCCAAAAGGCCAAGGTGCAGCGTCACATCAAAGCTCCATTGGCCTCCTTCGCTGTTCCGGAGCGATGGTTCGATCACGTGAACGTGGACCTGGTGGGGCCACTTCCACCTTCTCATGGGTTTACACATATCCTTACGATGGTAGACCGCATTACTAGATGGCCAGAGGCAGTTCCCTTGTCATCCACCACTTCGGCAGACGTAGCCAGGGCATTCATCTCCTCTTGGGTCGCCCATTTCGGGGTACCGGCGGACATCTCTTCTGATCGTGGACCGCAATTTTCCTCTGAGCTCTGGAACGCAGTGGCTCAGGGACTTGGCATCAAGCTACATCGCACCACAGCCTACCATCCACAGGTGAACGGCCTGTGCGAACGGTTTCACAGGTCACTCAAAGCCGCACTGAGGGCCAGCCTCCAAGGCGCTGGATGGGTGGACAGGCTACCATGGGTCCTGTTGGGTCATCGCCCGGCGCCCAAGAAAGATCTTCGCTCGTCCTCAGCAGAGCTCGTCTATGGCTAGCCGCTACGCGTACCGGGTGATTTCCTTCCGACTCCAACAGAGCCATGGTCCGCATCCAATCAACTCATCAGCCACCAGGAGGCAGCCAGGTGTTTTGCAACAGTACCAACGTTGCATCACGGCTTTCAGAGCTCCTATGTCCCAGCAGAGCTGAAGAACGCCGAATATGTGTTCATCCACCACGACGCTCATCGGGATCCGCTCAAGGCCCCTTACACTGGTCCTTTCCGCGTACTAGAGCCGGGAGACAAAACTTTCTCAGTGGATATCGGAGATAAACCAGACCACATTTCGGTTGACCGGTTGAAGCCGGCACACTTGGACCTTGACCGCCCGGTCGAGACCGCACAGTCGCCAAAACGTGGCCGACCGCCCACAGTTGCCGTACCAGATCAAGCGCAGCCACCCGACAGCCCGCCCGCCGTCCAGCAACTTCCACTCCAAGTGTACAGAAGTCGCTCTGACAGGCTTGTCAGGCCTCCTCGCCGTTTCACTTTTTCTGTTAAAGACAATTCTGGGGGGACGCATGTGGCAGAGCCACTAAGGGACTCCGATCAAATGTATATAATTCCCTTTAACAATATGTTAACTACAGCCTGAGTCTGTAGCTTTGTATATACTGTTTGCATGTACAGAGTGCGGTCCCTTTAAGAGCACGGGCAATCGCGATGACGTCATGCCGTTCATCACGTGATTACCACCGGCGAGAAAAACGTGATGACGTCATGACGCCAGCCACGGGACAGCCCAAGCTGTCCTGGTGGAGCCTCCGAACAGATTAGACCTGTATTCATGGTATTCTTGCATCTGTTTGTTAAACTCAATTAGTTATACATTAAACATCATTTCTTTGATCGCCTGAGTCGACCTCAGTCTCTTGACAGGAACTAGACATTCCTACACGTTCATCATACTGTATTCTGTATCACTGTATGGGTTCATCATACTGTTTTGTACATCATTGAATGGGTCCATCATCCTGTATTCTATATCATTGAATGGGTTCATCATAGTGTATTCTATATATTTGAATGGGTTCATTATACTGTATTCTATATCACTGAATGTGTTCATACTGTATTCTATATCATTGTATGGGTTCATCATACTGTATTCTGTATCACTGAAAGTGTTCATCATCCTGTATTCCATATCATTGAATGGGTTCATCATACTGTATTCCATACCATTGAATGCATTCATCATACTGTATTCTATATCACTGTATGGGTTCATCATACTGTATTCTATATCATTGTATAGCTTCATCATACTGTATTCTATATCATTTTATAGGTTCATCATACTGTATTCTATATCATTGTATGGGTTCATCATACTGTATTCTATATCATTGTATGGGGTCATCATACTGTATTCTATATTATTGTATGGGTCATCATACTGTATTCGTGTGGGTTCGTCATACTGTATTCTGTATCATTGTATAGGTTCATCATACTGTATTCTGTATCATTGTATAGGTTCATCATCCTGTATTCTATATAATTGTATGGGTTCATCATACTGTATTCTATATCATTGTATAGTTGCATCATACTGTATTCTATATCACTGTATAGTTGCATCATACTGTGTTCTATGTCATTGTATAGCTTCATCATACTGTATTCTATGTCATTTTTATGCGTTCACCATACTGTATTCTATATCATTGTATAGGTTCATCATCCTATATTCTGCATCATTGAATGGGTTCATCATACTGTATTCTGTATCATTGTATAGGTTCATCATCCTGTATTCTATATAATTGTATGGGTTCATCATACTGTATTCTACATCATTGTATAGTTGCATCATGCTGTATTCTATGTCATTGTATAGCTTCATCATACTGTATTCTATGTCATTTTTATGCATTCACCATTCTGTATTCTATATCATTGTATAGGTTCATCATCCTGTATTCTATATCATTGTATGGGTTGATCAAACTGTATTCTATATCACTGTATGGGTTCATCATACTGTATTCTATATCAATGAATGGGTTCATCATACTATATTCTATATCATTGAATGTGTTCATCATACTGTATTCCATATCATTGAATGTGATCATACTGTATTTTATATCACTGTATGGGTTCATCATACTGTATTCTATATCATTGAATGTGTTCATCATACTGTATTCTATATCATTGAATGTGTTCATACTGTATTCTAAATCATTGAATGGGTTCATCATACTGTATTCTGTATCATTAAATGGGTTCATCATCCTGATTTCTATATGATTGAATGGGCTCATCATACTGTATTCTATATCAATGAATGCATTCATCATACTGTACTCTATATCACTGTATGGGGTCATCATACTGTATTCTATATCATTGTACAGGTTCATCATACTTTATACTATATCATTGAATGGGTTCATACTGTATTCTGTTTCACTGACTTTGTTCATACTGTGATATACATCATTGTATAGGTTCATCATCCTGTATTCTATATCATTGTAGTGGTTCATCATACTGTATTCTATATCAATCAATGGGTTCAGCATACTGAATTCTATATTATTGAATGGGTTCAGCATACTGTATTCTATAACATTGTATGGGTTCATCATACTGTATTCTATATCATTGTATGGGTTCATCATACTGTATTCTATATCAATGTATGAGTTCATCATACTGTATTCTATATCACTGTATGGTTCATCATACTATATTCTATATCATTGTATAGTTTTATCATACTGTATTCTATATAATTGTATAGGTTCATCATACTGTATTCTACATCATTGTATAGGTTCATCATACTGTATTTTATATCATTGTATAGGTTCATACTGTATTCCATATCATTGTATAGGTTCATCATACAATATTCTATATCATTGTCTGGGTTCATCATACTGTATTCTACATCAGTGAATGGGTTCATCATGCTGTATTCTATATTATTCAATGGGTTCAGCATACTGTAGTTTATATCATTGTATAGGTTCATACTGTATTCTATATCATTGTATAGGTTCATCATACAGGATTCTATATCATTGTCTGGGTTCATAATACTGTATTCTACATCAGTGAATGGGTTCATCATATTGTATTCTATATTATTGAATGGGTTCAGCATACTGTATTCTATATCACTGTATAGGTTCATCATACTGTATTCTATATCATTGAATGGGTTCATCATACTGTATTCCATATCATTGAATGGGTTCATCATCCTGTATTATATATCATTCAATGGATTCATCATACTGTATTCTATATCATTGTATAGGTTCATCATCCTGTATTCTATATAATTGTATGGGTTCATCATACTGTATTCTATATCATTGTATAACTTCATCATAATGTATTCTATATAATTTTTATGTGTTCACCATACTGTATTCTATATCATTGTATAGATTCATCATCCTGTATTCTATATCACTGTATGGATTCATCATACTGTATTATATATCTCTGTATGGGTTCATCATACTGTAGTCTATATTATTGAATGGGTTCATCATACTGTATTCTATATCATTGTATGGGTTCATACCGTATTCCATATCATTGTATAGGTTCATCATACTGTATTCTATAGATTCATCATACTGTATTCTATATCATTGTATGGGTTCATCATACTGTATTCTGTATCATTGAATGGGTTCATCATCCTGTATTCTATAAGATTGAATGGGTTCATCATACTTTGCTCTATATCAATGAATGCATTCATCATACTGTATTCTATATTACAGTATGGGGTCATCATACTGTATTCTATATCATTGAATGGGTTCATACTGTATACTGTTTCATTGAATTTGTTCATACTGTGTTCTACTTCATTGTATATGTTCATCATCCTGTATTCTATATCAATGAATGGGTTCATCATATTGTGTTCTATATCATTGTATGGATGCATCATACTATATTCTACATCTTTGTACGCGTTCATCATACTGTATTAAATATCAATGAATATGTTCATCATCCTGTATTCGATATCATTGTATGGGTTCATCATACTGTATTCTATATCATTGTATAGGCTCATCATTCTGTATTCTCTATCATTGTATAGCATTATCATACTGTATTCTATATCACTGTATAGGTTCATCATACTGTATTCTATATCATTGTATAGGTTCATCATACTGTATTCTATGTGATTGAATGGGTTCATCAAACTGTATTCTATATCACTGTATGGATTCATCATACTGTATTGTATATCAATGAATGGGTTCATCATACTGAATTCTATATTATTGAAAGGGTTCAGCATACTGTATTCTATAACATTGTATGGGTTCATACTGTATTCTATATCATTGTATAGGTTCATCATACAGTATTCTATATCATTGTCTGGGTTCATCATACTGTATTCTACATCAGTGAATGGGTTCATCATACTGTATTCTATATTATTGAATGGGTTCAGCATACTGTAGTTTATATCATTGTATAGGTTCATCATACAGTATTCTATATCATTGTCTGGGTTCATCATACAGTATTCTACATCAGTGAATGGGTTCATCATACTGTATTCTATATTATTGAATGGGTTCAGCATACTGTAGTTTATATCATTGTACAGGTTCATACTGTATTCTATATCATTGTATAGGTTCATCAAACAGTATTCTATATCATTGTCTGTGTTCATCATACTGTATTCTACATCAGTGAATGGGTTCATCATACTGTATTCTATATCATTGTATGGGTTCATCATACCGTATTCTATATCAATGAATGGGTTCATCATATTGTATTCTATATCATTGTATAGGTTCATCATACTGTATTCTATAGGTTCATCATACTGTATGCTATATTGTATAGGTTCATACTGTATTCTATGTGATTGAATGGGTTCATCAAACTGTATTCTATATCACTGTATGGATTCATCATACTGTATTGTATATCAATGAATGGGTTCATCACACTGAATTCTATATTATTGAAAGGGTTCAGCATACTGTATTCTATAGCATTGTATGGGTTCATACTGTATTCTATATCATTATATAGGTTCATCATACAGTATTCTATATCATTGTCTGGGTTCATCATACTGTATTCTACATCAGTGAATGGGTTCATCATACTGTATTCTATATTATTGAATGGGTTCAGCATACTGTAGTTTATATCATTGTACAGGTTCATACTGTATTCTATATCATTGTATAGGTTCATCATACAGTATTCTATATCATTGTCTGGGTTCATCATACTGTATTCTACATCAGTGAATGGGTTCAGCATACTGTATTCTATATCACTGTATAGGTTCATCATACTGTATTCTATATCATTGAATGGGTTCATCATACTGTATTCCGTATCATTGAATGGGTTCATCATCCTGTATTATATATCATTCAATGGATTCATCATACTGTATTCAATATCATTGTATAGGTTCATCATCCTGTATTCTATATAATTGTATGGGTTCATCATACTGTATTCTATACCATTGTATAGCTTCATCATACTGTATTCTATATAATTTTTATGTGTTTACCATACTGTATTCTATATCATTGTATAGATTCATCATCCTGTATTCTATATCACTGTATGGATTCATCACACTGTATTATATATCTCTGTATGGGTTCATCATACAGTAGTCTATATTATTGAATGGGTTCATCATACTGTATTCTATATCATTGTATGGGTTCATACCGTATTCTATATCATTGTATAGGTTCATCATAATGTATTCTATAGATTCATCATACTGTATTCTATATCATTGTATGGGTTCATACCGTATTCTATATCATTGTATAGGTTCATCATAATGTATTCTATAGATTCATCATACTGTATTCTATATCATTGTATGGGTTCATCATACTGTATTCTGTATGATTGAGTGGGTTCATCATCCTGTATTCTATAAGATTGAATGGGTTCATCATACTTTGCTCTATATCAATGAATGCATTCATCATACTGTATTCTATATTACGGTATGGGGTCATCATACTGTATTCTATATCATTGAATGGGTTCATACTGTATACTGTTTCATTAAATTTGTTCATACTGTGTTCTACTTCATTGTATATGTTCATCATCCTGTATTCTATATCAATGAATGGGTTCATCATATTGTGTTCTATATCATTGTATGGATGCATCATACTATATTCTACATCTTTGTACGCGTTCATCATACTGTATTAAATATCAATGAATATGTTCATCATCCTGTATTCGATATCATTGTATGGGTTCATCATACTGTATTTTATATCATTGTATAGGCTCATCATACTGTATTCTCTATCATTGTATAGCATTATCATACTGTATTCTATATCACTGTATAGGTTCATCATACTGTATTCTATATCATTGTATAGGTTCATCATACTGTATTCTATGTGATTGAATGGGTTCATCAAACTGTATTCTATATCACTGTATGGATTCATCATACTGTATTGTATATCAATGAATGGGTTCATCATACTGAATTCTATATTATTGAAAGGGTTCAGCATACTGTATTCTATAACATTGTATGGGTTCATACTGTATTCTATATCATTGTATAGGTTCATCATACAGTATTCTATATCATTGTCTGTGTTCATCATACTGTATTCTACATCAGTGAATGGGTTCATCATACTGTATTTTATATCATTGTATAGGCTCATCATACTGTATTCTCTATCATTGTATCGCATTATCATACTGTATTCTATATCACTGTATAGGTTCATCATACTGTATTCTATATCATTGTATGAATTCATCATACTGTATTGTATATAAATGAATGGGTTCATCATACTGAATTCTATATTATTGAAAGGGCTCAGCATACTGTATTCTATAACATTGTATGGGTTCATCATACTGTATTCTGTATCATTGTATGGGTTCAGCATACTGTATTCTATATCACTGTAAGCGGTCATCATACAATATTCTATATCAATGTATGGGTTCATCATACTTTATTCTATATCATTGTACGGGTTCATCATAGTGTATTCTATATCACTGTATTGGTTTGTCATACTTTATTCTTTATCATTGTACAGGTTTATCATACTGTATTTTATATCATTGAATGCGTTCATACTGTATTCTATATCATTCTATTCATTCATCATACTGTATTGGATATCATTGAATGGGTTCATCATACTATATTCTATATCATTGTATAGGTTCATACTGTATTCTATATCATTGTATAGGTTCATCATACTGAATTCTATATCATTGTATGCGCTCATCATGTTGTATTCTATATCATTGTCTGGGTTCATCATACTGTATTCTACATCAGTGAATGGCTTCATCATACTGTATTCTATATTATTGAATGGGTTCAGCATACTGTATTCTATATCACTGTATAGGTTCATCATACTGTATTCTATGTCATTGAATGGGTTCATCATACTGTATTCTATATCATTGTATAGGTTTATCATACTGTATTCCATATCATTGTATAGGATTCATCGTCCTGTATTCTATATCATTGTATGAGTTCATCATACTGTATTCTATATCATTGTATATGATCATCATACTGTATTCTACATCATTGCATATGTTCATCATATTGTATTCTACATCATTGCATAGGTTCATCATACTGTATTCTATATCACTGTATGGTTCATCATACTGTATTCTATATCATTATATTGGTTCATCATACTGTATTGTTTATTATTGAATGGGTTCAGCATACTGTATTCTATATCACTGTATAGGTTCTTCATTCTGCATTCTAAATCACTGTATGGGTTCATCAAACTGTATTCTATATCACTGTAAGGGTTCATCATACTGTATTTTATATCATTGCATGAGTTCATCATACTGTATTCTATATCATTGTATAGGTTCATCACACTGTATTCTATATCATTGTATGAGGTCACCATACTGTATTCTATATCATTGTATGGGTTCATCATACTGTATTCTATATCATTGTATGGGTTCATCAAACTGTATTCTATATCACTGTATGGGTTCATCATACTGTATTCTATATCATTGTATTGGTTCATCATACTGTATTGTATAGCATTGTACGGGTTCATCATACGGTTTTCTATAACAAAGAATGGGTTCATCATATTGTATTCTATATCATTGTATGGGTTCATCATACTGTATTCTGTATCATTGAATGAGTTCATCATCCTGTATTCTATAAGATTGAATGGGTTCATCATACTTTGTTCTATATCAATGAATGCATTCATCATACTGTATTCTATATTACTGTATGGGGTCATCATACTGTATTCTATATCATTGAATGGGTTCATCATATTCTGTTCTATATCATTGTATGGATGCATCATACTATATTCTACATCATTGTACGCGTACATCATACTGTATTAAATATCAATGAATATGTTCATCATCCTGTATTCGATATCATTGTATAGGCTCATCATACTGTATTCTCTATCATTGTATAGCTTCATCATACTGTATTCTATATCACTGTATAGGTTCATCATACTGTATTCTATATCGTTGTATAGGTTCATCACACTGTATTCAGTATCATTGTATGCGTTCATCATACTGTATTCTATATCATTGTATGCGTTCATCATACAGTATTCTATATCATTGTATAGGTTGATCATACTGTTTTCTATATCATTGTATAGGTTCATGATACTGTATTCTATATCCTTGTATGGGTTCATCATACTGTATTCTATAGGTTCATCATACTGTATTCTATATCATTGCATGGGTTCATCACACTGTATTCCATATCATTGTATGGGTTCACCATAGTGTATTCTATAGCAAAGTATGGGTTCGTCATACAGTATTCTATATCATTGAAAAGGGTTCATCATACTATATTCTATATCACTGTATGGGTTCATCATACTGCTTTCTGTATCATTGTACAGGTCCATCATACTTTATACTATACCATTGAATGGGTTCATCATACTGTATTCTATATAATTGAATTGATTCATACTGTATTCTATATCATTGAATTTGTTCATACTGAGTTCTACATCATTGTATAGGTTCATCATACCGTATTCTATATCAGTGTATGGGTTGTAATTACTGTTCAAACCGGCAGCGAGGCCTGACCAGAGCATCGGACCTGTGTGGGAGCAGTGAGGAGCGGCGGAGCTTAAAACCGGCAGCGAGGCCCGACCAGAGCATCGGACCTGTGTGGGAGCAGTGAGGAGCGGCGGAGCTTAAAACCGGCAGCAAGGCCCGACCAGAGCATCGGACCTGTGTGGGAGCAGTGAGGAGCGGCGAAGCTTAAAACCGGCAGCGAGGCCCGACCAGAGCATCGGACCTGTGTGGGAGCAGTGAGGAGCGGCTTACCAATTCAACAGCGGGGAGAGAGGGAAAAAGTAATCAAAGTGTGACGTCACCAGGAAGCAGGTAAGTGATTGTTTGGTGAGTATTTCTCTCTTTTTTTTAAACTTTAACTCTGTGGTTTATAGTTTCTAAGGTTTCTCTGGTGTAGCGGGGACTGTTGGTAAACCAGTTAACTCGAGTGAAATTAGTGGGATTGATTTAATTTAAATTCAATTAATTAAAGGGTAAGTCATGGCAGGACAGCCCAGCCCCATGGTATGCTCCTCCTGCGCTATGTGGGAACTGAGGGACACTTCCTGTGTCCCTTGTTGTGTATGTAACCTGTTCCACCTTAAGAGAGCTTAAGCCTGTTCCACCTTAAGAGATGTACTGCTTTCTCAGGCTGCTGTAGACGTAATACCGGGGGTGAACACACCGGTATATAAGCACTGTGCAGTAATCTTGTATTCAGTATAGTCCCTACCTCCAACCAGTAAAGACCTGTTTTTATTGTTACTCATTAGTCTGTTTTAATTAACTAAATAATTCACAGATTTAACACTGGCGACGAGTCAGGTTCTTACCCTGCGGCAGTTATTCCACGGCGGTTGAAGAGAGGTTTCAAACCTCACCACTCACCACCCCACTGGAAGTGACAGGCATTAGGACCCTGAAGCCTCCATCAGCTTGTGAACCGGAGTAGAAGACAGGACTGGGGAAGAGAGGTATAGGGCGATAGCGATCGGCAGATAAGGGCCGGGCCGGTTTCAAGTGCGAGGCGCAGCCGGGCCATCGATCGCATCCGCTGATAAGGGCCGCACTCGGGGGCTGAAGGGAGACGGCGTCGGGGGACGGGTGAAGACCGCCAAGCGCGGGAAAACCGCCATTTTGTGGGCGGAGGACGACGGCAAGAGCGGGAAGCCGCCATCTTTGATAACAAGTAAAGAAAAGAAAATCTGAGAAATTGCAAATCTACAATGCCTAAACACGGGAATATTAGCACCTTTGATAGTGACCTCGAAGATTGGGCCATATATGTTGAAAGAGTAAAAAATTATTGTAAGGCCAATAAAATTCGTGACCAAGATAAAGCTCTAACATTATTAAATTTAATGGGTGCGAAGACATACGGGCAATTGAAACACCTGTTATCACCAGATGAACCGGCGGATAAGACGTTCGATGAGATTGTTACTGTCCTGAAAGATCATCTAAACCCCACGCCGCTGATGCTAGCGGAACGATTTAAATTTTACGACAGAAGGCAGCTACAGCATGAAAGCAATGCTGAATATTTGCTGGAATTGCGTAAATTAGCGAAATATTGCCAGTTTGGAACGGGACTGACAGAGGCACTTCGAGACAAATTTGTGTGTGGTTTATTTAAACAGGATACACAAAAGCGACTGCTCGAGGAGAATGAGCTGACGCTTGAGAAGGCGGTCACTATGGCAGCAGCACACGAAGCCGCAGCGAGAGGCACGGCAGTAATGCAGCTACGGTCACCGGAGCTCAGTGCACACAAATTGGGTGTGAGTTCTGGCAAATGTTATCGTTGTGGAAAGACAACGCATGATCAGAACCAGTGTTGGTTTAAAAACCAAGAATGTAGAACTTGTGGTAGGCTTGGACATATAGCTAGAGTATGCAGGTCAGCGAAGAAGACCAGCAACAAGAAGTCACCGCAAGGGAAATACGCAAAGGTACACAAGGTGGCCGAACAGGAGTCCGATTCAGACGCAAGCAGTATTGAACTGGCTAGCTTAAGGGTACTCAACGTTGGTAAGGGTGCAGACCTCCAGACAATTTGGGTTACTCTTCAGATAGAAGGAGTCCAAGTAAAAATGGAATTGGACACTGGATCGGCATTGTCGGTCATGAATAAGAAAGATTACAGAAGGTTATTCCAACATATTCCCCTACAGGATACGGAGATTATATTGACAACCTACACGGGGCAGAGAGTGTACCCCATCGGGACAATAAAGGTTGCAGTGGCCAACAAGGGCGAAGGAAGTCAAATAATGGACTTATATGTGCTACCGGAGGGAGGTCCACCACTACTAGGCCGGGAGTGGTTTAGAAACATAAATATGGACTGGCATTCGCTAAAAGCCATAAAGAGTGAGAACTCGGTGCAGATAATCAGCCCAGACTCTAGAACTGATGATGGTAAGACCAACCCATGTGCAAAAGACAAAGTTTCAGCACAGAATTCCACTGAGCAACAACAACATAGTTTAACAGAGAATTCTGAGTCTGTCAAGTCTACTGATATGCACATTTTTGAGGGACACTGGGCTCGAACTCAACTCCATTTCAAACTACAACAGCAATTAGAACAAATGATTCGCCGTTTTGAGCAAGAGATGAATGAAATAAAAAAGTTCTTTGTTACAGAGTGGGAGAATCTGGAAAGTCAACAGAAGCAACTGATGGAGAAAATGGAGCAGGAGCACACCAACCATCTGCGCGAGGAGGCCGAACGAATCAAAGCTGATTCAGGTTCTGAAGGTGCGTGCCATAATCTGGTGTCAGAAGAGTTAACGGTCAGCCAACTCCTTCATATGCTGAGGGACAAGACTCTGAAATGGGAAAAACTTGAACACGAGCTGCGATCTTCAAAGGAAAAGGGTTCGGAGCTCTCAAAAGTCATTGAGATGGCTGATGTGACGACACAGACTGAAACGACTGCAACAGAGCAGCCATTGGATGCCAAAAGTACGCTGACTCACGTCAATGTAGAACAACAGACCGCTGAAACAGCTGCTCCGGTAGAGGGATTGCATAGTCCGATCAATCAATCTCCAAAGGAAGTTGAAGTATTAAAATCACAAATGAGGTCACTAGTAAACGACTTGCTGAAAGCCCAGAAAAAGCTGGATGCAGAGGTACACATGAAGAAGTCTCTTCAGGAAAGATGTCTGGATTTGGAACAAGAGCTGGCTAACGTCCAGCTGGGTATGGAGGAAATAGTCGACCCTCTCACTGGTCTAGCTCAGGACGACACCGAATATTACCATGACCTGGTGGACGACACCGAATATTACGATGTCCTGTCCTGCCCAGCTTGTAACTTCGACTCCCAAAGTGCAGAAATCATGGAGGAGCACCAAAAGTCTACGGAACATCGGGAGAAGCTGGCTCTACGACGGAAACAGGAGGAAGAGAAGGAGGAACTGCGCATGCAGCTGGCAGCTGTGGCAGCTGACAATGGAGCCCAGAGAGTCTCCAAGAAGCAGAAAAGGAAAAGTAAAAACAGAAGATGACCCATCTGAACCATTATCACCTCTACCAGATCACACACGTGGTCCCTCCGAACGGAGCCAAATCAGTTCGGAAGTTCAAGCTGTTAAATCCATGAAAGGACTATTGAATGATTAACGTGAACCGACTACACCACAGAGATTGAATCTGTGAACTGTTTTCCGCAGAGACTGAATCTGTGATATGTTACGTTAAACATGAAGTTATATATGTATATATGTTATTACGTTATGTTAATTGGGGGGGATGACTATAAAGCTAAGAAGGGAGGAGTGTTGTGTATGTAACCTGTTCCACCTTAAGAGAGCTTAAGCCTGTTCCACCTTAAGTGATGTACTACTTTCTCAGGCTGCTGTAGACGTAATACCGGGGGTGAACACACCGGTATATAAGCACTGTGCAGTAATCTTGTATTCAGTATAGTCCCTACCTCCAACCAGTAAAGACCTGTTTTTATTGTTACTCATTAGTCTGTTTTAATTAACTAAATAATTCACAGACTTAACATCCCTGACAACTACATGTGCAGGAAGTGCATCCAGCTGCAACTACTGACAGACCGCATTACGGCACTGGAGCTGCAATTGGATGCATACTGGAGCGTTCATGATGCTCAGGACATCATGAATATCACGTTTACGGAGTTGGACACACCGCAGGTAGAGGTTGGACAGGAAGAAAGGGAACGGGTGACCAACAGGCAGAGTACTAGGTGCAGGCAGGTAGTGCAGGGATCCCCTGTGGCCATCCCCCTCTCCAACAGATACAACACTTTGAGTACTGTTGGGGGGGATGGCTTATCAGAGGAAGGCAGCAGCAGCCAACTTCCTGGCACCAGGGGTGGCTCTGCTGCACAGAATGGGAGGAAAAAGAGGGGTAGAGCTATAGTAATAGGGGATTCTATTGTAAGGGGAATAGATAGGTGTTTCTGCAGCCGCAAACGAGACTCCAGGATGGTGTGTTGCCTCCCTGGTGCAAGGGTCAAGGATGTCTCCGAGCGGCTGCAGAACATCTTGGAAGGGGAGAGTGAACAGCCAGTTGCCGTGGTGCATATAGGCACCAACGATATAGGTAAAAAGCGGGATGAGGTCCTAAAAGCGGAATATAGGCAGTTAGGAGATAAATTAAAAAACAGGACCTCAAAGGTAGTAATCTCAGGATTGCTACCAGTGCCACGTGCTAGTCAGAGTAGAAATAGAAGGATACTTCAGCTGGATACGTGGCTAGAGGAATGGTGCCAGGGGGAGGGATTCAAGTTCCTGGGACATTGGAACCATTTCTGGGGGAGGTGGGACCAGTTCAAACCGGACGGTCTGCATCTGGGCAGGGCTGGAACCGATGTCCTAGGGGGAGTGTTTGCTAGTGCTGTGGGGGAGGGTTTAAACTAAAATGGCAGGGGGTTGGGAACCTGAGCAGGGAGACAGAGGAAAGGGAAACAAGGATAAAAGCAAAAGATAGGAAGGAGAAAAACAAAAGTGGCAGTCAGAGAAATCAACAGTTTAAATCAAATGTGGCCACAGTAAATAATAATTCTAATAGGTCTAAGAGCGTTAAAAAAACAGGCCTGAAGGCTTTGTGTCTTAATGCGAGGAGCATTTGTAATAAGGTGGATGAATTGGCTGCGCAAGTAGAGGTAAACGAATATGATTTGGTTGGGATTACAGAAACGTGGCTCAAGGATGGCCAAGACTGGGAACTCAACATCCAGGGGTATTCGATATTCAGGAAAAATAGGCAAAAAGGAAAGGGAGGCGAGGTAGCATTACTGGTTAAAGAAGGGATTAACACAATTGTAATGAAGGATATTAGCTCTGATAATGTGGAATCTATATGGGTAGAATTGAGAAATACTAAGGGGAAAAAAACGTTAGTGGGGGTGGTATATAGACCTCCAAACAGTAAGGCAGAGGTTGGGGATGGCATTAAAAGGGAAATTAAAGAAGCGTGCAATAAGGGCACAGCAGTCATCATGGGTAACTTTAATCTACATATAGATTGGGCCAACCAAATTAGTAACAATACTGTGGAGGAGGAATTCCTGGAGTGTTTATGGGATAGTTTCCTGGACCAATATGTCGAGGAACCAACCAGAGATCAGGCCATCTTAGATTGGGTATTATTTAATGAGAAAGGATTAATTAGCAATCTTGTTGTACGAGGGCCCTTGGGTCGGAGCGATCATAATATGATCGAATTCTTCATTAAGATGGAGAATGAAGTAGTTGACTCAGAGACTAGGGTCCTCAATTTAAATAAAGGAAACTACGATGATCTGAGGAGCGAGTTGGGTAGGATTGATTGGGGAATGGCACTCAAAGGGTTGACGGTGGATAGGCAACGGCAAACATTCAAAGACCGAATGGATGAGCTACAGAATTTGTTCATCCCAGTTTGGCATAAAAATAAAACAAAAAAGGTGACTCAACTGTGGCTAACAAGGGAAATTAGGGATAGCATAAGATCCAAGGAGAGGACATATAATTTGGCCAGAAAAAGCAATAATCCTGAGGATTGGGAGCAGTTTAGGATTCAACAAAGGAGGACAAAGGGATTAATTAAGCAAGGGAAAATAGAATATGAGAGTAAGCTTTCAGGGAACATAAAAACTGACTGTAAAAGCTTTTATAGATATGTGAAGCGAAAAAGGTTGGTGAAGTCAAGCGTAGGTTCCTTGCAGTCAGAATCAGGGGAATTTATAATGGGGAACAAAGAAATGGTAGACCAACTAAATACATATTTTGGTTCTGTCTTCACAAAGGAGGACACAAATAACCTCCCAGAGATGCCGGGGAACATAGGGTCTGATGAAAGGGTGGAACTGAAAGAAATCAGTATTTGTAGGGAAATGGTGCTAGGAAAATTGATGGGATAAAAGGCCAATAAATCCCCAGGGCCTGATAATCTACATCCCAGGGTAATTAAGGAAGTGGCCCTAGAAATAGTAGATGCATTGCTGCTCATCTTCCAGAACTCGATAGACTCTGGAACAGTACCCATGGATTGGAGGGTAGCTAATGTTACCCCACTATTCAAAAAAGGTGGTAGAGAAAAAGCGGGGAATTATAGACCGGTAAGCGTGACATCGGTAGTGGGGAAAATGCTAGAATCCATTATAAAAGATGTACTAGCAGAGCACTTGGAAAGCAGTGATAGGATCGGACAAAGTCAACATGGATTTACAAAAGGTAAATCATGCTTGACGAATCTACTGGAATTTTTTGAGGATGTAACTGGTAAAATAGATAAGGGAGAACCAGTGGATGTGGTGTACTTGGACTTTCAGAAGGCTTTCGATAAGGTCCCACATAAGAGATTAGCGTGCAAAATTAAGGCACATGGGGTTAGGGGCAAGGTATTGACTTGGATAGAGAACTGGTTGGTGGACAGAAAGCAAAGAGTTGGAATAAACGGGTTGTTTTCCGAGTGGCAGGCAGTGACTAGTGGGGTACCGCAAGGATCGGTCCTAGGACCCCAGCTGTTCACAATATATATTAATGATCTGGACGAGGGAATTGGATGTAATATCTCCAAATTTGCAGACGGCACAAAGCTGGGTGGGAGGATATGCTATGAGGAGGATGTCGTGAAACTCCAGTACGATTTGGACAGGTTGGGTGATGGGCAGAAACATGGCAAATGCACGATAATGTGGATAAATGTGAGGTTATCCACTTTGGTGGCAAAAACAGGAAGGCAGGTTATTATTTGAATGGCAATAGATTGGGAGAAGGGGAAGTGCAAAGAGACCTGGGTGTTCTTGTGCACCAGTCACTGAAGGTAAGCATGCAGGTGCAGCAGGCGGTTAAGAAGGCAAATGGTATGTTGACCTTCGTAGCAAGAGGCTTCGTGTACAGGAACAAGGATGTCTTGCTACAGTTGTACAGGGCCTTGGTGAGACCGCACCTTGAATATTGTGTGCAGTTTTGGTCGCCTTACCTGAGGAAGGATGTTCTTGCCTTGGAAGGAGTGCAGCGAAGATTCACCAGGCTGATACCTGGGATGGCAGGAATGATGTATGAGGAGAGATTGTGTCGATTGGGCTTATACTCACTGGAGTTTAGAAGATTGAGAGGGGATCTCATCGAAACCTATAAAATTCTGTCAGGCCTGGACAGACTAGATGCAGGAAGGATGTTTCTGATGGCCGGGGAGTCCAGAACCAGGGGTCATAGTCTAAGGATAAGGGGTAAGCCATTTAGGACTGAAATGAGGAGGAATTTCTTCACCCAGAGAGTGGTGAACCTGTGGAATTCTCTGCCACAGAGGGCAGTGGAGGCCAGTTCATTAAATATATTCAAGAAAGAGTTGGATATATTTCTTAAGGCTAAAGGGATCAAGGGATATGGGGAGAAGGCAGGGACAGGGTACTGAATTTGGATAATCAGCCATGATCTCATTGAATGGCGGAGCAGGCTCGAAGGGCCGAATGGCCTACTCCTGCTCCATCTTCTATGTTTCTATGTATTCTATATCATTGTACAGGTTCATCATCCTGTATTCTATATCATTGTATGGGTTCATCACACTGTATTCTATATCATTGTATAGGTTCATCATATTGTATTCTATATCATTGTATAGGTTCATTATCCTGTATTCTATATCATTGCATGGGTTCATCAAACTGTATTCTATATGATTGAATGGGTTCATCAAACTGTGTTCTATATCACTGTATGGGTTCATCATTCTGTATTATATACCAATTAATGGGTTCATCATACTGTATTCTATATTATTGAATGGGTTTATCAAACTGTATTCTATATCAATGCATGGGTTCATCACACTGTGTTCTATATGATTGAATGGGTTCACCAAACTGTATTCTATATCACTGTATGGGTTCATCATACTGTATTGTATATCATTGTATAGGTTCATCATATTCTATTTAATTGTATAGGTTCATACTGTATTCTATATCATTGCATAGGTTCATCATACTGTTTTCTATATCATTGTATGCGATCATCATACTGTATTCTATATCATTGTATGGGTTCATCATACTGTATTCTATATCATTGCATGGGTTCATCATCCTGTATTCTATATCATTGAATGGGTTCATCATGCTGTATTCTATATTATTGAATGGGTTCATCATACTGTATTCTATATCATTGTTTGTGTTCATCATACTGTATTTTATATCATTGTATGATTTCATCATACTGTATTCTATATCATTGAATGGGTTCATCATACAGTATTCTATATCATTGAATGGGTTCATCATACTGTATTCCATATCATTGAATGGGTTCGTTATACTGTATTCCATATCCTTGAATGGGTTCATCATACTGTATTACATATTGAATGGGTTCATCATATTGTATTCTATATCTTTGAATGGGTTCATCATACTGTATTCTATATCATTGAATGGGTTCATCATAATGTATTCTACATCATTGTATGGGTTCATCATACTGTATTCTATATCATTGTATGGGTTCATCATACTGTGTTCTGTATCATTGAATGGGTTCATACTGTATTCTACATCATTGTATAGTTTCAACATCCTGTATTTTATATAATTGTATGGGTTCATCATGCTGTATTCTATATCATTGAATGGGTTCATCATTCTGTATTCTATATCATTGCATGGGTTCATCATCCTGTATTCCATATCCTTGAATGGGTTCATACCATTTTCTATATCATTCAATGAGGTCATCATACTGTATTCTATATTATTGAATGGGTTCATCATACAGTATTCTATATCATTGTATAGGTTCATCATCCTGTATTCTATATCATTGAATGGGTTCAACATGTTGTATTCTATATCATTGAATGGGTTCATCATACTGTATTCTGTATCATTTTATGGATTCACAGATTCACAGAATTCACAGAATCCCCACAGTGCAGATAGAGGCCATTTCGGCCCATCGAGCCTGCACCGACACATATCCCACCCGATCCCCGTAACCCCTACACCAACACATACCCCACCCTATCCCCGTAACCGCACGTATTTAATCCCCCTAACACTAAGGGTCAATTTATCATAGCCAATCAACCTAACCCGCACATCTTTGGACTGTGGGAGGAAACCGGAGCACCCGGAGAAAACCCACGCAAACACGGGGAGAATGTGCAAACTCCACACAGTCACCCGAGGCCGGATTTGAACCCGGGTCCCTGGCGCTGTGAGGCATTCATCATATTGTATTCTATATCATTGTATATATTCATCATAATGTATTCTATATCACTGTATAGTTTCATCATACTGTATTCTATATCATTGTATGGTTTCATTACACTGTATTCTATATCATTCAATGGGTTCAGCATTGTGTATTCTATATCATTGTATGGGTTCATCATACTGTATTTTTCATCATTGTATGGGTTCACCATATTTGTTTCTATATCATTGAATTTGTTCATACTGTATTCTACATCATTGTATAGGTTCAGCATCCTGTATTCTTTATCATTCTATGGGTTCATCATACTGTATTCCATATCAATGAATGGGTTCATCATACTGTATTCTATAACTTTGTATAGGTTCATCATCCTGTTTTATATATCATTGTATGGGTTCATCATACTGTATTGTATATCATTATATAGGTACATCATCCTGTATTCTATATCATTGTATGGATTCATCATATTGTATGCTATATCATTGTATAGCTTCATCATACTGCATTCTACAACATTGTATGGGTTCATCATACTGTATTCTATATTATTTTATAGGTTCATCATACAGTATTCTATATCATTGTATGCATTCATCATACTGTATTCTATATCATTTTATGGATTCATCATATTGTATTCTATATCATTGTATATATTCATCATACTGTATACTATATCATTGTATGGTTTCATCATACTGTATTCTATATCATTGAATGGGTTCATCATCCTGTATTCTATGTTATTGAATTGTTTCATCATACTGTATTCTATATCATTCAATGGGTTCAGCATTGTGTATTCTATATCATTGTATGGGGTCACCATAGTGTATTCAATATCATTGTATGGGTTCATCAAACTGCATTCTATATCACTGTATCGGTTCATCATACTGTATTCTATATCATTGTATGGGTTCACCATATTTGTGTGAGGGTGCCAGTCAGTTCCTTTTTGTAACCTCTAGATGGCACCTTCACTTGTTAGTCTCTCCTGTGTTAATTGTTCCTAGTCTCTGGTGTTAATTGTTCCTAACCCTGTGTTAGTTTTTAATCAGCCTGTTAGCTGTTTATGGGTGGCACCTGGTTTTCTTGGTATATAAGTTCTGTTGTTGTTTCACTCAGTGCTCAGTCCTCACTAGGGTGAACCAGGGAGTTAGTCTTGACAATGTTCCTGGTCTTGACTAGGTTCTCTGTGTGACTAGCCTTTCCTCTATGGCAGCTTGCCTTCACAAGCTGGCTGCCATAGTTCTCTTGAGCTATGTATCTAAGTCTGTGCCATAGTTCTCTCGAGTTATGTATCTAAGTTTGTGTTCTAGTTCTCTCGAGTTATGTATCTAAGTCTGTGCCATAGTTCTCTCGAGCTATGTATCTAAGTCTGTGTTCTAGTTCTCTCGAGCTATGTATCTAAGTCTGTGTTCTTGTCTCTGGATATAAGATGTATTTAAGTCTGTTGTTCTGTTAAGTTGCTTGTCTTGGTAAGGTGCTGTTTGGACTAGCGTGTTGCTATGTGGGAGCCGTTGGGATCTTGTCTTGAGCCTTGCATTGATAAGCCGATTACCCTCGGGGTAGCTTGTCTGGAGTTGTGTCTCGGCAAGCCGGTTGCCCCTTGTGGTAGCTAGTCGCAAGCTCAGTATAGACAAGTGGGCTTCCTCATGGAAGCTGTCCTGAGTTCCTATCTTGACTAGCCGTCTTGTAACTTGTCTCTAGTTCTTATGTTTCTGTCTCGAGTTCTCTTGTCTCTAGTTCTTATGTATATTGCTGTGTTAATCTAGTTATGTGTGAATCTAGTAAAGTTCAAACAAAGTACTGTATGTGTCTCTTGTCTGGTTTCTGCACTTGGGTCCAGAACCTACCTCGCCCGGAGAGCACGGCCTCGTATTTATACGGCCCCGTGGCTCCCCAACCCTGACAATTTGTTTCTATATCATTGAATTTGTTCATACTGTATTCTACATCATTGTATAGGTTCAGCATCCTGTATTCTTTATCATTCTACGGGTTCATCATACTGTATTCCATATCAATGAATGGGTTCATCATACTGTGGCCTAGAAATTCAGTTGCGTTCGCCAGCCGTTAGCGCCATAAGAGGGGTAGATTTCGAGCGCTAGGCACTTAGCGCCCGGGCGCAGGCCGATCTGCGCCTACGCCCAACTTCAGTTGACATTTAGCGCCGGCGCAAAGTGTTTGCGCCCGCTCAGCTGCGCGCGCAGCTTGTGACGTCATTTCGTCGTGCAACGCTGTTTGTGCGCCCCAAACCGGAAATTCAGTGGCGCCCGCCCAATGTGGGCGTGGCGCTGTTAAGAACTGTGAAGTGGAACGCAGCAGAGGCCCTGTGGGCCTCGGGGAGCGCTAATTAAAGGGCACTTAGACTGAACTCTAAAGTCCAGCCATTTTGCTGCAATGACTTTAGTGCTTTGGATTTCTGGACAGAGACCAAGGAACAGACCTTACTGATTTGGGACAACATAGGAGAGGTATTTTTGGCTTCTGGCCAGAGCTTGGAAATTTGACTCATTGTGATTTCACTGTTTGCAAGTTTATTATGGGGGCTGCATGGGGTTCCAACCCTCAGTTCCAGCATTATGTGCGAAGGGCTCGCAGACGCCATGTGAGAGGGCCAGCCATGCCTCGACGCAGAGGGGCCATCAGGCGTCGGCAACGTAGGCCTTACCCACTCAGGGAATACCAGCAGCAGGTGTCCTATCTCACCATGACTGCCGCGCATTGTGTTAAGAGGCTGCGCTTCAGAAGGGAGGTGGTTGCAGAGATCTGCCAGCTGCTTCACAGAGATCTGCGCCCACAGCTGATGTGCAGGACATCTCTGTCGGTGGAAGTGAAGGTCACGGTGGCTCTGAACTTTTATGCAAGTGGATCCTTCCAAGCCGCTGCTGGGGACATAGCGAACATCTCCCAGTTCGCCGTGCATCGCTGCATCCGGCAGGTCACCGATGCCCTTTTCACAAGGAGACACCAATTCATCTCCTTCCCCATGACCCTAGAGAGGCAGGAGCAGCGTGCAGTCGGATTTGCCAGGATCGCCGACTTCCCCATGGTGCAGGGCGTCATTGACTGCACGCATGTGGCTATGCGGGCACCTATCGACAATGCCGAGGATTACCGCAACCGGAAGGGCTACCATTCCCTCAATGTACAGCTGGTGTGTGACCACAGGCAGCGCATCCTAGCTGTCAATGCCCGCTTTCCAGGAAGCAGCCACGATGCATTTATCCTGCGCCAGACTACTGTGGCTGACATGTTCGAGGCACAGCCTCCACCAAGGGGATGGCTTATTGGGGACAAGGGCTACCCTTTGTGTACATGGCTCATGACCCCGCTCCGCGCGCCCAGGACCCCTGCTGAGGAGGCATACAACGAAAGCCATCAAGCCACAAGGAACATCATAGAGCAAACGATTGGCGTCCTCAAGCAATGGTTCCGCTGCCTGGATTGTTCCGGCGGATCTCTACAGTATTCGCCGGATAGAGTCTCCCAGTTCGTCGTCGTTTGCTGCATGCTGCACAACCTGGCTATCCGCAGGACTCAGGCACTGCCACCTCACGTTGGACCACCACCTCAGGAGGACGAGCAGGAGGACCATGAGGAGGAGGAGGAGGAGGAGGAGTACCAGCCCAGGAGGGAGCCACAAGGTCTAAGGGCCGTCCGCCGGCGGCTTATTGAACGACACTTCTAGGCCCCCTGTCAGGGAATGGCTTGTGGCGATGAACGCACCTGAATGCAGCCGCTCCGCAAGCCCTCAGCCGGTTAACGCAACAACCACTTGAAACATGACACCTGGACAAGCTGAATAAATAAAAAGCTTTATTTAACAAACTCAGGGCCCTTCCCACATGAAACAGAAAAACAGACAAGACCCCCAAAAAACAGTCAAAAACATATCTCACTCCCACAACCTGGGGAGGAATAACAAAACTTGTCCATCCAATTGGCCTTCATCCTCGGCCTAACCAACACAAACCCCCCCATACAGAACACAAACACCCCCATATAAAAAAACAGTTGGCAACACACTCTACTTGGTGTGCCGAGAGGGCGAGTCCTTGTGCAGGCTTCTCCGGCCCCTGCCCGACCTGTTGCTCCGCCTCAACCTGGGCCCTGTGGGTGTTGCAAGGCTGGGGGAAGGCTCCTGAGGGGCACAATGCGTGACGGCAGATGCCCTTGGGGGTCGGCCTAGACGAGGTCTGGCCCTGGAGGGGCCGGCTGCTGACTGCTGCAGCTGTGGCTGGGCAGCATCAGTCTCACCAGCAGCTCGTCGCAGCTTGGCTGGGGGAGTGGCAGTGGCGGCTGCAGCAATGGGGGCAAGCTGGCTGATGCCAGGCGCTCGCTGGTCGCCAGAGACACTGGCACTCGGCCGGGCTGGCACTGCAGCAAGCGCAGCAATCTGGTGAAGGCCAGACCGCTGTGCTGCAGCAGGGCGGCGGGTGCCCTGGCGATGCGTCCGTGACACAGCGAGTGTGGCAGAAGTGAGTGCCCGAACTGCCCTGGTCTGTGCCCGCATCAGACCAGCCAGTGTCTGCACGGCACCACTCAGGAACTCTCGACTCGCGTCCTGTGCTGCCGCGAGTTGGTCGACACCCCTGGCCTGTGAGTCCCCGAAATCGGCCACACTATGAGCCAGGGACTCAATGGCCTGAGGCAACTGTCCCACAACCCCCATGAACTCGGTGTGGCGCCGCTCCGAGTCCGCGGACATTTCATCAAGGAGGCGCACCTCCTGGGCGAGGACCGTCTCCGGACTGGAGGCCGGACTCTCCCCCTGGGGAGAAGGCCGCCGAGCTGCCCGACCCTTCCCGCGTGCCTGGACGCCACTGGGCCCAGCAACTGCCCTCCCCTGCAACACTTCCCCCCTCTGGGGAGAAGGCAGCCGTGCTGCCCGACCCTTCCCGCGTGCCTGGACGCCACTGGGCCCAGCAACTGCCCTCCCCTGCAACACTTCCCCCCTCTGGGGAGAAGGCAGCCGTGCTGCCCGACCCTTCCCGCGTGCCTGGATGCCACTGGGCCCAGGAGCTACACCCCCCTGCAACACTTCCCCCTGGCTCTCCTCCAGGCAAGACGTGTCCCCTCCATTGCCATCCCCTGGCGCGGATGAGGGTTCCCCCGATGTGCCGCCTTCCTCTTTGTCCTCGTCGTCCTCCTCTTCCGAGGGACTGGCACTCTCAGCTTCAGGGAACTCCTCCTCACCAGCTGAAAGCAGGAAGGCACAAGAGTAGCTTTAGAGTGAGGACAGGGCGTCAGCGAGGGAGGCATGAGTGTTGGCATTATGCGCATTGGTGGGGCAGTGGCAAAGGATGTAGATCTGAAGCGCAAGGGGAACGAGAGAGATCCAAACGGTCATGTCCTTACCATTGGGGCCCA